>NW_012267249.1:738486-905702 GCF_000151885.1 Dipodomys ordii | reverse complement strand
TATATATATATATATATATAATATTAAATCAAATGCCCCAACTCTAAGGTCACTCACCACTCTAGCCACATTTCTTGACTCACTCACTCACCCTGCTCTGTCTCACCCAGGTTCTGGACTTCCTCCCTCTCACACACTCACTTTCCTTCCTTCCTTTTTTCTCACTGGTCTGCTCCGAACCCCAATCATCCTCATCAGCTTTGCCACCGTGTTAACTCTGGAAGGGAAAGGAAAGAGGAATGGGAAAGGAAAGATAGAGGCTAACATGGAAGACTGATTTTAGAACCCAGAAAAATCTGTGTGTGTGTGTGTGTGTGTGTGTGTGCGGGGACTTGAACTCAAGGATGCATGTTCTTCCTTAGCTTTTTCACTTAAGGCTGGTACTCTATCCATTAAGCCACATCTCCATTTCTGGATTTTTGCTGGTTGATAAGAGTCTCTTGGATTTTTCTGCTAGGGCTGGCCTTGAATCCTGATCCTCAGATCGCAGCCTCCTGTGTAACTAAGATTACAAGGGTGAACCAACAGTGCCTGGCTGTGAACCTAGAGAAGCTGATTCCTCAGCCTGCTTCTAGATTATTCTGCCCCTAGGACCAGAAGTACAGTAATCTTTTTCCTCATATTCTAAGCATAAAACCAGTCTGGTCCAAATGTTCAGTTCTGAGTCCTAAGAAGAGGCTTGTGGGCATGTTAGAGTGGGCAGAATCCACAGCTTGGGGGTGATACATAGTTTGCCCCAGGTTCTGTCCCAAGCTGAGTTGTGCATCTTCTCAGCATGAGTCGTCAGGACCACTGCTCTACTTGTCTTTCTAAAACTCTTGGGCCAGAGTTCCCCTGGTCTCAGTAAGAAGCTCGGGTGAAGAGAGGAAAGAGAGGAAGAGATAAAGTCAAGGGGGACAGAGAGCTTGTAGACGATTTAGATCCTAGCTCCAGGAGGAGGACCTGAGCTTGTGGTTCAGTAGTGGTGGCAGCAGCGGTAGAGGAGCCACCCACGGCTTATCTGAACATGTGGGGACCAGTCCTTTGAGGGGAACTCAGGCTGCTTCCTTGCCTGGCTTGGTGGGGCTGGGCGGGGCCTGCGGGGAGGGGGCAGCATGGCAGCTGTGGGCTGCACCGTGGCTTGTCAGGGAGGAATGATTAATGACCAGCCGCACAGCTGAGGCTAACCTTTGGAGAGCCGAGCAGGGCATCTGCAGAACTGTCAGGCTCTGACAAGGACAGAGCTGAACAACCAATTATGCCGCCATCACTAAGGTGGGCTGTCACTTTAATCCCAGCCATTCACTTAGGCAAGGACAGGGAAATTTCTCCTCTGCACAGGCGGGTGCCTTGGCCACCTTAACCATTTCAGGACGGGGGCAGGGACCCTTGCTGGGAACAGACAAGGTTCTCCTACTTCTGGGCTTCCCCCTGGTTTTGAGAACTTTCACATTGGCCACCAGAAGAGAATTCCATATAGATGCCTTCTATCTCTTCCTGCTATCTTCCACTGGACTTTGCAGAGTAAAGATGCACTGCTTAACTGGCACTTGAAGCTTTTCATCCCAGTTTACCTGATGAGCCATCATCCAGTAGGCATTCAGAGTAATGACACGTAAGGACGTTCTTATCTTTAGGAGCTGTGGTCACACAGTAGTGGCAGGGATGTGTGTGGAGTAGCACGTGAGATCTCTTGGAGAAGAAATAACAGAAAGCCATGAAAACCAGAGGAGGGCCACCACTGGAGCAGATTTCAGGAGGAAGGGGTCACTATGGGCTTCATCTGAGAGGCCGAGAATCTATGAGATAGGAATGTGGGAAAAGGGATTACAAGGCATAGGTAGCTTTTTAAAACATATATGTGACTTCCAGCAATGGCAGACAAGTCCATGAGACTCTAGAATTCCCAGGATGTGAGAAGTGATCTGTAAGTCTGGACATGCAAGGACCAGGTAGTGAAGGGCCTTGACTGTCAGATAAAGCAACTGGGATTCTGTCCTGCTTCTTAGAAGGGAATGAATGGACTTAGGGCTTTCCTTTCCACCTATCTTGCCAACATCTTTGTATTTGTACATCTTGACACAAGTGCTGGATTTCGTCTACTCTGGACATTTTGTTGTTCCTCAATCTTGACAGGTTTTCTCACCTTCTTGGGTTTTTTTTTCCACTTCTATATTTTATTATCTTTATGTAGTTGTACAAAGGAGGTGCCATTTAACAAAGCAGTTTATGTATAGCAGGCATCTTGATCAGTGTCACCCCTTTCAACATTTGTTGTTGTTCTCTGAAGCTGAAATGCCATTGTATTTGGCTGCTATAGTGAAAGACCAATGTAAGGATAGATGAAGCAATGTAGAATTTAGCAGTAAGTGACTGGAGGGCCAGCAGCAGCTAGCAGTTCTCTAGTAGCTACCTTCCATTCAACTGTCCTTCATGAGGCTTCTATCCAGAGTCACACTGTAGTCACACAATGGCTGCCAGAGATGAAGGAAGGGTATAAGGCAAAAATAATGTGCTTCTCCACAACATCAGCCTCTTGGGAAGAGCTTGGGGTTGGAGGAGAAGCTTTGCCTACAAGTCTTACATTTATTTCATTGGTCATTCCATCTGCACAGAGAAGTGGGAAATATGGGCTTTTGGGGTTTTTTGTAGTATTTATTCAGTGCTGACAATATTGGGGTTCTGTTAATGAAATGGAGGAATGGAAATGGAAATGGAGCTAATAGTCTCAGCCTCGACACTAGCAAGTGGCACCTGAATGTGCCCCATGCAAGATGTAGGCGCGATGGAAAAAGGTGTTGGAGAATGGAAAAAGGTGTTGGAGAACAGAGAAGTCACCGTGGAATAAAGCCAGCAGAGGAAAACAATGCAGCCAGAACAATGGAGACATGTCAGAACACCTGTGAGAAGTCTAAATGTTCTACGAATTCCTAGCACTTACCTTGAAAAGAAGGGCTTCATGATGTCAAAAAAGAATAGTATCATCAGATACTCTGTTTCTAAAACTTAGATTTTTTTTTCCTTCAAAGAAAAAAGAAGTGATAAGGAGTAAAGTTGGGAGAAGGAAGTAAAAGTATACTTAACTATCCATCTTAAGTAGAAAGATCTCAAAAAGAGTCTAATCCACATTTGATTCTGACACTTTGGAGAATTTAAATTAAGAAATATTTTTGAAAAAATGTCCAGAGTACTAATAGTAGGATTAGAGCCAACATTTATCTTTCAGTACATTAAGAAGGATAAGTAAGAATCTGTTTACCAAGGGACAAGTAAGATGTAATGAAAAAGTTAATAACAGAATGATGAGAGAAGACTAAATAGCTGCCGTGTATCAGTGGCTCATGATTGTAATCCTGCCTGCTCAGGAAGCTGAGATCTGAGAACCACAGTTCAAGCTCAGCTGAGACAGGAAAGTCCATGAATCTCTCATGTCACATCACAACCAAAATGCCAGAAGCAGAGCTGTGGTTCAAATGGTAGAGAGCCATCTTGTGTGACAAGGCTAAGGGACAACACCTAGGCCCTGAGTTCAAGCCCCAGTACTGGCAAAAAAGAAAAGAAAAAGACTTAAATAGAGGCAGCAATGTGTAGAAATGTATTAAATTTGCTTGTTGAAATTAAGTATGAAGACTCTCACACTAGATTAAAAATACAATTTAATTACATTTTTTGTAAGACAGTCAACCTAAAACAAAGTTAGGAGAAAGGATTAAAGGCAAAATGATGAACAGAAGTACATCAGGAAAATAGATGTGAAACATAAAGACCATAATATTATCAAGCAAGGTATAATTGAAGAGCAGCATAAAGAATTAAACAAGAAAATAAGTCATGTTTCATGGTTGAGAGAATTCCCATTTTAGCCTAAGTAAGACAGAAAATCCCTGAGTATTTTTGTTGGGATACAAGAAATTCATGTTACCACATGGCTGGAGGGTTTCTCAAGCCCTACATATTATAAGCACAAAGAATGGGCTGGGAAGGTGGCTCAGTTGTAGAACACTTGCCTTGCATGCATGAGGCCCTGGGTTTAATTCCCCAGCACCACATAAGCAAAAAAAAAGCCAGAAGTGGTGCTGTGGCTCAAGTGGTAGAGCGCTAACCTTGAGCTGAAGAGCTGAGGGACAGTGCCCAGGCCCAGAGTTCAGGCCCCACGACTGGACCCCCCCCCCAAAAGAAAACATACCCAGATGTATTACTTGTATTCTCTTAAGGTCAAATCTTAAAAGTAGCCAGGGTATAAAACCACATGACATACTAATGAACTCATAAGGAATACTCACAAACTTCTCTTCAGATACAACAAAGTTAAGTGATACACTGACCACTCAACCCTATCAATGTAGAACTCTATCCCATAGAAACAATTTCAAAAATAAAGGAAAGCCTAGCTGTGCTGTAATCCCACCACTTGGAAGAACCATGTCTTCCAGGCCAGTCTGAAGACTGTATCCTAAGGAGGGAAAGATAAAAGGCTTTTAAAAATAATTTATTACCATCAAAAATATTAAGGACAAGCTCTTTAAGCCAAGAGGAAAGGAGACCAGATGAGAAGATGCTTATATACAAGAGACTGAAGAGTGCTAAGGTATAAACACATAATTTAATACAAAATACTTCTTTTCTGTCCCTTTAAAATTTCTTTTAAAGATAATTGCTTAAAAGAAAAACAATTTGAGCCAGGCACTGGTGGCTTATGCCTGTAATCCTAGCTACTCAGGAGGCTGAGATCTGAGGATCATGGTTTGAAGCCAGCCTGGGCAGGAAAGTCTATGATACTCTTATCTCCAATTAACCACCAGGTAACCAAAAGTGGAGCTGTGACTCAAAGTAGTATAGTGCTAGCCTTGAGCAAAAAAAACCCTCAAGAACAGTGCTCAGACCCTGAATTCAAGTCCCACAATTGACAAAAAAATAGTAATATGACTTATTATAAGAGTCACAACATATGCAGAAGCATAACAAATAACAATAGAGCACAGATAATAGGAAGAGAAATGAAACATGCTATCGTAAAGTTTCTATACTGTACATAAAGTGGTATCAAATTAATGAGAGGTAGCTTATTACATAACTAAACATTACTGATACTATCACAAAATAGTGATATTTTTAAACCAATAATTCTATTAGATTACCAAAAATCAATCCAAAGGTAGACAAGGGAAAAAGTCTGAAGGAAAAAAGATGAGATGAGCTGGGCACTGGTAGCTCACGCCTATAATCCTAGCTACTCAGGAGGCTAAGATCTGAGGATTGCAGTTTTAAGCCAGCCTGAGTAAGAAGGTCGGTGAGACTCTTTTCTCTAATTAATTACCAGAAAAAGCCAAAAGTAGAGCTGTGGCTCAAGTGGTATTCCTGAGCAAAAAAACCCAAAAACTTAAGGACATTGTCCATGCCCTAAGTTCAAGCTTCCCTCCTCCCCCCAGTACCAGCACACAACAAAAAGAATAAATGAGCCAAAATAGAATACAAACAGCAAGATGGTAGATTTAACTATAACCACATCAATAATAAGAAAGATGTATAAATAGTTAAAATATTCAAATCAAAAGGTAGAGATTATCTTACAATTAAAAAAGCAAGACCCAACTATATGATGTTTATAGAAAAATCCACTCTAAATATATATTAATCAACTATATTTATTATAAATGAAATATAATAATACAAAATACATTAAAACCAAAAGAAAGGAAGAGTGGCTATATTGTTCTGAGACAAAGTAGATTTTCAAAGAAAAATGTTTTAAAAGTTATTTACAAAGATAAAAGGGTTAATTCATCATGAAAACTTCAATCCTAAATGCACCTAATAACAAAACTTAACGGTATAAAGCAAAAACTGCTCAAACTAAAAAAGCTGGATAATCCTCAAGAACAGAAAGTCAACATTCCTCTTTTAGTAGTTCATAGAATAAGTAGTAAGAAATATCTGAGCATATGGAAGAACTACAAAGTACTACCAGTCAATTGACTTTTAAAAATATTTATAGAGTATATTTAAAGAACAGGAGAAATGCACAAGGTCAAGACATAAGTTGGACATAAAAACAATGCATTCCTGAAGACCAAGTCATATAGAGTATAATCTCTAAACAAAATTCAATTCAAAATTAGAAACGAACAATAAAACAAGATACATAGATACTCCCACAAGTATTTGAAAATTTAATGAAGCACCTCTAAATAACCTATGGGTCAAAGAAGACATCACAAGAAAATCTTGAAAATATTCTGAACTGAATGAAAATGGACTACCTCTCTCATTTTGTTATGCAACTAAAGCAGTGCTCAGGGAGATATTTATAACTTCAAATGTGTATACTAGAAATGAAAAAATAAATGTCTCATCTCAATTTTTTAACTTCAAGCTAAGAAGCTGGGGGAAAAATGTAAATTCCACCTAAAGTAAGTAGAAGTAGAGAAACTAAAGAGCAGATATCAATAAAATACCAATAAACCTAAAACTGGTTTTTGGGGAAAAAATCCATGAAATTGATTTAAAAAAAAACCACTTGTAGCTAAAATAATCAAGAATAAAAGAACAATGACACAATCAATATCATGAAAAAAAGCACCCTATGGGTCCTACAGACATAGGTAGAGAAGAAAATTCAGTTATATTAATAAATGCAACCAATTAAATAATGATTAAATTCTTTAGTCTTTGAAAGTTACAAATTAAAAATGACTAATAAGACATAAAATCTGAATTGTCCTATATATTTACATAGAAATAGAATTCATAATTTAAAATCTTTGTGCAAAGAAAACTCCAGACTTTAATAGATTCAATGATGAATTCTTCCAAACACAATCCTACACAACCTCATAAGCTAAAAGCAAAGCCAGGTGCTAGTGGTTCACACTGTAATCCTAGCTACTCAAGAGACTGAGATTTAAGGTTGACGTTCCAAGCCAGGAAAGTCTGTGAAATTCTTACCTCCAATTAAACCCCCCCCCCAAAAAAAGCTTGAAGCAAAGCTGTGGTTCAAGTGGTAGAGTGCTAACCTTGAGAATAAAAGCTCCAGGACAGCACCCAGGCCTTGTGTTCAAAGCCCCAGTACAAGAAAAAAAGAAGAAGGAGGAGGGGGAGGAGCGGGAGAAGGGGGAAGAGGTGGAGTTAGAAGCACAAGGAATAGCTTCTAACTCATAAACCCAGCATTATTTTGATTAAAAAACAAACAAAAAAAGGATCCAAATCATAAGAAAAGTAAACCATAGACCAATATCATCAATGAACCTAAAAGAAAGGTAGCAGCATCAGGAAGGCATGTTGGCCCCCAGTGGGCCTCTGCTAAAGCCATGTGGTGTGTGGGAGCATGGAGCTCCACTGAGGATTCTGAGGAAGCAGCAAGTGCATCCTTTTGGAGTGAACTTGTACTTGGGTACAGAGAGAATTGTAGGAAGTTGACACTCCAAGTGAATGAGAGTGAATGAATGCGTGAGCAAGCCAGTGAGTGAATGGATCAAGAGCTACTGAAATTGTGATGCTACCTGTTTCTATTTGTTAGAAGAACTGGAAGATCTGGGTTAGACTAGCAGAATGCACCCTTCACAATAAAAGTATAATTTCAATCACATTGGGCACAGAAGAATTTTGCATGCAAAGATATACAACAAAAGCAGTTAGAAATTTAAGAATGAATAATCAGAAATATAATAGTGGCAAGACATTTCAATATTCCTCCTTTTATTTCTTTCCATTCTTATTTACAGGGTGGTGAATCTTTTTCATTTATATATTCCATTTTGATTTCGGCTCAAAAACCTTTGCTTTTGGTGTTTTTTTCTTTGTTGTTGTTTGTGTAGGGAGTTGTTTCTTGTTGTTGTTGTTGTTGTTTTGTCCTCTGCATAGGTCTTTATTTTTCTGTTGCTTTATCCTTATTTTAAAATTTTACTTAGTAGTTTTGAAAAACTACCGATAAGTTCCCATATATTAGTGGTTCTTTCCAAAATATTATCCTCATTACTGATACTGTTATGATGTTATCCACTTTATTCTCTGAGTCTTTTAATACATGCATCATGGAAGTCAGAAGCATGGATTTAATCTTTCATTCACTCTCCCTTCCCATTTTCAATGCATCTTTGATTCTCAAGGAGATGTCATAGAACTCTCTCATCTGGACACTCAGAGTGACTCTCTTCAGACCCTCATCGTTTCTCTTTGGAATAACTATAACAGTTTCCAAATGATCTCTAGGCTTCAGAATGGTAGGAAGGTAGCCTGATTCTTTGCTTAACCTAAGGAACCCCATATAAATTTCACTCTTATCTTTCTCTCTAGATGCATCTTTTCCTCCTCTTTCTCTTGAGTATTCAAGTTACTGGATTTTTAAAAACAGTTCTGACTTGACCAGAATTGTCCCTCCACCTTTGTGACTTTGCACATACTGTTTAGGTTTCCTTTTTCCACTCCCTTGGCAAGCTTATACATATTGCTTGAGATTCAGTTCAAATGTTTGCATCCACTGAGAATCTTTTCTCACATTTGCCATACTCCTCAATGTGTGTCAGGTAGGGTCTCCCAGAACCCCACATTTCCCTGTCATAGCACCCATCCCATGATAGTCTAGTCCTCTCTTTACTCATTCACCTCCTCCACCCTCAGCATGTTAGTTCCTTGGATCAGAAACATCTTATTCATCGTCATCTCTCTAACACCTCATATAGATCTATTACACAAAGTGTTGCACTGAAGTCTACAGCTGTGGCCTCACACCAATTCTGAGCAAACAGCTTCAGGATGCTTGACTCCAGCTGCTAGACTCAGATCAACCAAGAGCAAAGTCAGGAGTTCATTAAGCTGTATGTCCTCCTTCTGGCACAGGACTCGGTACCTAGGGAGCACTCAACAAACAGGATGGGAGCTGGATTCACCTGCAATGTATTATTCTGTCGCAGGGTGGGTGTGCATGGAAAAAGGGGCTGGAAGTCAGTGATGACGGGGTATTAATCTACATGGAGGCTGAACTCTGCAAGGATTGCATAGACTCTACTCTGCATGGGGAAGGGAGAAGGCTCCTGAATAATGTAGACCTACTGTGAGAATTGGATGGACTATAATGACAAAAGACCTGGCAATTTCACCAGACAGTGTGTTTTCTTGGGGGACTTTCTGAACTTGGTCAAGTTCAGTGTGACATGAAACAATGTGGCAATCCCTTGCCTGCTCCTGGGGCATTCAGCAAATGGAAATCAGATTTTGAGTGAAGTCATGTTTGCAGGACAGATAACAGAGCATCAGGCTCCCTCCATCCTCCTCCACTAAGATGCAGAGAGAAGCCCAGTGGGATGGGGGCTGGCTGTGTATTGCCTGTCAGTGGTGCTCACAGACATAATATTGGATGATTCCAGAGGAAGACACAGGGCAGATGCAGTAACATCGTGATGTTGCTCTATATAGCAGTCTAGCATTAGGCTGGACTAAGGCATTGTTTCTGCTGGGCCAACCCCTACCCCAAAGGTCATTTTAAGAAGTAACTAAAAGCCAGACACTGTGGCTCATGCTGTAATCCTAGCTACTTAAGAGGCTGAGAATTGAAGATCATGGTTTTAAGCCAGCCAAGTCAGGAAAACCATGAAACTCTTATCTCCAGTTAACCACCAAAATGCTAGAAGTGAAGCTATGGCTCAAGTGGTAGAGTTCCAGCCTTGAGTGAAAAATCAAAGGGGGAGAGTGTTCTGGCCCAGAGTTCAGGCCCCTGCCCCACAAAAGAAAGAGAAAACAACAAAAGGAGTAACTACAAGATCCCACAACTGTTGATCAGCAGATAAAAACTGAAATCAGTAACTTCACATTCTCTGATTTGCTATAAGCCCTTTTTGCCAAAATTTTGCATTGATGAACAAAGAATTTACTTTTCCTTGTCCTTCATTTCAATCTGGCTTTTTAAAAATGAGCTTCTTCTGGGCACCAGTGGCTCACGCCTTAATCCTAGCAATTCAGGAGGCTGAGATCCGAGAATCAAGGTTCTAAACCAACCTGGACAGGAACATCTATGTGCCTCTTATCTCCAATAGACTACAAAAAGAAAAAAAGCTGAAATAGAGCTGTGGCTCAAGTGGTAGAGCACTAGCCTTGAGAAAAAAGATCAGGTAAGGACAGTGCTCGGGCCCAGAGTTTAGGCCCCAAGACCAGTACGAGAGGAGAATGGGGTGGAGGAGAGAGGCACTCTTCCTTGTGGAAGGCAACTGCTGTAGGAGGGTTTTGAATGCGAGGAGGGTAAGACACTGGCTCTGTCTCTGTGGAGTTCTCAGTGTGTGGGACGGTTGGAGGAGAGGCTTAGCCTAAGGTCTGAAACAGGCAGCACAGCTGAAGCAGGCATCCCTGCCTAGGGTAAGAGGCAGAACCAACACAGGGAGAAAACTCTCCTAGGAGCTGGGCAGCCCCCAAGAAAGATGAAACCCTAAGAGAAAGGTTATCTAAGCCAGTGGGTGGGAGTGGGGACATATGGCAGCTCTGAAACTCAGAAGCCGGCAGCAGATCTGGGTTAAGTAAGGCTGCTGTGTGGGGGAGAGGTGGAGAGAAAGAAGAAACATAAAAATATCTCAAGGTGGTCTGATCAGAAAGCACTTTGGGCATCCAAGAGCAAGAGGAGATAGCAAAAGCTTTTCTCCTGTCTCCCATGACCCATGAAGGTAGTGTGCCAGCCAGAAATGCTGGGTGCTGTCCAAGGTAGAGAACCCAGATCAGGGCAAGCATCCTGGGAGCAGTAACATTGGAGGGAAGCTTCTGGGAGGGTCAGGCCCAGGACTTGGTGCATGCCCTGGAGGCACTGTCCTATCAGCAACTGACACTTGAATGATTGGCAGTTGTGTTTCCCCTCCTTCCTGAACTTCCATCTCCAGGGCTGGGACAAGTGGGATTCAGTGTCCCAGTGGCCTATTGGAATGCATGGACATTAGAAGTCTTTTTAGTATCAAAATCTCTCCATGTGGCCCCTCATCAGCTGTCATATTTCTGGCCTTGGGAACTATACAGAAGGTTTGGGTTACAAGGCTGCACTTCAAACTCCAAAAAGAAATCTCGATTTGGGGGATAAAGGCTATACAAGGCTTCCTTCCTGGGCATGCTGCTAAGTTCTGTCCTGGAAACCCCTGAACAGGGAAAGTTTGGGAGAATGAGAGAGTCCAAGCCTGCTGCACCTTGAAAATGACCCCTTGGGGTTAGCTCTAACCAGCTGACAAGAGAGGGCACTGGCTGCATAACAGTGCTCCTGCCTCATGCCCACTGCTGGGATGAGAACTGAGAAGAGGCCTGACCAGCATTTTTTCCTTTTTTGCCCTCCTTCCTGCTCATCTTTTCTCCTTTCTCTGTCTAATCATGATTTTTGACTTGTTTCCCCTCTCCTTACTCCTTCCCTCTCATCTTTTGCATTTCAGCTTGTCTCATTCTCTTTGTTTCTTGTTTCTTCTCTCATGCTCTGTTTTTAGGGGTCTTTTCCATCTTCCTGAGGTCTCCGTGTGTCCCTTCCCTGCCTGGGATTCAAAGGGAATATATCATAGGCACAACAACGTTCAACTCAAGCTGGTTGTGAGTCTGGGCTTCATTTATCTGTTCTCCTGAGTGCTTTCTGTGGGTCAGTGAACTCTCCTTGAAATAGTATTCTCCTCCTTTCTTCTGAGTGATGGGCTCTGCCCTGCATCCTTTTGGGAGATTGTTGAGAACAGGTAATTTGTACAATAGACAAACTGGAATCATAGATGAAAATTTAGATTCACAAGTACAAATGGATTTGCTTCTCTGTCTAATCACCATAAAAAGCTGGTCCCTTGACAATGTGATTCAGTCTACAAAGATTAGCTTTGCATATGACCTCTTGGTGATTGTTCCTCTGATGCATGGCAAGTTCATATTTGAGTCTTTAATTTTTTTAAAAAAGTTTGACATAGACCTTCTCTACGACCCAGCCATACCATGCCTGGGCATTCACTGTGAGCATCATGAGCCAGGATATAAAGACATCTACATATCCATGTGCATTGCCATACTATTCACAATAGCCAAGATATGGAAATAGCCCAGATGCCCCACAATAGACGAGTAGATCCAAAAACTGTAGTGCTTAAATACAATGGAATTTTACACAGCCATTAGGAAGAACAAAATAATGTCATTTGAAGGGAAATGGATGGAACTAGAACAAATCATGTTGAGTGAGGCAAGCCAAACTCAGAGAGACAAACAGCGCATGTTCTCTCAGATATGCAGAAATTAGATCTAAAATACACTGGCATATGATAAATTATTCAGGATTTTAGATACTCACACACAGTGACACCAAAAGAGAATATTCTTAGGAGAGAAACACAAAGGTGCAATGCCTAAGTGCTTCTTCATATTTATATAAAATAATGTACATACTGAAATGAACTCCAAGATATGGAAACAAGAGACCTCTTTTCCTTTTTTTTAGTTTTTAGTTTTTGATGATTCTGTCTTTTTTCTTTATGTATGGTATATTTGTGTCTGTATCTTTGGGAAAGATGGGGAGGGCACAGAACTCAAGGGAAAAAGGGTGAAAAAGTACAGTAATGGAACTCGCTGGACTCTGATGAACGTGAACTTTACAACTCGTGGGTGGAGATGGGAGGGAAGGACTGGGAAGAAGGGGGAGGGGAAGATAATGTACAAAAGGAAATGTACTCTTTACCTGACTCATGTAATTGTAATCCTTCTGTTCATCACCTCTATGATAACAACAAAGTAATTTTTTTAAGTGTGAAAGTCTGAGTTCTTGTGAGATACTGGAAGAAGCAAAATCTTTATTTAAAGATACAATGATATAGTTGAAAACATTGATTTTTAATTTTTTTGTGGTACTGGGGTGTGAACTTAGGGCCTTGTACCTACTAGATAGTTCCTCTGTTACTTGAACCAGGACCCCAGACATTTTTGCTTTGGTTATTGTGTAAAGTGGGTTCTTCCTTTTTGCCCCAGGTTAGCCTGGACCATGATCTTCCTATTTAAGCTTTCTACCTTCCTGGGTGACAGGTACCATGCCCAGCTTTTCACTGGTTGAGAAAAAGATCTTCAAACTTTCCCCCTCAATTGACCTTGTACCACAGTCCCCTTGACCTCAGTTTCCCAAGTAGCTAGGATTATAGGCATGAGCCACCATGCCCAGATTGAAAAAAATGCAGATATATTTTTTTTAATCTTGGCTCCTCAGCTCTCTGGGTTTAGCCTTTTTGAATCTCCATTTCTCACTTAAGAATAGCTTGTCAACTCTGTTTTGAGGAGCAAGTAAAGTGCCCTTAGGGTCTTTAGGAGAATTTTCTGATTGTGCTTAGAAAACCAGTAAGGCTTTGAAGACTGGAAGCCCGTGATTCTTCACAATAAATCTACCAGGAGAACCATCAAGTCTTGGGATTAACTTAAAGGGAAATATAAAGTGGAATTAATTAGTACTAATGGAGAGGAACCTGGGAAAGGCCAGAGAGATGAAAGGACACACTATGGGCAATGGAGCTTTGGTCTGGATGCCATAGTGGCCGAAAGGTGTCTCATCCATTTCTTCCCTTATGAGTAAGTCAGGATGGCTGACACGAGTCCAGGCCTTCTACTCTCACTGAACAGCCTTATGGTTTGACTAAAGGATGGATGGGCTGGGAGCCAGGGAGAGAGACAGCCAGAGGACTCCAGGGACTTCTTCAGGAGGAAGGTCCACTAAGCAGTAAAGAAGCTCTTAACAAAGGAGGAAGCAACAATGCTTGATAAGAAAAGTACTCATTATCTTGCCCATGTAATTGTAACCCCTTTATACAGTATTTTCACAATAAAAAAAAAAAAGAAGTTCTTAAGCTAGGTGTGGTGACTCATGCACGTAATCCTAACTACTCAGGAGGCTGAGATCTGAGGATCATGGTTTGAAGCCAGCCTGGGCAGAAAACTCCATGAGACTTATCTCCAATTAACCACCAGAAAACAAGAAGTGGTGCTACAACTCAAGGTGGAAGAACACTAGACTTGAGCTAGAAAGCTCAAGGGCAGGGCTCAGACCCTGCGTTTCAAGCCCCATGACTGACAATAAATAAATAAAATTCTTTAACTTTGGACATCAGAGTCTGTGCAGTGAGTTAGGCTCTTAGGATCAATGAAAAGGATTTTACTCCAGCCTGGGAATAAATCCAGGCTGAAATAATCATAGCTTCTAATTAATAACTGGTAACAAAAGAACAGAATGGAAGAGAGCCACTAATTTCATTCAGTCTTAACCTAAGTGTGTTAACATTTTTTCTTAAAAAGATGTGTTTCCAATTGCTACCTCCACACCCTCCATTTACATTCTCTTCCCTGCCAATTAAATTTCTGCCCCTTCTCTACAAGAATGCTCATTAAGGTCACTGGTGATTGCCACGTTGCTAAATCCAGTGGTCCCTACTTGAATCATCTGATTTGACCTGTCAGAAATGGAGAGCACAGTTGGCCACCACCTCCCTATCTTCATATTTTTAACTTCTTATTTTCAAAATTAGCAAGAAAAATACTAACAATATTTTTGTATTCTTCTATCCTTCATTGGGATCATCTGTTAATTATTATTATTTTTTACTGTATTTGTGTCTGTTCTTCCTCTCTATAAAAATCCACTTTTTAGCCAGGCACTAGTGCCTCACGCCTGTAAATCTAGCTATTCAGGAGGCTGAGATCTGAGGATTGTGGTTCAAAGCCAGCCCAGGCAGGAAAGTCTGTGAGACTCTTATCTCCAATAAACCAATAGAAAACCAGAAGTGTCATGGTGGCTTGACTTGAGCTGAAGAGCCCAGGGACAGCACCCAAGCCCAGAGTTCAAGCCCCACAACCAACAAAACAACAACAAAAAAAAACCCCACAAAAATTAACATTATTATTTTAGTTTTGATGACTGTTTAAAGATAAGTCATGGTCCTGGACTAGTAAATACTGATGTTTCTATCTGCTAAGGACAAGTCAATGTATCATGGATACTGTCTGAAAGACAGTCCACATCCTAATTTCTCCCAGTGTCTCAATAATTGACCCTAACAACATTGACAACATTTCTATTTCGGGATCTGATCAATGATAATGCACTGCATTTAATTGTCCTATTATTTAATTTCCTTTGATCTGGAACTCCCCCTCAGCTTTTCTGTGTTGTTCACAATGCTGATCATTTTGAAGAGGACAGAGCCATTGTTTTGTAGAATGTCTGATGCTTTCTTGTGATTAGATTCAGATTGCCCATTTTTGGTAGGATTACATCTGTCCTGTGGTATTCTTCTCAATGTGCCATACCACTGTGCTGTTTTCCTACCATTGGTCATGAGAAAATCATTGGCCATACTGGAGTTTGAACTCAAGGCCTCATGCCTGCTAGGCAGGCATTCCACCACTTGCACTGTTCCTCTAGTGGTGATGAACAATCTGATCACTTGGTAAGGAGGAATCTTCCAGGTCTCTTTACTGTGAAGGGCTTCTTTCCCCTTTATGTTTAGTAAGTTATCCTTGGAGATACTTTAATCTGGAGCACAAGGAAGTTTGACACCCCCCCATATTTTAGACTATTCATGATGCTTATTTGAACCAGTTATTGTAAAATTTTCAATTTCAGATTCCCTGATTTCTATACTTTTTAGTTAGCACTCTAAGTAAAACTTCTTTCTTTGATTTCTTTGTATTAGAATCAACTGCTGGGTCATTTTTTAAACTAAATAAGTGATGTCTTTGCTTTTATTCTTCATTTTAACATTTAAATTATCTCTAATTTGGCCTATGTAAGCTTTTGGGGGGGGGTTGGGTTTCATGTCTCTCTCTTTCTCTCTTTATGTTGGTCATATGACTTAAACTTGGGCCCTGGGTGCTGTACATGAGCTCTTCTGCGCAAGGCTAGCACTCTACCACTTTGAGCCATAACACTATTTCTGATTTTCCAGCAGTTAACTGGAATCGCATGGACTTTCCTGCCTGTGCTGGCTTTGAACCACAATCCTCAGATCTCAGCCTCCTCAGTAACTGGGATTACATGCGTGAGCCACCAGTGTCCAGATTTCTCATGTCACTTTTGATAAATCTAGACTGAATATACAAATGGACATGACCAGATCATATCTAGAACTAAAACTCTAACCTGCAGTCTGCAATGGACTAGCTAGCCCAAGAAGGCACCCACCACCTAGTCACCAGCCCAAGAAATTAGCCTGCTGTCTATAAGTCAGATGACTATCACTAAGAACAAAAACAAGAAGCCAAAGAATCTCTAAGAATCAGACCCAAATTGCTAGGACCTGATCAATAACTGACAACTTCCCTAATTTTTTTCAACTTCCCTAAATTGTTATCGATGCTTCCAATTTAGGACCAACTAGAGAAAATGAGATATGCTTTCCTAAGTGATCACATGATGTGTCCTGTTCATTTTTAGCCTTCCCCATTTCCAGAAGTCTCAGATGAGGACATGCCTAAAGCTTTCTCTTTCTTCCACCCTCCTGCTTACTTTGGTGTCAGCGAAAGCAGGCTACACTAAGCTCAGCAAAGACAATAAGAACAACAACAACAACAGCTTTTCTTTGTCTGGGTGTTCTTTGTGTATCTTCACAGTCCCTGCCTCATCCTTTGTTTCATGACCATTTCCTTACTCTCTGACAGGCTCCCCACTATGAAGGCAGCCTTTTCTGCCATGTTTTTGTAGTGGGAATTGATGTCTAGAAATTAAGACATTCGGGTTTGCTGTGCTAGCTGTGACCAGCGCACTGTCTCCTTAAGAAGACTTTCTTCTCAGGCAACAAGGACATTGTAATCCCAAGTTTCTCCTCCTACTTCATTCAACACGCCTCCACAATCTCCTCTCCTCTTGCCCTTATTTAATCAATCTCTGTATAGTTGAACACTCCAACTCTCATCCTTAAGTCTCCCCCTCTTCCCTAGAATAAGTTCAGTTTTTAAATGAATTTCTTCAACCTCTATGACACTGTGGAAAGAATTCAGACTTTGTCTGAATTGAAGCCTTGAGCTCAAGTCCGGGTGCATTACAGGACAATGATCATATGGCCTGGGCAAGTATCTTCAGCAAAAGCTTTATTTCTTCATGGATAAAAAGTGGTACAGTGAAAGAAATCATGTAGGTGCTTAGCAAACCCTTGTCTGCCACACATAATACTCATGGAACTCAAGGACACCCATCACATGAACAGATTTTAGAATGGATTTAAGAATATTCCCCTCTCCTTTCTCTTTTTCCATTGATCTTAGGCGTGGAAAGGTGAAGTGAGCACAGATAGAGTTTCTGAACCCTAAATCTCTGGTCCCCTTGTGAGTGACTCCCCACCCCTACCTCCAGATCTCTGATAACAACTTCAACCACAGCACACACACCACACCACCCTGCCTGCCACAGGTGATGGTTTCCAGCATCAGGGTTGCCAGGAACGGGGTGCAGATCCCCAAATGCCCCCTTCTTCTTTTGGCTCTTCCAACCCTCTCCTCCTAGAAGCTTTAAAAAGCCTCTCCTGGCAGAAGCTTTAGTTCGATTTCAGCTTTTGTCTCATCATTCCAGGAAGGACAGGACTCTGATGAAGATGTGGAGCCCATCTGTCCAGGAGTGTCAGATGGCCATCTTAGCTCCAGTTCCTGGGCCATGAGGCACCTGATACTCTTTCTGCATCTATTTCTTTGGGAAGCCAGGCCATCTTGCAACTCCACTGGGAGATTCTACTTCACTTCCCCATAATGAATCTGGTTCCTGCGATTCTGGCTGCAGACCTACCTCTACTCCCCATCTTCCTATCTGATTCATCTTTTTTGGGGGGAAGGAAAATATCCTTAGGTCATCATGTATCTTCCCTATGGGAAGATTTGGGGCTTAAATCCATTTTACAATGTTCACATTCAAACTTCCATAATGAATGCAATAAACAAGTAAACTTACAATCACCTTTTATTTCTTTAAAGCTCGGCTTTTATATGGAAAATTTTAGTTTTCAATACTTTGGTTGAGACTCTTTAAGTATCTCCTTAGAACCTCTAAAGCCAGCAAAGGGTCTGTTTGGCCCTTGGTTCTGAGCTATGTGCTCTGAAATAGCTGAATCATTGGAAAGGGAAACGGTAGTAGATGTGTCAAAGCATGGACAATAGAGCCTCTACTTCAAAATACCCCATTGAGCCATACACAGAGCATATTTCCTCCACCTGGTTAATTGAATCCAATCTATGTCATTGTCTATCAGCTCTGTAAGTCTAATCAACCTAAGCTGCCTGATTCCTTCTGCCTTGACTCTAGAGTGGGGGTAAGGAGAATGCGTTAGCTCAATAGCCGGTAAAGACCCACCTACAATATCAGAAGTGGAAGGGAGGCCTCGAGCACCCTTCCTGTGGAACGGAGACCTCCCAACCTGGACTGTGTTTAAGTCAAAGATTCAGTATTTTCAACTGGAAACATCTCCTTGGAGGCGTTTGAAGTTAGATCTTAGAAGACCTAACATACCTACAGATACCGCTGGACCAAGAAAGTGATGAGGGACAGTATGGCTGTGGGACATTCTGGGCTAGCAAGTACTTGAGTTTTGTTGGAGCAATACTGAGAGACATCTGTCAGGTTGCACAGTAGTGTTAGGCTGAAGAAGCAAACCCAATGACAAGCAACATTATTACGGACTGGGATAGTGGCATCAGGGCTAGTTCATGTATTTGGGGATGTAGGGAGGAGATCTTTCATCTGGTAGATCCCTGATGTAGGAGATCTGATTTCCACACACAAGCTGGGAATTGAGATTTCTTTTAGACAGAATTTTAAAGGCAGGGCACTGTCTTATTTTATAAGCTAGTATACTTCACAGCCCACGCAGAAACCCAGTGTTCCTGGGTCAGTCTATCTTCTGGTCTCAGCAAGGCATCCGTAGTGTTGGGTTAAGTTCCGAGGTATCAGGATAAACTCATTTGCTTAAGAAATACAGGTGCGTGAGTATGCAAAAGTATATATGTTAGTGTACACACATAGATTTGAACCTAGAAGCAGTGATGATTCAGGAGTAAGAAGCACACCTTGTGTCCAGGTCTTGATTTCTACATACCATTTTCTAATGAAAGCAACTAGAGCTCCAGAAAAATGGCAGATTCTAGGATTTGGGGAGGGGGAAAAACAAGATAATATGTGGTAACTTGTAGTGAGAGAAAGTAAACAATGACATGTGTATGAGAGAGACAGAGATGGTGATGGAGACAGACAGAGATAGAGACTGAGAGAGAGAAAAAGAGAAGAAATGATGGGAACCTGCCAAAAGAAAATAAGAGGCAACATTATTTTTTAATATATTGGATTATAACCCTAAAACTAAAATAAATGTCTCATAGTCCACATGGACACAAACAAACTATGAATAAATTGAGGACATAGACCAATTTCCTTTATAGAAGAATTCCAAATATATATGTAGCTTCCTCAAGGAGAGGAAGTAGGGCTCTCTGTGGACTTTGCCTGTGATGTTGTGGTGCTGCAGAGTGGAGAACACTGCCATGCACAGATGACCAGGGTCAACAGCAACAAAGAGATTGTGTTGACTGACATGAGACAATGAACACAAACCCATCATCACAGTCTAAGTATGAGAAACAACACCAGAATTCATTTCAAAGAGGAATGTTGTACAGAATGCCCAACCAGTGCTCCTCAAAAGTGCCATGGCCATCAGACATCAGGGCAGTCTGAGAATTATCCACAGAAATGATAACGAAAGGCAGTGTGGGTCCTGGGTGGGATGCTGAAACTATAACAGGAAATCTACACTAAAATCAGTGAATAACAATACACCAAATAATGGTTTAGTAGATGTACCACACTAATGTATGTTTTTTCTAATACGGGAACCTGAATCCGGAGGATATGAGAACTCTTGGTAATGTCTTTGCAATTTTTCTGCAAACCTAAAAGTGTTCTAAGATTTTTTTTTAAAAAAAAGATTATTTCTTTAAAAAGCTCACTTAGCAGTATTTTAAAATGTGTAAATTTTATTGGATAAAAATAATACTTCAATTTTTAAAAATGAAAAGAAAAAAATTTTTTGAGGAACTTGAGAGATTGTCCCAGCATAGTTGATAAGTGTTAAAGCTAGAATGAGAATTCAAGGTGTTCTGCTCTGTAGCTCATACTAACACTATGAACTGAATTCCACCTCCCCACCTCCACCGCCCCCCTGCCCCCCACTCCAGCCCCATTCCCACACCATTCAAGCTCTAACCCCAATGTGGCTACATCTAGAGGTGGTCACTGCTTTAGGAAGTCATTAAGGATAAATGGGGTTGGCTGCCAGTGGCTCCTGTTTGTGATCCTAGCTACTTAGCTCAACATGGTGGCGTATGCCTGTCATCCTAGCATAAATAGGCAGTTCATGGTCCAGGCTTGCCCCAGCACACATAGTCCCTTCAAAGGTTGGGAGCACTAGGGGAGCATGGTGAAAGAGGTAACATTGATCAATATGCATTGATCAATATGCATTGATCAATATGCATTGTACTCACTAACTAACCCCTTTGTACAACTAAGGGTTGTAACTAAGATAATTTTGAAAAAGAAAGATAGAAAAAGAACTAGGATGTGGCTCAAGTGGTCAAGCATCTCCTGGACAATTGGATGATTTCCAGATTTATCCATGGTGCCACATGCCAGCAGTTTCTCCTATTAATTGCTCAGTAGTATGTTTTATTAATATATTCCTCTGCTTATCTATTTCACCTATTGATAGACAATTGTGTGGCTTCTGGTTTGGGACTATTATGAATAAAATTGTTATGAAATTTCTCACACAGATGAGACCCTTGTTTAAGTTGAGATGTGATTGTGAACATATGTTTAAGTGAACAACAGAATTGCTGGAACATAGAGAATGTGCACATTTCACTCAAAGTTTTTTTCCCAAAGAGGTTGGAGCAATTACTCTCACTTATAGTGGCTGAAGGTGGGGGCTGCCTCTGCACTTGGGGTCCTCTGTCATTGTGGGGCATCTCACTATGGGTTGGGGTTTGCAAACTCAAGGGGAGGCTAAGCATCTTTCTTTGTGCTTAGTGTCCTATGTCATCTTTGGGGATGAGTCTATGCAAATTATCTGCTTCTTTCTTCTTGGGTTGTCTTTATTTATAGTTTTGAATCAGAGTCCTTTATCAGATTCATCAGATTTAATGCATGGCAAATACTTCCAGCAGGCTGTGGCTTGCTTTTTTCTCTTTTAACTGATGTTGGGTTTGTTTTTTTTTTTTTGAAGAATAAAAGTTTCAAAACTTACAAAGCCCAGGACATCAAGGGTTGTGTTTTGTTTTGTTTAATGGTTAGGTAAGTGCTTTGAGTTCTTCTCTAGGAAATTTCACTGTCCATAAAATACAAAGGTATTTTCTTCTGGTTTTTTTTTTTCCCTACTCTTATAGTGTTATCTTTCTATTTGGGTCTATTCTTCCTCTCAAATATATTTCTGTATGTGGAATGAGGTGGGAGTTGATGTTCATTTTTCTCCTTATGAATAACCAATTGTTTCAGCAGCATCTTTGAAAAGATTATCTTTTGTATAGCGTCACTTTTTTGTTCTTTAATTTCTTTTTCAAAAAAAGAGCTTACATTATATATACTGAGGTCACTTTCCCTTCCTCTTCCTCTTCTCCTTCCTTAGAATTACTTTTGATGACTGTATTAGTCAACTTTGTGTTACTAAAATGGAATGACTGAGGCAGATAACTTATAAAGAGAAAGGTTATTTGCTCTGTTAATGCGGTGATTTGCATATGTTAGATCATCTTTGCATCTCAGGGACAAATTCCACTTTATTGTGCTGAATAATTCTTTTAATTGCTCTTGAATTTGGTTTGCTAGTGCCTGTTGAGGATTTTTTTCTCTTCATTCGTGCTTATCAAGTGCATTGGCTGGTAATTTTCTTTTCTTGTAGTATCCTTGTCTGGCTTTGGTATCAGGGTAATACAAATATCATAAAATGAGTTTGCAAGTATGCCTTCATTTTTATTTTATTGTTTTGTTTTCTTTTGTTTTGAGCATTTAGGAGGATTGCCATTAGTTCATTTAGTGCAATTCAATGCAATTTTTTTTATTGTGAAAATACTGTACAGAGGGGTTACAATTACACGGGCAAGATAATGAGTACATTTCTTGTTTTGTTTTGTTTTTGTCGATCATTGGGCCTGAGCTCTGGGCCTGGGCACTGTCCCTTAGCTCTTCAGCTCAAGGCTAGTGCTCTACTACTTGAGCCACAGTGCCACTTCTGGCTTTTTTCTTTTTGCGTATGTGGTGCTGAGGAATCAAACCCAGGGCCTCATGCATGCAAGGCAAGCACTCTCCCATTGAGCCACCTTCCCAGCCCTATGAGTACATTTCTTATCAAGCATTGTAGCCTCCTCCTTTGTTTCCCCTTCCCATCTCTTCCCAGTCCTCCCCGCTCCCCCCTCCCCCCCACCAAAGTTGTAAAGTTCGTTTTTGACATAACAATTTGTACATCTCATTGTTGCAATAGGTCCACCTGTATCCCTATTTAAACGATTTGTTTTTCCCCTTCCCCTCCACAAATTATACTGACATCAAACACGGTGAAAGCAGGGGTTATACTGTGGGGGAGGAACATACAAAGCAACAAAGAAATAATCTTATAAATGTGTTAGAAACAATCGCATGAAAGAAAAAAATTGAATACATATCTTAGGGTTCATTTTCAATGCAATTTTTATTATTAATTCAACCTTCTTCTCACTCATTACTTTTCCTGTTCCACTCTTGGAATGTTGAATGTTTCTAGGAATTTGTCTACTTTTCTAAGCCATCAAATTTATTGGCATCTGATTATTTACTATATTTTCAATGTTCCTTTGTATTTCTGTGGTATTTCACAGGCATACATATTGTGCGTCTCTGATATCGTCATTGTATTATATTCTTTCATTTCTTATTATATTTATTGACATATTCTCTCTCTGTTCAGTCAAAGTAAATATTTGTTGATTTTAGTTTTAGTTTCATTGATTTCTTTTCCTTTTTTTTGTCTCCATTTCTTTTTTTTCTGCTTTGGTTTTTTTTTTTTTTTCTTCTACTAGTTTATTCCTTGACTGGTTTCTCAAGATGTCAGGTTTTCCAAGGTTATTTGTTATCGTTTTTCTTTCCAATATGTTTGTTTCTATAAAATTTCTTCTCTGAGCCTCTTTCACTAAAGCCAATAAGTTTTAGCATATTATTCTTCCAATTCGGTTTGTCTCAAGATACTTTTAAATTTACATTTACATTTCTTTTTGGACCCTTAGGTGTTCAGGAGTTTGTTTTTTATCCACATACTTATAAGTTTTCCAAAATTCCTCCTACTATTGATTTCTAGCTTCACACCCTTGAGATCTGAAAACATATGGATGTTATTTCAATTTTCTTGAATTTGTTCAAACTTGAGAATATTATTCTGTAGTCTGCTATATGATATATCCATGGCACTGTCCTGCTTGAGAAGATAGGCATTTTGTGGCTATGGATGGAATGTTCTGCATGCTGGAATGTTCTCCATGTGTCTGCTGCTGTACTTAGAAGGTATAGTTCAAATCCAATGGGATCTTGTCTAAGAAATTTCACTGTCCATGAAAATACTATGATATTTTCTCTTGATTGGTTAGTTTTTTTTATTGTACTCTTATAGAGTTATCTTTTTATTTAGGTCTATTCTTCCTCTCAAATAAATTTTTGTATCTGGCATAAGGTGGAAGTTGACGTTTGGTTTTCAGCCTACTTGATCTGTCTGTTGTTGAGATTGAGATACCAAAGTCTCCTGCTATGGTTGTATGATTTCTACTTTCAGATTTTTAAATTAATGTTTGTGTTTGCTTTATATAATTAGGATTCCAGTCCCACCTGTGTATATACTTACAATAGTTCTAGATTCTAGATTTTTATAGTTTTGAGGCTTAAAGTCTATTTTATCTGATGTAAAAATAACTGCACCTGCTTTCTTTTGTTTTCCCTTGGCATTGGACTGTCTTCTGCATACCTTCATTTTCAACCTATATGTATCCCTGAAGGTAAGTTGGGTGTCCTGTAGGCTGCTGTGAGAGTTTAGATCTGGGATGTCTCTCCAAATGCCATGTGTTGAAAGTTTGGTTCCTATCTGAGGCACTACTGGTGGAATATTTGGGAGGAGGGCCTATGGGAGGAGGCTAGGTCATTGGTTCAGGTGACTGGAAAGAGATATTGGGACTCTGGCCTCTACTTGTCCCTCTCTTTGCATCTCAGTGAGATGAAACCTTGAGGTAAACATGTCTATTCCAGCTTATGCCATTGTCATGAGGTACTTCCTTGCTATAAACCAAAAGCAATTTGGCCAAGTGACCACTGACTAAAACGCTGAGATCTTGAACAAAACTAACATTTCCTCCTACTAAGTTAGCTGGTTATTTCAGATATTTGTCACTGTAATAGAAAGCTGATTGCCACAGGTGGCAACATACGTTAAATCTTATATTTTTAATTCATTAAGTATCTGTCTGACAGTCTATCTATCTATCTATCTATCTATCTTAATACTAGAAATTAAGCACAGGGCTTCAAGGATTCTAACACTTGAGCCACACAGCCAGCCTGCTCCACTCTATCCCCCCTCCCCTGCTTTTCTTTTGGAGATTTGATATCACTAACTTTACTAGGACTGGCCTTGAAATTGAGGGCCTTATACCTCTGCCCTCTGAATAGCAGCAACTGTAGGTGTGAGCCACTATGCCTGGCTATTCTATGTCTTTTTAGTGAAGAATTTAAGCCATTTACATTTAAGGTACTTAATAAAGGCTTTAATACTGCTATCTTGTTTTTCTGTTTCATAGGTCCTCCGTTCTTTTCTTTCTTGCTGCCTTGTTTTATGAGTAGATGATTTTCTGTACTAGCGTGTCTTGATGTCTTGGTCTCTATCTTTTGTGTATCTATTGTAGGTTCTCATTTTATGGTGACTATGAGGCCCACATAAATCATAGTTTGAACAGGTATTTTAAGCTGATAAGTCAACTTCTGCTCTCTTACCCATTTCCTGCTCTTGATGTTTGTACATCTTTTTACATATTGTATCCCTTGCCATATTATTGTAGATATTATTATTAACAGTTTTGTAGTTTAATCATACTGAAGATAGATGTGATTAGCAAGTCATCATTACATTATTAACATAGTCTGAATCTGATCAGGCACTTAAGCTTACTAGTCAGTTTTGTACTTCTACATGCTTCTGTTATTAATTGGCTGCTTTTATTTCAGTGTGAAGAACTCCCTTTGGTAACTCTTGATGAGCTCTCTCAGCTCATGTTTATCTGGAAAGTCTTTATCTCTCCTTCATTTCTGAAGGGCGACAGGTTTTTTTTTTCCTTCTTTCAGTACTTTGAATATATTATCCCACTCTCTTCTGGACTAAAAATATGGAACATTTTATGAATTTGCATGTCACGCTTGAGCAGGGGCCATGCTAATCTCCTCAGCAATGTTTAAATTTTAGTAGTTGTGCTGCCAAAGCGAACACCAGCCAGCATTCCTTAGAGTTTCATCACCTTGTGACTTACCATCTTGCCTTTTATCTATCTGGAAATGTCTTTGTTTTTAATCTTCATTTTGGTCTGATGTCTGCCCTTGGTAGAAAAGTTTAGCTTGATAGGATTTTCTCTTGGGATTTTAATGATGTCTTCTGGCTCTGTTGGTTTCTGGTGAGCAATATCTCTAATGCCTTTTTATACGTTGTGTTTTTTTACAAGTTTGACTTTGCTTTGCCTAGATAGGATTCTTTCCCCCTTCGGATGTATCTTGTTGGAATTGTGCTGGAATTTCTGGATCTGTGAGATTGGTTTTGTTTTTTTCTTCTTGAATTATTTGTTTATTTTTATTTTTTTATTGTGAGAATACCGAACAGAGGAGTTACAATTACATGGGCAAGATAACGAGAACATTTCTTATCAATAATTGTCGCTTCCTCTTTGTTTCCCTTCCCATACTACCCCCACCACTCCCCCCCCCCCATCCTTCCCTCCCACAAAGTTGTAAAGTTCGGTTTTCAACATGACTTGTACATCTCATTGTTGCAATGGGTCCATCTGTATCCCTAGTTAAACAATTTGTTTTTGCCCTTCCCCTCCACAAATTATACCAACATCAAATACAGTGAAAGCAGGGGTTATACCATGGGGGAGGGACATACAAAGCAACATAGAAATCATGCATGAAAGAAAAAAAAAACATTTGAATACTTATCTTGGGGTTCATTCCCCTAACATCAACTTATCTGACCTTTCCTGCTTGACTCAGACATATACTAGTTATTGCAAATAAGGGAAACCATGGGACCTATATTTCTTTGGGCCTGGCTTACTTCATTTAATATAATTTAAAAAATATTTGACCAGTATCAGTTCAAACACCCTTTACTCACCTATGTGTTTGCTGTTCTCCTTTTGGAACTCTTATTGCTTGTCTGTGCAGACATGATGCTATTGCTCCATCTCTGGCATGCTCTTATTTGTTTTCTACCTTCTCCTGGACTTCCATGGGGAGGGTTTTGTTGACCTGTCTTCTACTTCATGGATCCTGTCTTCTTTCTCCAATCTACCAGAATAGTTTCTAATGCATATTTTTCATTTTAGATATTGATTTTTCCCGTTCTAGAGAATTTCCTTTTAGTTCTTTAAAAAAATAGTATTAATGTTCTTAAAATCCCCAATCACTTCATACATTAAATGCATCTTTTCCTATAAATTTGATATTATATTTATCATAGCTATTTTAAAGTTTCTTGTCTTAGTCTTTGCAAGCTGCTATATAAAACTATCTTAAATTGGGAAAGATTTGAAATGCCTTTCTCACACTTCCGGAGGCTAGGAAGTCTAAGACCCAGTGCCAGAAGAGTTAGTGTTTCTCAAGGGTCTGTTTCCTCATAGACAATGCTCCTCTCTGTCTCTTCCCTTGGTGGGAGAGCCTAGCTACCTGTCCCAGTCTCTTTCAAGGTCATTGATCCCACTCATGAAGTCTCTGCCCATGTGAGCTAACCACTTCTTAAAGGCCCACCTTCTAATATCATCACACCGGGAACTGGCTTAAACATGGAAACTTTGAGGTGACATATTTATCAGGTCTTAGCAGTTCTCTTCTACAAACTGCAGTATCTATTTATATTGATTGCTCTGGGCTATTTTTTTTTAAATACTTGTCCTGTGGCTTGAACTTTTGGCCTGAATACTGTCTGTGAGCTTTTTTGCTCAAGTCTAGCACCCAACCACTTGAGCCACAGTTCCACTTCCAGTTTTTTCATAGACTTAACTACTTGGGCTGGCTTAGAACTTTGATCCTCAGATCTTAGCCTCCCGAATAGCTAGGATTATAGGCATGAACCACAGGTACCTGGTGATCCTTTTGGTTTTTATTGTTTTGTCTTGTTTTTCCAACTGATTTTTTTTCCTGGACTCTCTGTCTTCATGTGTCTAGCAATGTTTTAAAAAAGTATTATGAAAGAAAACTGCATTGTTATCTTACTCTGAAGAATGTGGGTTTCCTTCTAGAAGATAGATAAATTGTCACTGGACCTTCTTGGTCTTGTAGCAGCTTAGTTTTAGGCTTTGTTCATGCAAGTTTATTTTGAATGATCCTTTTGTCTTTGGGTAAATCCCCTAACTTGGAAGTGTGTTGTTTAATTCTAGGATGTGGCCTTCCTAGAGTTTCAATGCAAAGTTTGAGAGTCTTCCTAAGGCCTTTCATTCAACAGGATTCACACTTCGAACTCTGCCTCTTTGATGGGCAGCTGCGGGACCCTCTGCACATTACTTTGTTTTTCTCTTCAAAATTCTAGCTGTTGCTTTCCCCATAGGTTTCTGGGAGGGAGTCTCACTCTCTATTTCCCTTTGATTTCCAGCTATTCTGGGAGGCAAACGTATCATCTGACTCCTCAGCACATCTGAGCTCTCTGACTTGAGGCAGGTCCAAGCATTCCATCATGCCACAACCAGGAGCTGTTCTCAGGTTAAAACTGAGTACTTGTGGATCTAATACATTGTGATTCCTTTCTATCAGGGTGCTATATCTCCTCTAGCTTATGCCTGATTTTTCATAATCTTTCCAGTACCTCAAACCATTATTTTCTTCTACTTTGCCCAGAATTAAAAATTAATATCAGTATAATAATACTGCCTTTACCTTATGTTTCAGACTTTTAAAATAAAGACAGTATCTATTTCATGGAGCTGTTCCTATCCCCCCAGTCCCCCCTCTCTGTGTGAGAATTAAATAGGAATGTGTGCTAATCTATTATGCCCTGCTATAACAAAATACTTGAAGCTGGTATTTAAAGAGGTTTTGTTTGGCTCAAGATTCAAACAGAAAGGGAAGAAGCTATGTACAGAAGGGTTCAAGCAAGTGGGGCAGTCTTGATTTAAATGAACTCGGTACTAATTTTATCTCCTGACACCAGCATAGTCCGTTCATGAGGGTGGAGCCCGATGGCCTACTGACCCTCCAAGAGGTATCACCTCTTACAGTTTCCACTACAACCCTATACTCTCAGCATTAGAGCTTTTGGAGGACAGATTCAAAGCATAAGAGAATGTGCATGTAAAATACCTGGGATCAGCAGATGTCCAAGAAGCGATAGTTCCTTATGATGAGTTAGCCTCAGCCTCCTGCAACCTTCCCTTCATTAGTCCTTGCTTTGTAATCTGAGCCCAGCCTACACAGGTTACTGCTCTCTCATATGGTGGCTCATGAGGGTCTTGAAAGAACTTATCCTATACAGCTAAATCTCTCTTATCTCATGGCTAAATAGCCCAATTCTTCCCACCCTAGGAAATTTGAATTCTCTTTAGCCAACCTATTTTTTAACCAGGAATATCCTGAACTCAAGCGCCACTTCTGTCATTTAAAAACTCGCATTTCAGCAAATCAGCTTATCTGCTGAGATTTAATATACTCACCAGAAAAAGGCTGCTATAATATTTATTCCATCTGAAAACTGAGATACACCGAGCTTTAGTCAGTGTTGGTAGGAACGGACGAGGAGTGTTCTCCAATTCCCAGGTTCTGGCTGGCACTGAGGGAGAGGTCGGTGCTCTTCCTCTGGTCACTGTGGTGATGCAGAAGAGAAAGCTGTCGTGACTGTGCGCCACCTCTCCTGCCTGTCAGGCCTCTGGCTGTTTTTGTTTTTTGAATTTTTTTGTTTTTGTTTTTATTGCCAAAGGCAGCCACATCTTTCTGTCCAAGCTTATGTTTTCTTGCAAAAATCACAGAGCCCAGCCCAGTCTGGCCTGTTATTACAACTTTGACATCAGTTTTGGCCAAATAATGCTGCCTTTATTTTTCTGTGGGACCATTTTCTTCCTTCCTGAGTGTCTCTATCTAAAATACTCGAATCAAACAATGTGTCCTCCCCAAATTTTCAATTTTATCCTCCCATTTCTTTGAAGGGAAGGGAAGTATTGGGATTTGTTTATTGTCCAAATGAGCCAAAACCCCAGCAAAGGTGTAACAATTGTTTTATAAAGTCTCTGTTCCAAGTGAATCAGATGTTCACATCATTTGTTATCCAAAGCAGTAAACTTTGGAGAGTGAAAAGGGATGTTATCCATAATTATGCCATATCCATCTTAGGAAGATTGTGCTATTGAGAGTCAAAGAATCTGACTTCTCAGAAAAGTGTTTGATATTTTTGAAATACACAGATGAAAGTCTTTTTCCTCCCTTCTTGTCCAGAGATTTTTCTTTCTTGGGGACTTTGTTGGGGAACCCATCCCCGCTGGTACCGTGGACTTAGACTGACTACTCTATGTTGAACCACCAGGGAGAAAGACCAGAGTGGTCACCTTTGTCTGAAGCATACTCTCAGCTAGGAAGGCAAAGAGTTGTGTGCCGATGACCTTCCTGCGAGTCAAGGTCTCACTGCCCTCATTGAGCTGCGTCCTGCCTGGCTAATATCTGTTTACTCACTCAGGCCCAGCAAAAGGTCACTGCCTTCCCCCAGAGGTGCTGGTTTGCATGTAATAGAGCTTCAAAGTGACCCTCCTCTCTGCTAGTTTAATTCAGCCCCACTTCTAGACCAAGCTTAAGTCCTAAACAGAATATTTAAGAAATATGCTTGCTGCACTCCACTTGTTCTCTGAACACTGCGTTTATTACATGCCCTGCACCTTTCCACACTGCTATTATTGTGTCTACATGTCTTGTTTCTTTCCAATTCTTTCTATCTGGTAAGATTGTGTTCATTTTTCCAGTCCCAGCTTAAATATTATACATTCAGTGAGGCCCTTCCTAATATCCCCCACCAATTGTAGTCTGTTTTAGGTACCACAATTAATTAGTATTTGGTTCTGGGTACTTAATTTTTAGAAAATGTAACAGTGGGGCTAGGAAGGTGGCTCAGTAGTAGAGCGCTTGCCTTGCATGCCTGAGGCCCTGGGTTCGATTCCCCAGCACCACATAAGCAAAAAGAAAAAAAGCCGGAAGTGGCACTGTGGCTCAAGTGGTAGAGCGCTAGCCTTGAGCTGAAGAGCTGAGGGACAGCGCCCAGGCCCAGAGTTCAGGCCCCACGACCAGACCAAAAAAAAAGAAAATGTGACAGTGGCTTAAGTATCATAGCTTTTGTCTTTCACTTAGAAGTCAGAAGCCTTAGGCTGCTATGATGACTCTTTGTGCTGGCTGGGATCCAGTTTCCTGTCCTTTTGCTCTGCAGCCCTCAGACCATGGCTTCCTTTTTAAGATCACCTCATGGTGGGTCTACAACTTTATGTTCACATAACAGCTGAAGAAGAAATGAGAGGACACAAAAAGTACTCTTTTGCAGCTAATTAAGTCCTCTTTGTGTTAATGTAAATTACAGGAAAAGATTGTTCCTTGTGTTAAACTAACCTTGAATTCCTGCAATGAATTCACATGAGAGTTCACCTGCAGTGAATACAGGTTCTCATTGTGGTGAAATGTACTAGCTTTTCTGTACATGTGCGAATTCTCTTAAGATTTTTGTACCTGTGGTTCATAAGTGAGAAAAAGACTATAATTTTCCTGTTCTCTCAGATTTGGGCACTATGTTTATGCTATCTTCATTAAGCAGATCTCTCTCTTTCTCTTTCTCTCTCTCCTTCCCTCCTTCCCTCCCACCAGTACTAGGATTTAAACTCGGGCCCTCACATCTGTGAGGCAAGTGCTGTTTTGAGCAGAGAGTTTAGGAGAAAAAAACCTCTTGTAAATCCTTACTTGTTACTAATTTGGTGCTAAGTAGATATGCTTCTTTCTTCTTCCTACAGTGCCTTCCTTCTCGTCACCTACCTATCAAATCTCTTTACCAGCAGTGGCTAGTTCTTAGCAAGTCCTTTTGGTGCTGAATTGCCAGACTACAAATGTAGCACCACTTATATCCACATGGGTCCTGCTCATGGTATCAACATTCCAATAATCAAATCTAGTCTTTTGCGAAGTCATCAACACAGGAAGATAAGAATGGTTTGAAAGGTAAAGAAGATGCAGCTTCAGATATTTCTCAGAGCCTTTATAAATCTGAAAACATTGCTTCCAAAATATATTTAGGATTGTGGGAGAAAACATAATGTTCTTGCCTGTGTGTATGCCTGGACCCCTATAGGCTTTTAGTCATAATTGGATTACATGTGTGTACCATCCCAGCCATCTTTCTCTGTTGAGATGCACTCTTGCAGCTTTTTCTGCTGAGGCTGGTATGGATCTACAATCCTCCTGATCTCAGCCTCCTATGTAGCATGCAGGTACATGCAAGCATACCCAGATATCAGTTGAGCAGGGAATCTTAAAACCTTTTCTTCCTGAGTTGGTTGAAACTTGATGTTCCCATTCTCAGTCTCTCGAATTGAGCCTCTGGTTCTTGGCCAGATTTTGTTAGTTATCTTCTGGTGTTTCACTTTGGGTTTCACTTGCTGAGTTTATTTCTTTTAAATTATGAAGGTGAGGTACAGAGAGGCTATCATTTCATAAGTCTTCAATATTGAGTACTTTTTTATTTCTTAAGATAGAAGATAGGTCTTGATTTTAGACTATTTCCTTTAATACAGAAATTTAGTGTTACAAATATATCTCTAAATACCACTTAATCACATCCCTTAATTTTGACCTGATGCATCATCTTCATTTATAATCAGGTCAAACTACTTTTTAATTTCTTTGAACTACATGTTATTTACAAGAGTGTCATTTAGCTTCCAAATATTTGGGTATTTTTTTAACATACCTTTGTCATTGCTTTTATTCTCTTTCTTTCCTTTCCTTTTCTTTTCTCCTTCCTTCCTTCCTCTCTTCCTTCCTTCCTTCCTTCCTTCCTTCCTTCCTTCCTCTCTTCCTTCCTTCCTCTCTTTCTTTCTCTCTCTCTCTTTCTTTCTTTCTTTCTTTCTTTCTTTCTTTCTTTCCTTCTGACAAGATCTGGCTCTGTGATCCAAACTAGCCTAAAACTCACTATATAATCAATCTCCTGGGTGCTGGGATTATAGATGTGCGCCATCACATATTGCTCCCTGAAACTATTTTCTGCTCTGAAACCTTTTTTTTTTTTAATTTTGGTGGTCATGTGGCTTGAACTCGGGGCCTAGAAGCTGAACCTGATCTTCGCTGCTCAAAGTGAGTACTATACCACTTTTAGCCACAGCTCTACTTCTGGTCTTCTGGTGGTTAATTGGAAATAAGAGTCTCAAGGACTTTCCTGCCCAGGCTGGCCTCAGATCTCAGCCACTTGAGTAACTAAGATTATACCAACTCACACTGGCACCCAGCTCTGAAACCTATTTTATATTATCATGACTACCCAACTTCATTTTTATTAGGGTTAGCATGATGCATCTCTTTCTAGCCTTTCATTTTTTAACCTACTTGTATGTTTATATCTTTTTTCTTTTATATATATTTATTATTATAAAGATACTCTACAGAGGGGTTAGTTATAAGAGCAAGATAATGAGTCCATTTCCTATCGACCATTGTTACACCCTCCTTTATTTTTCCCCTACCTCCTTTATTTTTCCTCCCTACCTCCCCAATTCCTCTCCCCTCTCCCACCACCACTACCACCACCCCCCACAGCAAAGTTGTAAAGTTCATTTTCAACATACTGTTTTGTGCATCTCATTATTATAATGGGTCATCCTGTATCCTTATTTCAGCATTTTGTTATTTCTATTCCCCTTCCCAAATTAGAAAAATGTATATACAAGATGCAAGACACCGGAATCAAATACAGGAACAAGAGGGGTTGTACCATGGGGGAAGAACATACAAGAAACAAACAAAAAAGCACATAGTACATTACAAGTACATTAAAAAGAACAGCAACAAAGATAAAACCTCTTGTGTCCCTATCTTGGGGTTCATTTCCCTTAGCATCAGGTTATATGGTCATATGTACTTAGCTTTTGACCTCTTCTGCTCCTCCTAAGTGAGTTTCTTGTAGGAGGTGTATAATTGAATCTTGTCTTTAAAAAAAAAACCTACATAATCTGATCATCGCTGACTTTTCTTCTTGTTTTGTTTTTGAGATAGGGTCTCAATAGGTATCCTATGTTGGCCTGGAACTTGTTATATAGCTCAGACTGGCCTTGAGCATATAGTCCTCCTGCCTCAACCCCGTGAGTGCTGGGACTGGGTTATATGTGTCGCTACCACACCCAGCATTTCTACCTTTGAGTTGGGGTATTTGTTCTATTTATAAATTTAATGTTCTTATTTATATGATTGTACTTAAATCTTCCTTTTTCCTTTTTTGTTTGTCCAAATTATCCTTTGATCCCTCTTCTTTATCTACCTTCCTTTGAAGTAATCGAGCCTATATTTATCTTTTTTGTTGGCTTCTTGGCTGTCTTTGTTGTGTTATGTTAATAGCTGCATTAGCGTTGATAGCATACATTTTCAATGAAATGCACAACACACATGTAGTATAAAACCCTTCTAAATGCACTTCCACTTCTCTCCTTATAGCTGTTATTGTCTCTTATGGCACACTTGACTTCTGCACCACACCTCATAATGATTATTTATGTTTTAAAAATCAATTCTCCTTCAAGAGTATTTAAAGCATGTTACTGATTGCCATCTCTTTCTAGGAGTTTCTCCTGCATCTTCTTTTGCTGTTATGTAGCTGCTTCTCTAAAGCTTCTCAATACTGCTCTTTACTATTTTGCTCCAAAGAACACCCAGCACAGAAATAGGAGATATGTAGAGGGTACATGGGTCAGGGAGGGAGAAACGTGTACATAAGGGAAAGCCTAAGGCTAAGAAAGGAAAAGAAGGCATTACATCTGGATATTAGACACCTAGACTCATAGAGTTAATCAATCACGCCTTCCATAGAGGCCAGCCCTGGCCATGTTTTTCCTACTCTAGTAACTATTACCATGTTACTGGAATCGTTATTGGCACATGTAGGATGTCCCTTTGCCCATTTATTCTCCATAGCCTGCAGGCCTTGGAAAGACTTGTAAGAACCTCCTTGCTTCTAGTCTAAAGCCCATCTCAATTCTTTCCCAGGAGCTTGCAAAGAAGACCCTCTATCACCTACAGAGTAAATCCTATCCCCCTCATTCCTAGAGCAAAGGTGGCCCCGTGGCCTGGTTGGAGGCTGCCACATAGCCATGTATTTCCATGTCATAGTTCTTTACCACCAGTGTGAGAGGAAAGATCAAGCAGATGCCTCACCTGTTGAACATGGACTCATGATCTCAATAGCAACATTTAATTATTTTTGAAAATGCAGACATAGTCCAAACAATGGGTGAAGACTTTGATAAATGCACTGTTTAGTTTTATATTTAGAAAATTAATCTGTCCACAAGGGCATGGTCCTACTAAAGGTAATGTTGATCTATAGTTTGATACAATACATTCAACATGAAAATGTAGATTTAAACTACTTTACTGGCTTGGTATTTTACCCAAGAACAATGATTCTTGGGTAAATGATCTATTGACCCTACATCTAAATATAGTATTGTGGCTAAAAGCCTAGATTAACATATATCCCTTTAATATACCCTCTCCAAAAAAAATTCCTTATTCCCACTGGAAGCAGAAACTGCACTTGATCTTATAAACCAAAGTTTCCTTGTTTTATGACTCCAAGTAAGCATTTTGCCAGCAGCTTTAAGATTTCCAGTGCATAGATGTTTGAGAGAAGATACTATAACCCCTCTAACGATGATTGCCACAGAAAGTGTACAACTAAAGGTGGTGTACTAAGTAACTCCCTTACCCACAGCCCTTTCAGGAGAATCTCCCTAACCATTAAAGGGGATAGTCCATGTCCTACATGCTCCTGCTTTTCCCAGAGCTGGAATACTTTGGACCCTCCTCATCTTCCTTCTAACTACAACCTGGATTGCAGAACTATGGCTAAAGATACAGGTGAAGGATGAATTCTGCTAAGGTTGGCAGAGAAGAAAGATGGAAGAGGTCCAAATTTCTGATGACACTCTGACTACCATACTGGCTTGAGACTACCTACATCTCAATTTTTCATTCTTTCTTTTCTTTTTTCTTTCTTCTTTCTCTCTTCCTTCTCCTTCCTTCCTTTCTCTCTCTTTCTTCTTTCTTTCTTTCTTTCTCCTTCCTTCCTTCCTTTCTTCTTTCTTTCTTTCTTTCTTTCTTCCTTTCTTCCTTCCTTCCTTCCTCCCTCCTACCCCCCTCCATTCATCCCTCCCTCCTCCCTCTCTCTTCCTTCCTTCCTCTCTCTTTCTTTCTTTCTTCCTTCCTTCCTCCCTCCCCCTTCCTTCCTCTCTCCTTCCCTCCCTCCATCCACCCCTCCCTGCCCCCCTCTCTTTTTCTTTCTTTCTTTTCTTCTTTCTGAACTATTGAGGAGAGCCCAAAGTTTCCCATCAAATGTGTCACGCTAAGAATATGTCAACTGCTCAGGAGCCAAGACCTGGGCTCTCTCTCCCTGTTACCACTGCCGTCCAAGACCTTATGTGTGAGTGGGTAGAAGAGTAAATTCTGACCTTTGTGGAGTGGCTTCCCAACAGCATCCAGGCGGCTGCTTGGGGTGCACTTCCTATGAGTCTCTATGCCTATTAGCAATAGTACATTATACATGAGCTTTTTTTTAATCACCTCACAAACAGTTTTCTCCCAGAAGGCCTTCCTTCACTAGCATTCAAGAAGGGCATAGTTGAGGTAGAATCTCCAAAAGCAGAAAGCAATATAAATAGCCCCACAATATGAAGAAGCTGCAGATAATGATGGAGGAAAAGCCTTTTGAAGTTGATGGGGAAGAGACCAGGACTAGAAGTGCCTCCCTGTCTCATAGCCTAACAACCTTCCATGTTCATTGACCCTTTACTGAGATGACTTGCACATCTTCACCCTCAATGGCTGCTGGATCTAATCGGACCATATGCGTCTACACCTGTCCTACAGGCCCTCACAGATCAGATGGAGTCCTAATAGTGGCTATCTGAATACAGAAAGTACACTTGAGGAGCAGAAGTCAGTCCCACCCACCCCACAGACAAGAAGAGGGGAGCTGTCCACCCAAGGTCTTGACAGCATTGATAGATCAAAGTCTTATTTTTCCTGACGTGCTCAGCCATGAGATTGAGAGATGAAGGGCAGTTAGAGGGGTAGTTAGTACAATGAGTAGTTTGTCACCATTTGTGATCAAGAATGAAAGTCATGCAATAATCCACTATCTTAAATATACAATGTAAACACTGAGAAAACCTTTTCATAATAAGATGCTGAGATTTACAGAAAGTAGTTCCCCATAAAAATCAGACAATTTCAGTAGGACTGAAAAAGACTGGCAACCCTTGGAGCTCTCCAATTTCCTCTCAAGTCTCAGCTCTGCAACAGAGATTGGAAAGCTTTTCTGAAAAGGGACGGAGATTTAATATTATTGGGTTAGCAAGCCATATGGTTAGTCTCTGTCACAATTCTTCAACTCTGCCTTCATTATATAAAAAACAGCCATGAACAATATGTAAACAAATGGGAATGGCTGGATTCCAACAAAATGTATTTACAAATACAAGTAGTGTGCCAAAATTAGCCAATTCCTCCTTGAGAAAATCATGCAGATGTGTGCCAAAATATGGGGGCAAGGATGTTAGCACCAACTGTGTCTAACAGTCCCAAACTGGAAACAACTCAGATCTAAATGTCCATTGAAAAGATACAGTCAATAAGTAGCTAGGGCGATGAAGCCTGGAATGACCAGCTGCAAACAGCAAATCAGGTGATCTGCATAGCATGTAGAACAACATCTTTTCACTTAAGATTGTCACTTAAGAAAGATGTTGAGCTGGGCATTGGTGGCTCACGCCTGTAATCCTAGCTACTTAGGAGGCTGAGATCCGAGGATCAAGGTTCAAAGTCAGCCAGGCAGAAAAGTCCCTGTGAGACTCTTATCTCCAACCCCTCAACAACTGTAAGTGGTGCTGTGACTCAAGTGGTAGAGAGCTAGCCTTGAACACAAAGAGGCTCAGGGACAGTGCCCAGGCTCTGAGTTCAAGCCCCACCACTGACAAAAAAACAAAAAACAAAAAAGAGACGTCAAGGCCAAGTGGCCAAACACAGAAGGGTACATTCTGTATGACATTTAATTTAGTAAACATCAAACTGTATAATCTAGGAATGCATGTTTAGGTGGTAAAACTGTTCAAGAAAGCAAACAAGAAATTATAAAGAAGGTTGAAAGGCAAGAGACTTGAGCAATCAAAAATAAACTTGGAGTGCTCTCCATATCCTGTTTCTTGAGTTAATATTTTCAGAAATTGCGTGTCTGTGTTTTATATACCTTTTGGTGTATGTATGTAAATTATGGTGTTATTTCCAAGAAAAATAGGATGGGTTTTTTATTGTTATTGCTGTTGTTATTGTTGTTTGGCTTTCTTTTGATTTAGGGTCAGTACTGGAATTTGAACTCAGGGTCTTGCACTTCTCAATTGGCTTTTTCACATAAGGCTGGCACTCTACCTACCACTTGAGCCATACCTCTATTTCTGGCTTTTTACTGGTTAGTTGGACATAAAAGACTCACAGAATTTCCTGGGCTGGTTTTGCACCACAATCCTCAAATCTCAGCTTGCTGAGTAGTTGGGATGACAGGCGTGAGCCACCAGTCCCCAGCAAGAAGTCTGCTCATCTATAAAGTTCTAGCCATGACAGACATGAGTATTCTTTGGGATGAAAGGGAGCATTCCTAGTTTTTCTTTTCTGTATATAAACAGTCTTCCCCTTCATGCTGGGAGCTGAGGTTACAGCAGGGGCAAAAAATCAGAAGCTAGGATTTTGGATCCATTCACTTTCACACATACGGACTTAAGACAATTCTCTAGTAGTTCCTATGCTTCTTAGTTTGTAATCTACAAAACACTAATGTGCACACCCTTGAGACAACCGAGCTATTATTCTGGAAGTGAAATCAGTCGTCGGCTACGTGGGATTCTGAAGTCGTTGGGGAGGGGGGGTCCTACTGCTGTCTTCCCTCTTTTACTCTGAAAAATATTATGAAATAGAGAAGTGCTATCTTTGATGGCGTCTCCTGGGAGCAGAGCACGTGATGAGCAGACTTCCACCGTGGAAGAGATGGGTGAGGAGGTTAAGTAAATTTTCTTTGTGTAGTTCCCATTAAACTTCAATCAGAGTTACAGAAAGAAATTTCCTCCAGGCGGCTGCGAATACAGGTATTGGTTTGACTTTAATAAAAGTCATAACTGATCTCTCTGAGGTCTCTTGTGCAATGAGCTCAGCAGAATTCAGGCAGGTCCTTGAGAGGCAAGGCGCCCACTTAAACATCCCATTATCCTAATAATCCCATTCCAGAGCCACCGTCCCATTATTTTAAAGGTCTTCATTTGCAAATAGTGGTATTTGAAAGTTTTCTTTTTTTACATTATTGCAGAAAGCAGATGGGTCTCTCTGAGGGCCTCATGCCTATATACAGACCAACCATCCCTCCAGGCCAGTGTAAGATGGCCTGGTGGGTAATCCAGGTCACTCTGCACTTTTGCATCATTGCTTTGACTAAATCATACCTGCTTTGGTGGCAGGCAGCACTGATGTAAATCAGATTTATTAAGAAAGAAAGAAATTCTTTCACTACTAAGAATACTCCTGTTCCATATGTAGAACAGGATGGTATGGCCCCAAGACATGAAATCTCCCTATTCAGGAGTTACCCACAAACCTCTTTAGGGCACCTACTATGTGCCAATGGCTACCAAGATACTGGAATAAAGCAGGTAGCAAGATAGACAGTGCACACAATGAACAATTGGTAAGGTGATTTCAGGTAATGATAAGACAAAGAGATGAGCAAACATGATCGGCCAATCAGTTAGGTGAGGATTTAGGGTAGCAATAACAGTTCATCAAAAGCTCCTGTCAGAACATAACTTGTGAGTTGCCAACTAACTCACAAGAGTCATCTGTGCATGTATCTCAGGGAAGGGGGCTTTCACAGAGAGGAGATAGTGCTAAGGGGAAGAAATACGGTGGTCACTGAGTGTCCCAAATGAGGAAAGAGAGATGTGCAATGCACTGGGGAAGGTGGGCAGGTACCAGGTCTGCAGGGCTTTAAGGCACCTGCTGAAGCTTTAGGTCTTAGGGAACATGCAAAAATCTCTTTGCTGTTTTAATGTGCAACTAAATACTTCTTAAGCTGACGTCTGGCTTTCTGGGATGCATAGGAACTTGGGTGGATGTGAGGGGAAAAACAATCAAAGTGGTTCTTGGGGACACTTGCTTAAGGTCTGTAACATTGTGAGGAGAAACAGCCACTCCACGGAGCCACAGTGAACAGGAAGCATCCGTGACCTGCCCCGTCTGCCCTCGCTGACACTCAGTAGGCACTCGATCATTTTCAGCAGAGGCTTAATCTGAATGACCCTTCGGCCTGCTGATCCCCGGGGCAGCCTTCTTTTCAGTGAAAGCTCATTGTTGAAAATGAGGTCAAGCCAGCCTAATGCATCAAGAAAACTCCAAAGCCATTAACAGATCCTAGGCAGGTGGCTTTGTTGTAGAGGGGCAGGCATCAGTTCTGGTGCTGGCTGTCCTAATCACTAGCTCAATGATCCTGGGAAATAGGAACCCCAGGTTCCAAATCTAAACACCAGGAACTACCATTGAGGTTAGTCTGGCCCTGCCCACCTCGAAAGTTATGAGGGCTTCAGACATAGTACTGTTTTTTGTTGTTTTGTTGTTTTGCTTTACCATGAGGGCTTTGCACAGGTAAAGTGCTGGTCTGGGGACTCCTGCTAGCACTTAGCTTTTCATCCAAGGAGATGGAGGAGAAACTGAGACCTCTCAAGAAGTCTCAGGTTCAGTCTGGACACTCGTGCCTCTAAAATCTGGAGAATGGTGGTTTAAAGCCATCCTGGGCAGAAAAGTCTACCAGGCTATCTCCAATTTACTAGCAAAAAGCCAAACTGGAGGCATTGCTCAAGGGGTAGAGACTCAGCTGTGAGCAAGACAGCTGAGTTCACACTGTCTTGGGCTCAGGCTGGGACTGGATGGGAAACAGGTGGCACCTGTTCCGATTTCATCTAGTTTGTTCTCTTCTGGAGTTAAAAGCCCTTCCGTGGGATAGTCTGTATTGTGCACAGTATCAGATTTTAAATGACTAAGTTTTTGGTCCTATGTCCTCTGTCTTTGAGAACGTATGAGTCCCATCCTAACAAATCCCGTCCTCATCCCCATCCTTGCATTCTGGACACTCACAGTTCTCATGAAGATAACAATGACCCCACCAGTGACTAGGCAGCACCTCTGTCTTGGCAGTTAGAAGCAACTTCTAGGTACAGGATCACAAAAAAGGGCATTAGTTAGCCTCTCTCCATTTCTTCACAAATAATAGAGGCAAGACTGGCTCCAGTGACTTACTGAGCTCAGCCTTGGATGGAGGAGTGGAGAAAAGGTGCTGGGGACAGGCTGGACAAGTGGAGAAGTCAGAACAGCTGCAAGACGTCATGGACAGTTCAGTCTATCTCTGCATTTGAAGCACAAAGGGGCTTCTAAAGGGACAAATGCAGCTACATCCTGAGCACTTGGGGACCATCCAGAACAAGAGGAAGGTAAATGCAGAATCTGCTGGGGTGTTTTTTTTTTTCATTTGTTGCTGGCTTAGCTATAACTCTGTTTCTAGAAGTTTCTAGAAGATAATGGCAGGAGGATTGTGGAGGAAGGAGGGGCTCTCCTTGCCCTGCCAAGCCAGGCTGACCATACACATTCTCTGTCTGGTAGTCAAGACAGTGGTACTGTTGTGCATAGATTCCAATTTGCAGATGAGACGACTGAAGGAGAGTGATCAAAGAAAGACTCCTGCTTTGGGCAGGGCTTATAAAAGGCAATGCCAGTCCCAGATTTGAGCCTGCTGACCATCCTGGCCTGGCACAATTGATCCTTGCACTTCCTCGATGCCAACTCTATTTCCTCTATCACCTTGAGCCCCAGAGGGAAGAGAGTTCAGACCCCCAAGAACAGTGTTGACTGCTCTTTATCCAGAGGCAGAAAAGTGGGGCCTGAGCTCACTTCTGTTCAAAGGAACAATTTGTACTGATTAGGACAGGCATTTGTTCAAGTCTGCACATCCTTTGGAGAGCTAGCATCCACTCCTGCACTGAAAAGGCCAGTGCTCAGAGCTTCTAGCTGATGGTAATTACTAGTCCATTCTTCTTTTGGCCAAGCCCTTGGGACCAGCAACATACTTGAAGGGGGCAGGGCCTACAGGCCCAGCTTAGCCCTCCACTATGCCTTTCATGGTGGCTCCAGTCCAGTCTGCAGCTCAGTTTTGTTTTTTGTTTTTTTTTTTGCTGCATAGAAGATGAGTGTGCTGGTTGGGACCTACTTTTTAAAGTTATGTGTTGTTAAGCCCAACACTGGTAGCTCAAACCTGTAATCCTAGCTACTCAGGAGGCTGAGATCTAAGGGTCTAGTTAGAAGCCAGCATGGGTTAACAAATCCTTGAGATTCTTATCTCCAATTAACCAGGTAAGGCCACAAGGGGAAGTGTATGGATCAAGAGGAAGAACACCAACCTTGAGTAAAAAAGCCAACTGAAATTTCATATCTCTGAGTCTAAGCCACAAGACTTAAAAAACAACTATGTATTGTATATCTAAGAACATAAGTGGGCACGTTGTCTTTTTGATTTGCTAAACCCAGCAGTTGTACAGATACCACCCAGCCCTTTTTCATGAGCCTGCTTCCTGGTATCTGGATTACGCATGCTCACGGGTGCAAATGCCTTGTCCCAGGGCATCTGTAGTGCATGTTCTCTTGAATCTTTTGGGTGAGATGGGCGCAAATATGTCACCTCTGCACCAGGCTCCCTTGGGTGTTTGCAGTAGTCTACTCCGGCACAACTTCTGAAATGTTTACTTTTAGCCTGTTCCATCAGGCAACATTCCTAACTATATTTTCAAGTGTATTCCCCTGGCCATGGTTGAGGGGAGCTTTGGGTCTTTTGTGGGATCTTGGGGAGGGAAAGGACTTAGCTCTGTGGAGTGGCGGCTCAAAGCCTCCCTCTGAAAACCAAATGGTATTATGCTTCCTGCATGGTAGAGAGACACTGGGATGAGGTGGTCGCCCCAGGCCCTGGACGTTAGGGTTTGGAGTAGGAACACAGGTCCTAAGCACATTTCCACTTTCTACCACTGGTAGGCCTGAAGCCATGCAATAGCCACAGCACAACAGTGTGGTCTGGAAGCTTCCTTCTGGCAAAAGCTGCAGCTTTGGGGATGTGATGGAAGACCAGACGATCCTTGAAGCTCTCTGCTGGCTTAGTGGGGCCCAGGAATTCCTTGTCTAAGCACAAGCTTTGTTTTCTGTGGAATGCAGGCTAAATTGTCTTCAGTTCAGTGAATGGAGTGGAACAGATCTCTGAAGTCCCAAATCTCTAAGGAGTTTAGGGCAGGTGTGGAAGTTCATGTTGCCATCTGGGCTCACACCTGTAATCCTACTCAGGAGGCTGAGATCTGAGGTTTGAAGGTTCGAGATTCAAGCTTTGAAGCCAGCCCAGGTCGGAAAGTCCACAAGACTCTTATTTGCAATTAACCATCCAAAACTAGAAGTGGAGCTGTGGCTCAAAGTAGCAGAGTGCTAGCCTTGAGCAAAAAACTCAGGGACAGAATGAGGCCCTGAGTTCAAGCCCCATGACTGACCAAAGAATGAGAGTGAGACAGAGACAGAGACAGAGACAGACAGAGACAGACAGAGAGAGACATAAGGTACCTGCATTGCCAAGCTCTGAAACAATATGTAGTCATCTTCTCAAGGCCAAAAACCTCAATGTGTTCTTGACTCCTTTTTGCACTTAAATTCTACCTGAAATGCAACATTAAATCCTTTTGTCGGTACCTGAAACATGCCTATAATACCCCATATACAACTATTCACACCACCTACACCATCTCCATCTTAATTCACATCATCAGCACCTCTCACTTAGATAGTTTTGGTGGTCTCTACCATCTCCCTGCTTCTACTATTCCCCACGATGCCCGTCTGAAAACAGCTGCCATACTGACTACTCAGAGTGTGTCACCTTTCTGCTCAGAATCCTCCAAAACTTATTACCCCCAATCTACTCAGAGCACAAAGTCTTTGCAGTGGCCCATATGGCCCCCCACAACCTGGTCCCATTCCCTTGCCAACCTATGTCTGCTCTGCCCACCTGCTACTTTCCTGCTACCCAGGCCGGCTCCTCAGACCCATACTGTTTCTCTTCCATGTCTGCTCAGCTTCATGTCCAGCCACTTCTACATATGCCTGGCCTGCCTCAGTGTACAATTTCTACTTTGCCATAATGAAATTTCTGTTTCTTGAAAACTAGTCTCCTGGACTCTAAGCTGACTCCTCCTGGCCAGGCCCAACTATAGCATGATCAGACTCTTACCAAGAGAAAACAAAACTGGGAGAAAAAAAAAAGGCTAGCCAGGCACTGATAGCTCACACCTGTAATCCTGGCTACTCAGGAAGATGAGATCTGAAGATCACAATCTGAAGCTAGCCTGGGCAGCAAAGTCCATGAGACTCATCTCTAGTTAACCACAGAAAGTTGGAAGTGGAGCTGTGGCTTAAGTGGTAGAGTGCTAGCCTTGAGTATAAAAGCTCAAGCACATCACCCAGGCAGAGTTCAAGCTTCGAGACCAGAAAAAAAGTCTGTAACTGCAATAAGGAATTTGAGAACAAAAGTGTGTACGGTTGAAAATGTACATTTTACAAGGTCATAAGATGACCAATAGGGGCTAGAACGGTAACTATGCCCTGCTTGCCAAGTTCACCAAGTGGTACAGAGTTGCATCCTTCTAGAGCAACGTGATATCTTCTTTTTTTTGGTTTGGTTTTTGGTTTTTTGTCAGTTATGGGGCTTGAACTCAAGGATTGAATGCTGTCCCTGAGCTCTTTTGCTCAAAGCTAACACTCAACCACTTTGAGCCACAGCACCACTTCCAGTTTTCTGGTGGTTAATTGGAGGTAAGAGTCTCACAGACTTTCCTGCCCAGGCTGGCTTTGAGCCATGATCCTCAGTTCTGCCTCCTGAGTAGCTCGGGTTATAGGCGTGAGCCACCAGTGCCCAGCCAATGTGCCATCTTCTAACTCATACAAAGGCACCATCTGGGCCAGCAGTAATTTGTTTGGGAAACTGACATAGCTACAGGAACTACTTGAATTAGAAACAGTTGACACTCAAAACAGGAGCCCAAAAGTCAGGTGCTGAAGGCTAAGTCTTGATCCTGGAAACAGTGACCACAACACTGTGTGATTCAGCTGCTGAAAACCAGCTGCTAAGAGGGGAAAGGGAGAGCCCTGTCTACCACATGGGAGATGTGGTTCTACCAGACACATAAAGGAGGTTCCAACTAAGCCAGGGGATATGGGCAGCCTAAAAACTCCTTCAGCATTTAATAGAAACTTCAGACCCAGGGGCTCATGCATGTAATTCTAGCTATTTGGAAGATTGAAAAGAGGAGGATTACAGTTCAGGCCCAGCTCAGACAGAAAAGTTTATAAGACTCCTTTTTCCACCCATAACTGGGTATGGTTGTATGTACCTACTATTCTGGCTTCATAGGAAACTCAGGCCAGCTAGGGCAAAAAGTTCCTGGGACTACATCTCAGTGGAAGAAGCTGGACATGGTAGCAAGTGCCAATCACCCCAGCTACCACAAGAATCATAGACTAGATGGATTGTAATAAGACCATAGACTATATTGATTGTAATAAGACCCTATCTCCAAATAATCTCTGCAAAAAAGAGGCTGGCTGGAGGTGGTTCAGCACTTGATCAGATCAGATGCTCTCAAGTATCTATCAAATAGCTTACACTAAGCAAAAGGAAAGAAATGTACATATCACCCAATTTGGAAGAAATCGTTGTATTGTCAAAGTTCACAGAGTTAATAAGTTTTACAGACCATGACAATTCCAATTCGACTTGTGAAGGTGAAAATGTGTTTGTGACTTTAGCTAAGTATCACTGTCCCACAATACTGTGAAATTTATGTAATCAATCTCACTAAAGAAATAAAAACAGTGTCTATCTAATCAGTCCCCCCTTCCACCAAAAAAAAAGAAAGAAAGAAAGAAAAAAGAAGCTGCAGACCTTCCTGCAGAAACACACATAGTTTTGCACCCTATTTCAGATAACACACTCATACTTATACACTTACCTATCTCTGGCTATCAAGTCAAGTATGCCTGGTGATCCAGGTAGTCTTTACAAACCCTTCCAGCTCCAATACAGAATCTAAGCTCATGGGGCAGCTGGGCTGAGGGTTGGGGTTACAGGTCTTGATGGAGGCTTTAGAAAACCATAGGGGAAGGTGATCCTCCATCAGGACCCTGGCTGGCCCAAAAGACGGGAGATGCCTCTTCCTTTCCCTGTCTCCTGATCCCCCAAACCCAGTACCATCTCTTTTTTTTCCCAGTGAGAACAGATGGTGCCCTGGCCTCCTCCTCAGTACAGACAGCCCCATCACCAAAGGACCCAGACAATTAATTACCCACCATCATGGCGCCGTTTAGCCTTCAATTTTCCTGACTTCCACGAGGATTAACTCAAATCTGCGAGACTTCACTGGACCATTTAAGGGAGCATCATAACTCTTTCTGTTCCCCAGAAATTGTAACCCGGACTTGGTTTTGTAATGCTAATTGCCTTATCTTCATAAATTCTACAGTCTTACATAATTTGCCCGCATTGTAGCAGGATTTCCCAAGAATAAAAAAGCAGGTGCCGTCAATGGTAATTTGAATAAGAAAAGACATGTTAAGTGGTTCTTCTCTCACTAGTAATAGAAATTAATTAGCTTTGAGCATCTTTGGAGGTTTTTGGATTTTTTTTTTTTTGCTGTAACCTGTTATGTTTTCTAATTGTATGGAAAGAAGGTTTGATTTGATCACATTATTTGGTGACGGAGAGGCCTCTGTTTGGAGTCAAAGGTACAGGAACGGTGGCAGCCAGATGGGTAGGAAGCGACTGGAGGCATGCAGAGAGAACAGGCTTTGTAGTCAGATAAGCATGAATTCTGAGCTAGGGTGAGCCACTTGTTAGCTCTGTGACCCTGGACAAATCACTTCCTCTCTTTAAATCTCAGCTTTCTCCTGGATAAGACAGAGGTCACAAACTCCAGCTGGAAATGGAGTAGCGTGGAGTTCAGTGGTAAAGAGCGTCAGCTCAGAAATTGGACATCTCCAGCTTTGCCTCCATCACTCACTTGTTCTGTAACCTTTCCAGTTAGGATGCTTTTAACTTCAAGAAACAAAAGTATTATTTAAACTGGTTCAAGCAATACAGAAATATATGGTCTCTATGAGACACTATGGAGCTAGGCTGTGGAGTATTACCATGAATGGATGAGTCTATGTCATCTCTGCCATGATTCATACTGGCTTTGTGGACTGTATCTTGACCTCTGCTTCCTCTGGAAAAGATGCCAGCTTCCTGGTGCGCACTTAGAAAAAGAGGGTGAGTTCCACCCCTGCTTTGAAATATAAATTCTCCCTTCCATTCTGACAGCTTTTGACTACACACCCAGGAGCAATCAAGGATTCCAGAAGCCTACATAGTTTGGATTGTCAGACCTATTGGGATCTAAGACCACTGAGCTATAGAGCAGGGATAAGGTCTGCTTCCCTCTGAGTCATGTAGGTGAAGGATTCAATCAGAAAGGAAGAAGTGAGAAGGGAGATTTGGAGGAGGTCAGCAGTGTCTCTACTGCAAGAAGAACATGACACAGTCAAGGTAGACACACTGACCCCAAGGAGTGTGGCTAGATAGCTACAGTGACCTTGGGTGACCTTGTGTTCTGCTTTCTGTGTCTGAGCTGAGGACAACAGAAGGACAACCTTGTAATAATATTTATTTTTAAGGAAGGTGTGAAGCAGGGTAGAACCTCCAGGCTCTAGTTTCTTCCTCATGAATTTTTCCCCGTCATCCCTTGAAGGACATCCACAGCAAGTTATTCAAAGAAATTCTCTGTGCTTTGGGAGGGCCAAAAACAAAAGAAAAGGAAGAAGAGGAGGAGGAAGAGGAGGTGGAAGGGAGGATGGGAGACGCTGTTTCTTGGAGTTTGTTCTCCAAGGCAGCAGCTTTTCTTCACAAGAAACTATAACTAAAAGGATATATTGTCAAAGATGTAACTAAGGGACCACAATTATGATTTGAAAAGATGCATGATGATGTATGAAAATAGTACAATGAAACCTGTTGAAATTGGTGTAGAGTGGGGGGAGGGAGGGAAGAAAAAGAAATGGGGGAGTGATTATAATACTGATGAGAATATGTTGTATACATGTGTGAAAATATCACAATGAAATCCCCCCTCATATAGTTAATGTATGCTAATTCAAAAACAAATGCGGATAAAAGCAGAATCATGAAATGTGTGGAAGGAATACAAAGATTATATGTGTTTCTTTTCCTATTGACCAGTCATACACATATACAGAGACAGACAGACAGAGATAGAGCACGCTAGAAGGCTACTTTAAGCAGCTGGCCAACGTTATTCATTGTACAGCTTTAAAAATTTTTAAGTCTATTCAGGTGCCAGTACCCCATGCCTTGTAATCCTACTTGGATTACAGGTTATAAAACTACTTGGGAGTCTGAGATAGGAGAAATGGTTCAAGGACATCATAGTCTAAAAGTACATGAAATCCTATTTCAACAGGAAAAAAAAATCTGGGTAAATTGCCATATGCCATTCATTCCAGCTACATCTTTGGTAAATAGGAAGATCATAGTCCAGGTGCCACAGAGGAAAAAAAGCCAGACCCTATCTGAAAAATGGAGTAAAGAAGGCTGGGAGTGTGGCTGAAGGGACAGAGTTCCTGCCTAGCAAGTATGAGGCCCTGAGTTCAAGCCCTTGAAGTCAACAGCTTGTGATCTACACACACACACACACACACACACACATCTTAAACATAAAGACAAAGATATAATGAAGAGAAAGGTATACTAAGCTCTTTCTTATGGAAATGGTAAACATGTAAATCCTGCTGTGATTATATTAACTTCAGACAAAGTAGGAATAAGGAATATTATAAGACACAAAAAGGGTTATTTCATAATATTAAAAGTGTTAATTCACCAGAAAGATCTGACTGTCCTAAGTATGTGGGTATCTTTTAGAGATCTTCAAGGAAATAAAGCAAACACACTGGGTTTTATGACTGGAAATTTCAGCATTGCTGTCCCAGTAACTAACAAACAGCTAAACAAAAAAGAATCAATAAAGATATAGGAAGTTGGGTTTTTTTGTTTTTTTATTTTTTGTTGGTTGTGGGGCTTGAACTCTGAGCCTGGGTGCTATCCCTCAGCTCTTTAGCTCAAGGCTTGTGCTCTACCACTTGAGCCACAGTACCACTTTGGTTTTCTGATTGGCTTATTGGAGATAAGAGTCTCACGGAATTTCCTGTCCAGGCTGGCTTTGAACCACAATCCTCAGATCTCAGCCTATCTCGGCTAAGATACAGGAAGTTTTAACAACACTACCCAGCTGGGTGCCAGTGGCTCATGCCTGTCATCCTAGCTACTCAGGAGGCTGAGATCTGAGGATCACAGTTCAAAGTCAACCTGGGCAGGAAACTCCATGAGACTCTTTTTTTTTTTAATTGTGAAAATACTGTACAGAGGGGTTACAATTACATGGGCAAGATAATGAGTACATTTCTTATCAAACATTGTAGCCTCCTCCTTTGTTTCCCCTTCCCATCCCTTCCCATCCTCCCCCTGCCCTCCTACCCAATCCTCCCCCCCCACCAAAGTTGTAAAGTTTGTTTTCGACATAACGACTTGTACATCTCATGTGGCAATGGGTCCACCTGTATCCCTATTTAAACGATTTGTTTTTTTCCCTTCCATCCACGAGACTCATCTCCAATAAGCCACTAGAAAACCCAGAAGTGGCACTGTGGCTCAAGCAGTAGAGAGCTTGCCTTGAGCTGAAGAGCTGAGGGACAGTGCCCAAGCCCAGAGTTCAATCCCCACAACCAACAACAACAAAAAAACCCCACTACCCGCCTAAGATAGCATCAACTATAACTGCAGAACAAAGTTTTTTTCTCAAGGATTCTTAGAACATACACCAAAGACTTGTTGTAGACTGGACTATAACAGAGGTCCCAGAAGGTTACAAAAGACCGAAATCTTACAGAGTATATCCTCCAACCATAGTAAGTTTAAACTTCTAAAAAATCAATAACCTTAAAATATACAGAAAAGCTCTAAATAGCTCAAAATTAAAGAAACTACTTCTAAACAACCAACTTATCAAAGAAATATTTCTGATGAAAAATATGGAGTATTTTGAACTGAATGAAAATTAATATTCAATTTGTCAAAACATATCAGATGTGCTCAAAGCAGTGCTCAATGAAACATGTGCATGTGTGCACATATACACACACATGTGTATATGTGTTCAAATACTCATATGGAAAGTAAGACAAAGTAGATTAGGCCTGGTGATGTATACCGGTAATCCCAGCTAATTGTGCAACCGAGGTAGAAAAATCAAGATATGAGGCCAACCTAAGCAAAAGTTATTTGATCCTATCTCAAAAATCAGCTGTGCATGATGGTACTTATCTATAATCCTAGCTACTCCAGAGGTAGAGGCAAGAGAATTGTGATCCCCAAGGCCACCTGGAAGAAGCCACAAGAAAGAAAGCACAGGACTCTATCTAGAAAACAAACTAAAAGCAACAAAACTGGGAGTGAAAGATTAAGACTTTTTTTAATTCATAGAGATGCATATCACTACTGATGCTACCAAAATTAAAAGTAAATTAAGACAATATTTTCCCACTAAATTTGACAATTTAGATGAAAGGGCCAAGTACCTTAAAACATGTAAATATAACTGACAAAAACTGACAAAAGAAGACAGCATTTTTAAACAGGTCTATATTCATTAAAATTTTTTATTTGTAATGAGACATTCCCATAATGAAAACACAGACTCAACTCAACTATTTTTACTGTTAAATGTTTATATTTAAATAGCATCAATCTTATACAAATTCTTTCAGCAAATGAACAGCAATGGATAGAATGATCCTCCATTCATTTTACAAAGGCAGCATAAACCTGATACCAAAATTCAGATATTTATAGTGTAAGTGGGATAGAGGGGAGAACAAAATAATTATAGTAGAGAACTATAGTCTACCAATATTATTTATGAACATGGATATAAAAATCCTTAATAAAATATTTACAAAATTTCATCCAAAAATACAAAAAAAAAGCGGGGATGCTATATTTTAACTAAATGGGATAATCCAGGAATGCAAGGTTGGTTTAATCTTGAAAATGAATGTAATCTTCCTCACAACAAAGCTCAAGGTAAAAATCATTCTAAAGACAAAGACAAATCATTTGGGAAACAGCACCATCCAGCTCATAGTAAACTTTCTTAAAATAAAAACACATGTCAACAATTACTACTACAATGCCCTATGGTAAAAACTAAACTATCTCCAAATACTCCTGAGAATAAGACAAGCATGAAGCTCTTACCTCTTTTGTGCAAAATTGTTTTGAGGTGCCCACCAACACAATCAGGGAAGAAAAAGAAATACTGGAAAATAAGTAAAATTGTATTCAGCAATGACCTGACTACTTATGAAGCACTATAAGAAATAACAATTTTTAAAACTACCCTAGGGCTGGGAAAGTGGCTCAGTGATAGAGTGCTTGCCTTGCATGCATGAGGCCCTGGGTTCGATTCCTCAGCACCACATACACAGAAAAAGCTGGAAATGGCACTATGTCTCAAGTGGTAAAGCGCTAGCCTCCATCTGAAGAGCTGAGGGAAATCACCCAGGCCCAGAGTTCAGGTCCCACAACTGGCAAAAATGATACCTTCAAACAATTAGATTTTTTAAAAATTTACAATAGCATTAAAACAAAATACTTAAGAATAAATTTAGGAAAGAATGTGGAGGATTTTTACATTTAAAAACACAAAATATTAAAGAAATTAATGAAGACCTAAATAAATGAAGAAATATACTATAGATTAGAAATTTTAATATTGCTCATATCCCATTCTCCATAAATACTTATAGCTACTAAGCAATTCCAAATTGATAGGATGGTTTCTAAAATGAAATTGATGTTGTTTTAAATATATATAGTATGGAGCTTATAAAAGTTTGCAACAATACAGTGATGAAGATAATGTGGTATGTATTGCTTCTTGGCCTTTCCTCCAAGCTAAGGTAGGTTGGAGATAAAGACAGACAATCAGGGCCAATGGAAGAGAATAAAGTCCCATGTAAATTTGGAATTTAGCAAAGAATCAAGGCAATTCAACATAGAACATAAGTTTTCTCAATCATCAATATTGGAAACAAGTAGAAAAATACCAATTTTTAAAAAAGGAAAAATAATCTTCAACTTCAACCTCACACTACACACAAAAAATTTACTTGAATAGATAGCTTACCAAAAAATAGCTAAAACTCTACTGCGGGTAGTCGAAAAACATCTTTGTAACACAGGAATAAGCAAATTTTTTTTAGCATATGATAAGCACTAATCTTATTGTCAATTGTATCTCAATAAAGCTGCAGGAAAATAATCTTAAAATTAAACAACTGACTTCATCAAAATTTTGAATTTCAGGTCTGCTAGTACTAAAATTAAAAATAAGGCTTAGACCAGGAGAAAAGATTCTTAGTATACATGTCTGTCTATATATGCTCAAAAGTCCAACAATCATAAAACCAATCATAAAAGGCAAGTCACTTAAATGGACAAGCAGAATGTCCAATTACCTCTTTAGAAGAGAATGTCTGAGTGAGCATACCAGCACATGAAAGGTTGGTCAGGGTCAGTAATCACAGGGAAACTTTTAAAGTCATTCTGTATTTCCTTATTAAAAAGACAGAAAATACTAAATCTCAGCAAAGATGGACAGACACTAGAATCCTCTACACTACTTGCTAATAGGAGTATAAACAGTGTACTGTTTGGTAATAATGGAGCACATACTTACCATATGATCCAGATGTAGATATTTCACTCCCAGATGGTTCCCAAAGATAGACAAGCAGATGAATGGTAAATAGATAGATGATAGATAAATAATAGACATTCCAAAGTAAATGCCTTTCCTTATATTCAAAATAGTCCAAAATTAGAAACACCCCAATTATCCATTAGCAGATAAATCAGTAATAATCAGTGTGGTACATTTACATAACAGAATAGTACTCAACAATAAACAAGATTCAGCCACTGGATAATAGCTTAGAAAATTCTGTAAGCAACAGAATCCTAATACCAAGTTAATTTGTGACAGTAAGAATCTGAACAATGGTCCCCTAAGGTGGGTAGAAATTGGCTTACTGAGAGAAAGTGGGAAGTTTTTAGAAGGACAGGAATGTCTAGATGTCGTCACATGGGTATACATGTGTCAAAGCTCATCAGATGATGTTAGAATCTATGCAGTTCACTGTACATAAATTTTACTTTAAAAGAAAAGATTGGGTTTGAGAGTGTTGGATGAATGCTGGCAGAACAGTAAGCAGGCTGTCTTCATCCACAGATGAGTTGACAGTGCTGGGAACCCACAGTGGCTGTAGCATTGAACAGAAATGTACAGTGTGAAGAGAGAGTCAGGAAGTAGCAGACAGGGCATGGTGATTGGAGGAACAAGGGAGGCCCAGATTGCTTTTAGACTTTTGGTTTTATTCACTGAGATGGTGCAAAGGAACCCTTAAAGTAAGATCTCAATGCACCATGGTTAACTTTCTTGGATGAAATTCTGACCGTGGCCCTCTCCTGCTTACCCAATTTCAGTGGGATTTCTTGCTACAGAATACAGTCCAAGCCTTTGAGACATAAATATGCAATCTGCTGACTTCCCCAACCCCAGGTCTCCATCTCTCTCCCTTTACCAAATGTTGTACTACATACATTTCCGAAAGTACTGACTCTTTTATAGCTCTCTGCTTTTGCATGAGCTGAATCCTCTTAGTGATGTATTAGCCTTTTCTTTGGGAATTTCAGATGTCTGCCTATCTAGTTTTTTGTGACACTTGTCATTCACAGTAGATTATGCTCATCTTGAAGGTAGGTCGTGAAGAGTGGAGATTTCTGTGTTTGTACTCAACCTTTCATTCTGCAAGATTTGATTAAGGTCCAAACAAGTTTCTGCAGAAAGGAGAAATACTGAATCTCTTTTTAATCTGTGTTTGTGCCTGTGTGCATGTGTGGGTGTGTGCACATACATGTCAGTTCTAGGGCACCACTTCTGGCTTTTTCTGAGTAGTTTATTGGAGATAAAGAGTTTCATGCCCAGGTGGGCTTCGAAGCACAATCCTCAGATCTCAGCCTCCTAAGCAGCTAAGATTACAGGTGTGAGACACCAGCACCTAGCTGAAATACTACATCTTTAATGGAGTGGGCCAATAACATGATACATGACATATGACCAGAAAGTCACAGCCACCGTCAGAACATGAACAGCAGAAAACAGAGTTGCTGGGGATCATCCAGTGCCTGTCTATCAGGTGCCATGCATGTTCACACCTCTGAGCCTTCCCTCATTCTATTTTTACCTCTGGGATGCCCTTCTTTTACTTACCTGCTTTCAGAATCTTAACCTTTCAAGCAATTATTTTCAAAGACTTTCCTCTGCCTTCGTTCACACATAGTTTCTTGCCACTGTGCTTCCAGAATGTTCTGCTCAGAAAGTTATGCTAGCATTCATCAAGAGTGACAGGGAGTGGCCTGCCACAGGCCTCTAGGCAGCACATAGCACAGCACTGTTTATGTGGCTTGGATGAGGCTGAAGGTGCTTGAAGCAGCAACCCTAAACCAGGCCTTGGTCTGACCACATCAGAGTCACTGGAGAGCACTTAAGATAAAGATTCTCAGGCCCCAACCCTTGAAGCTCCTGATTCCATGTATGTAGGGTGGGTCCCCCAGTGATTCTGACCCCCAGTCAGGTTTGATACCACTGATGTGACCTACCCCTGCAAGATATAGACTAAACAGATGACCACTGATAAAAAAAAAAAAAAAGACAGACAGAAAAGCTTTGGTGTAATTCGGGCTTTGCCACTTGGCTTTTGAACTCACACTGGTCTTCTCCCAGATCACCTTGTCAGTAAAATGGAGAAACGGATGCAACTCACCTTGTAAGTCAGCTGTGAGAATTCAGTGAGATAACGCCGCCTGTCTGGGGAGGAGAGCACCTGGTACATGGGAAGCAGCCTCCCATCAGGGCCACATTATGCCAGGCGCTGATGGCTCACACTGATAGCTCCTAACTACTCAGGAGACTGAGATGTGAAGATACAACCTAGGTAGACAAATCTGAGAGACTGTTATCTTCAATTAACCAGCAAAATGCCAGAAGTGGAGGAGTGGCTCAAGTGGAAGAGTGCCAGTCTAGCATGAAAAAAAGCCAAGAAAGAGCACAGTCCCTAAATTGAAGCCTCAGTACACCACACACACACACACACACACACACACACACACACACACACGAGTTATCTTGTTGGTCTATAACCCTGCCCAGTGTCCCTAGGGCTAAGGGCACCTGGTCTGAGCTTGGGACCTTCGCTCCTTTCTGTAAATCCTGTCTCCATGTAGTTTACAGAGGTGACTTCCCCTGGACAGCATCCTCCTCTTGTTCCTCTCCACCCAGGCTGGACAACCATTCATACTGCAGAAAGGAGCCTGGCTCACAGGGGCTTTCCCCAGCCTTCGCTGGGCTACTCCCTGTTCTGGAAAGCGAGTGGCTGGCTGGCTAACTGTTTGCCTGGCATAGTCCCAGGACAAACAGTCTCAAAGCCTGGCTCCCTAAGGGCTGGGGGGGGGAGTAGGGGGGCACCACCTGCCTTTGCCATGGCTGCCTCTGAGTACTTTGAATTTCATTAGGACAATTATTTCAAATGGAATTAAAAGGGTTTTAAAATTAGACCCTAAACTCTTAACAATTAGTGACGCAGCGACCTGCCATCCCAGAGCCACAATAGACTTATGGTGGATTGGTGCGTGAGCACAATGCCAGTCTCTGGATTTGCATGCACTATTACAATAAACGGCTTTTAATAAAATGAATATTCTTAATTACCACTGCATTAATAAGCTGCAAATTACTCATCATTAAAGGCCCCATGGTGCCTCCCCACCTCTCCGGGAGACGTGCTGGTGGACCTCACTAGCTCCTTGCTACCGAAGGCGACCTGGATTTCCTGTGGCATCTTAGGAGCTGGTAAGCTGGGGCTCACCCCCTTCCCCACCACCCCCAGTTGGCCTCAGGCCAGAGATTTGAATGTCAGATCTGCTCTCTAGATCCTTCCTGCTGCCTCAGCACAGTGCTTATGGGTGTTTTCCAGGCAAGGGCAAGACCATGACAGCTCAGTATCCTCAAACAACTTAACCACAGCGTATATTCACCTGGTTATTTATCCACTCAGGGGTCACCAGGCACCATGCTGGACCCTGGAGATACTCAGTGGGAAATAATCCCACCTCTGCTTGAACCTCCCCAGGTACTGGCAATAGCCTTGGCTGCTAGGAACTCTTCCTTAGAGTAGGCTGAGTGCTGCCCAAATTCCACTTCCCCTCCTCCCTCCCTGCTCCCAGCCACATGCCCTGTGAACCGCCAGATCTAATGGTAAACATCCCAGGAGCAGGTTGTCTTGGGAAAGAGCACCAGAATCTGCCCTCAAATCACTGTGGTGTCCTAGGCAAGGCTTCTGTCTTCAGGGGCCTTGATTTCCCCATCTGCATGGTGGTGGTGCTAATCAAGGCCAATGGGCAGCCCATGTGTTCTGCAGAAGAACACATGGTAAATAGTTGAGGCTTTGTGAGTCCTCTGATCTCCAACACAACAGTCTCAGGCAGGACCTGAGACTGGCCCGGAGGCCTGCAATTAACTCACCCTGGCCTAAGCGAATTCTAATAAATCCCCAATAACCCTCTAAAAGGCCTCACAAGATAAGCTTTCATCCTGGCTGTGAAGACTGAATTGTAGCCATTTGGCTTCAGAAGGTGATCTATATAAATGACACAGAAAGGATATTTTCTTTTCCTGTCCTCTACAACACACCCACAACACACTTACAAACACACACACACACACAGCTAAACGATGGCCTCTAAATATATACTCCAAAGGTATGCTTAGATGTGGTAAAGATTTTATAGATGTGATTTAGCAAAGGAACTTGTGGTGAAGATTTTGGACTGGATAAGACCATCACAAATGTCCTTCTAGGAAGAGGGGCCAGGAAGTAGACAGAAGGGAAGTGGTGTAAAGACAGAGGAAGAGACTAGAGCAATGAGGCCACAAGCACAAAGGATGCTGGCAGCCACCACCTGGCAGCTGAGAGAGGCGAGGAGTGGGATCTGCCCTCCACTCTCAGAAGGAAGCAATAACACCTGGACTTTAATTAATTTGGGATTTCTCACCTTTAGCACTCTGAGACAACAGTCTTATTATTTTAAGCCATTGGGTTTGTGGGAGTTTGTTATAGCAGCTGTCAGAAACGAATGCACATAGCTTTTCTGCTGTCAGAACCACTGGTGTTCCTCATACCTCTGTAAGCTATATTTTGACTCAAAGGGAACTAACGGAAATGATGATTCTCTGTGATTTTATATGTAGATGCATTCATGCAGCATCTCTGTGAGGAAGAGGGTAGAGTTTACTCCTAGCGGAAGAACAAGACCCTCAGAAATGTGAAGTGCTTTGCTCTGTTTCAACTTGGGAAGTGGCTGGTACCCATAGTGTCATAAAAAGGTCCCAGAGCCAGAGCTTGAACCCAGATCATTTGTTTGCAAACTTGCACTGTAGTCCAGGTTGCTGACTGAGTTAGACACAGTGGCTGTAGGGAAATAAGAACCATGGGAGAATTGGAGTCAAGTTACATTTTGGAAAAACAGATCTTTTGTTGTTATTTAGGATGAATACAATGAATCTGGATCCACATCACCCCTTGCATTGTTCTCCTCCACTCTCCCAACTGCACCTACCCCCCCCCCAATTATCTGGTTCCATTTCTACATATGTACATTAAATATCATCATTATTTTCCCACCCTTCTCTTCATTTGGAAAAAGGTTATCTTGAAATGAAATGCTAACTTGGGTCTCCAGCAGGCTCAGTTACAGTTCTGGCTCTGATGAGGATTTATTGTGAATCCCAAATCTGAGTAGCTAGCAAACACCATCCAAGACCAGCTTCTGGCAGGGGCTAGCAGATCCACTGCAAGTTGGACTGACACAGGAGAACCTCTGTGAACCCCAAAGGTGAGTCTTTCCTGGGCATCTCTATGGTGAGTACCAGAGATGGGAAATCTACAGTGAGCTAGTTCAGACCGCCTTCCACCACACCACAGCTGGGGAAAGCATTTCTGCATATATCAACTACCTAGTGTGTATAGGTGTAAGGGGGCAGGCAATCCTAGACAGAAACTCACTTTATTTAAGAAAACAAAAAACTGTGTTATGCAACCGGAGTCATGGCTGCTACAGTTAGGGACCCACCAGCTTAGAACTTTGAGTCCTTTAACTCAGGCTTCTCTGAAGACCACAAATGCATTGGCCCAGAGTGACTGAAAAACCCACACTAAGAAAAGATAATGTATACAATTTATTATACATTTAATCCAAGCACATTTATTTTCAGCAATCACAAGTGATGGATAGTGTGGTGTTCCAAAGTTGGAGGATTTAACTACCTCATTTCAAAGCTTATTATAAAGCTAATAGCAATCAAGACAATGTGATATTTGCATAAGGATACACAGATAAGTCAATGGAACGGAACAGAGTCAAGAAATAGACTGATGCAAATATGTTCAATTGATTTTTGACAAACATGCAAAGATAAGATTTGGGGAAGGGGGATGGAAGCAATGTAAAAAAGCAGAAAGCAGCTAGGTGTTTTTGTGTGTTGGTGGGGAGGGAAATGAACCTCAACCCCTAGCTCACACAGTATAGAAATATTAGCCTAGCAGATCATGGACCCAAATATATTCCCTAAAACTATAAAATATAACAAGAGTCAAACTAAATGTATGGTAACCAGAATATATAAAGAACTCTTATGACTCAACCAATTTAAAACTGGGCAAAACTATTTGATCAGATATTTCATCAAAGAAAGAAGATATATATATTATATATATATATAGAGAGAGAGAGAGAGAAAGAGAGAGAGAGAGAGAAAGGTATTTAACCAGTAAGTCACCAGAGAAATGCGAATTAAAGCCTCAATGAGGTACAGTGTAAATCTTCTACAGTGGCTTAAATTAAAAACACTAGGTTACAAATATTAATATTAATTTTAGAGCAACTGGAACACCTGTGAAATTACACAACCATCATTCTCAGCCCTATGAAGTTTCTGATAAATAGAGATATACCTATTGTATGATCCAATGTTTACGTGGATTTGTACACAGATGTTCATAGAAGTTTTATTCAATATAGACTAAAACTGGTAATAATACAAATGTCCATCAACAGGTAAATGGACAAATTGTGATATATCCATACAATGGAATATTATTGGGTAGTAAAAACTGAAAACTAATAATGTGTGCTATAGCATATATGAATCAAATTATTATGTGTGGGTCTATGTGTGTTATGTTCTAGAACTGGTTATGTCAGCTCTCATGAGGGAAACCTGAGGAAGTGGGGGAGATGTGACTGGAAAGAGACATAAGGGTATTTTCTTGGGGGTGGAAATGTTCTATACCTTGATTAGGGTAGTGGTAACATGGGTGCATATATTTTTCAAACTCAAATGGGGCCATCTTATTTCATGTGCATTATTACCTGATAGTTCATTTCCATCTCTTCCTCCTCCCTCCCCAACAAAAAGAAATGGTTGAGAATTTAAACCCAGATGTGGATGCAAAGACAAACTCAGCCCTGATTTTCATTTTCTGTGATGTGGTTCAGGCTCTCAGTCCTGGTCTCACTACTCCTTGATATGAGGACATTATTTTTTCTACTTCTGAAAATCCCCATCCTCTATTGAGAGCAGATAGTGGGTTCGGTGAGAGAGCCACACTCTCCTTTAGGATAGAATCAGCCAGGGAGGAGACCCTGGAATAGATAGATAGAGCTGCAGATAGTAGGCTCATCTTTCAATCAGGCTCTCTAATATTTCTCCTGCCCTCCAATCCCCAGCCATCTGGACAACCCCAGCCATAAGACAAATCTGGCTCTTAAGTTGACCATGTGTAGGAAGAGAGGATGCTGGGATGGTGGGAACAATTGTTCCAAAAGGGAAAATCTAGAAGAGAGCTGAGCCACATACCCTGTCCCTATTCACACCAGCAGGGTCCTAGAGGTGGAGGGGGAATATAAGACACAGGAAGAGCCAAGAGTGGATGTTCTGTCACCTGTCAGATGGGCATTATGGGGGGGGGGCTGACAAGGGAAGATAGCAGCCATGATTGTCATCCTGTTTTTTCAGGGACAATCCCAGTTTAAACCTACCATTGTGTAGTAACAGGGTCTCTGCTTGGACCATCTGTGATGTGGTCATGCCTCATGGAGAGGGCTTTGCTTCTCTTTGATGCTGGTGGTGATACTAGTGGTGAATGCCTCTGCTGCTAGCCTATTGCTCTCCATGTTCAGGGTGCAACAGGTATTTCTCTGCTGGGCTCTCTAGTCTACCACCTCCCCATTCTGTTCACCACTGCAACATCAGGAAAGATTTGTACGTCTTACTTCCCATACTCATGTAAGGCCCAAATCAGATCCAGGTTAAAAATGATTGGTCCTTTGGGCCAATCCATGCCAATCTCGGAGATTCTCAGGCATCCCTATGAAATGCTGCTGGCGCCCAGGGCTTTGCTACTTTGCCTGTCCTCTCTGCTGAGGAAGCTTGCTTGCCCCATGCACCAGAGGAGCCATGAAGAGCTTCTAATCTGGACTATTATGGTGACTGGTGTGAGTCATACGTAGCAGGCTGCTCAACAGCGGCTCAGAGAAGGAGGGACATGTTCCAGCAGAGAACGACAAGCATGGGGACATAATATCTGAGCAGAACCTAAAAAGTGAGGTGTTCTTCCAGACACAGCACAGAGTGGCCTCTAAGGCAGCCCAGCCTCTGGGCAAGAAGAGCCTGTGGGATTCCACCGTTGCCCATCCTTGCCAGGACGTCAGCCATCTCATGGATGTACCCTAGTACATCCAAGAGCCACCTTCTTGTCTGTGCATTGTTTTGTCATTCCAGATCTCCTGCTCTCCAGCCCCATTTGTGTCCTAATAGCTCCCAGTTGCCTACAAAGCAGCATCCATCTCAGCTTTGGTTGATGGCAGTACAGCTTCCCTCTGCCCTTCCATTGCCGTCTCTCTGCTCTCTCATTCTCTCTCTCTTTCACATTTCCAGGCTCTTCTTTTTTATTTTTTAAAACTGTTATTATAAAAGTGATGTACAGTAGGCTTATAGTTACATAAGTCAGGCAGAGAGTACATTCTTTTTACATAATGTCATCCCTTCCCTTGCTCTCTACCAGCTTTCCCCTCCTATCCCCACCCACAAGTTGTATAGCTCAATTTCAACATAGTGTTTAATGAGTACACTACTGCATTGGCTCACCCTTTGTCCCTACATTTCTGTGTCTCCCTTACCTTCCCCCCTCCCCCTCCCGCCCAAGGACAGATAAATGAACAAACAAGACAAAAAGAAAAGAAAACACAAATGGCAATGAAGGAAAAACCTCTTGTTTCCATTTCCTGGAGGTCCTTTCTATAATTATTATTTTTGCAATATAAATATTATTTTATATGATCAGATAAACATAGGCATTGCACCTTTGTGTTCTTCCCCTAAGAATATCCTCCTTTGGTCTCACTGTGTGTGAATGCCTAGAATCCTGTATAATTTATCATGTTCTCATGTATTTTAGATCTAGCTTCCACATATGAGGGAAACTCTTCACCGTTTGTGTCTCTGAATTTGGCTTACCTCGCTTCACATGATTTGTTCTAGGTCCATCCATTTCCCTGCATATTATAGCATATTATTCTTTCTAATGACTGTAAAATTCCATTGTGTATAGGACCACATTTTAGATCCACTCATCTGTTGTAGGGCATCTGTGCTGTTTCCATCAGGCCTTTCTTTTTTCTGCACTCACTTTCCCTCAGCAATTTGCTCCCTTCTCTCTTCAGCCTCCTCTGATCTCCTCCTATCTATACACTCATCCGGTTACTCTCTCATTGGTCTGCTTAGCCCTTTCATCTGCTGGGCTTGTGTGCCTTCCCCTGCCACTCCACACCAGGATTGCAACTGTTCTTTAGCTCAAGACAGGGCTTGTGCCGCACTCTGATGGCTCACTCCTGCAACTCAGGAGGCTGAGATATGAGGATCAGGGTTTAAAGCCAGGCTGGGTAGAAAAGTCCATGAAAGTGTTATCTCCAATTAATCATCAAAAAGCTAGAAGTAGAAGTATGTCTTAAATGGTAGAGCACCAGCCTTGATCAAAACAGCCAAATGAGAGCTCAAGACTCTGAGTTCAATCTCCAATACCATAGTGCACACACACACACACACACACACACACACACACACACGAACACACGAACACACACACACGCACACACATGCACAGGACTCAGAATAGGTGACATAGATACACATAGCTCATCAATAGCCTGACCATACCCAGGGCACCAATTCTGTGGGAGTTTATGGGAAGGTCTGTGGCCTTCTGCTTATGGTTTCATCCACTGCGCAGAACTACAGGAGGAAACTAGGAATGTTAGTATGTTAGTTTACTGCTTGATCTCTGCTCCCCAAAAGCAGAGCCAAGTGTAAAGCGAATATTGATGACTTTACAAAGCCCAGTGTTTGGTATGCACTGAAAACCATTGTGTATTCCCTAAATAGTTCGTTTTGTTTTCGAAAGTTCTAAAAAACTCGCTGTATTGAAATGCATGTTGTTGCATCGATTTTTCTAAAATACACCTTGTTATCTTTTCTTTGGTAATTGGTGACTGGTAATGACTTTGGCAATTTAACATGTTCTTGCAGACACTTCTTCCATTCCCCTTGATAACTGAAGTCAGGAGCGAGGGCCTGTCTGTCAATCTCTGACGCCTGTCAGCCCACATGATTGACGGCTTTTGGTCCCACAATAGAGACCATTTTTGCAGCCCTCGTTCTGTTATTTTCCCTCTCTTTTAATACTTGTGGGGGATGGTGTTTGCTTTATAATCTGCGTTTAAAATCCAACTTGGAATGAGGCCAGCTCCAGAGAAATTATCACAATGTCTTGTTAGCTTTGCATCAGGAAAACTCCCCAGAGAATTCCTTAAGCTATGATTCCACCTTCTGAAATTACCTCTGCTCAAAAATCTAAGCTTCAAGCCTTCATCCTGATCCCTTCAAATTCCAAGAGAAAGGCCGAGGGGTCTGCCTGGCCATGCTCTAAATAGAGGGCATGACCACGGGGACTGCTTGCATCTGGAGCGGAGCCGGGCCATCCCCTCTCCCGGGGCCTCCTGGTGTAAGCTTCCACATAATAAATGTGGTCTGTGTGGTGGAGCTTTACAGAAGAGACATCGCTGTGACTTTGCTTGGCAATTACATTCCTCCAAAGCAGAGCAAGCAGGTGCCTCTCTCCATCAAGCCCAAGCAGCATCAGCTCAGCTAGCTCCACCAGGTCATGTGATTGCCCCTAACCTTTTGGATAGACACCCACCTAGGCAGCCAGACCCATAGAGGGTCAGGATTTAAGTGAGGACATGTTTTCCTATGGTCAGGAACAGCCTGGAGTTTACAGATCCACTTTAGAGTCTGGAAAGGAAAAAGAAAAAAACCTACATCCCTTTCCCTAGAGAAATACACACATATACACACATTCCTTCCCATACAAATCCTGCCCAGGATAGCAGAGGAAACCACACACATGGGTGGTGGCTAAGATCTCCTAGGACTAGTGAAGGTGGCAGAGAGCCTATCTGTCTCGTGACTCTGTGATACTGGGTGCCAACTTGGGAGCAGGTATGGAAGCCATCTGAACAAAGTTGTCCTCTTGGGACCCAGGGTGAAGAAAAGCATCAATCCTGGGTAGACGCTGCTGCTTGTAGTGAGGACAGCTGGAGTGGGAGGCCTCTGTCCAACCCAAGCCTGGAAACTATTCTCTGCCAGGTTTAGATAGACTGGGGAGACTCCGGGCAAGTGAAAGAGAACTTGGCCAACTCAAGACAATGGAGAAAGGAGGCTGAAAATATGGTCAAACTGGGAACTAAACCAGTCTTAGGAGATGGGAGAAGGAAAGAGCCTAGTAAGTGGGACCATGGCAGGTTTCTGCATTGGTTACAGAAAAAAGAAAAAAAATGGGCTCCTCTTCAGTGTTCATGACACATCCTGGAAGTTGAAAACAATTTGCTTTTAAAAAGACCAAGCCTCTTTATAAACAAAAATTAAAAACTCTCTTCCCCTTCCTCTCCCTGCATAAGGTCCCAACCTAGCTACTATCTGTTATTCCAAGTCTTAAAGCCTGCAAGGTTTTACAAAGGAAACAGTTTTGTCTCCATTTCCTCCCCCTTTCTTCTCACCTTTTTATTATACATTCAAAGCTGAAGAAGAAGAAGAAGAAGAAGAAGAAGAAGAAGAAGAAGAAGAAGAAGAAGAAGAAGAAGAAGAAGAAGAAGGAGGAGGAGGAGGAGGAGGAGGAAGGAGGAGGAGGAGGAGGAGGAGACCTGCCATTATGTAACAAGGGCCACTGCCAGACATTCACATATCATGTCACCTAATCATTATCACTAAGGAGATGGATGTGGTAGGCAGAAGAATGATCCCCCAAAGCTGTCCACAGCTAGTCCTCAAAATGTGTGACTATGCTATCTTACTTGACAAAGAGGGACTTTACAGAGGTGGTTAAGTCAAAGATCCTGAGCTAGGACAACAAGCCAGATTGTGTCAACGGAGCTCCTGTAATCTAAACAGCAGTTCTAAGGGGAAGGCAAGGGGACCAGAGTCAGAGGGACTGTGATGATGGAAGCAGAGATAGAAATGATACGGCCCAAAGTCAAGACATGCTGGGAGCTACAAAAGGGAAGGCAAGGATTCTGCCTTTTCAGAAAGACCCTGGCTTGGCTAGAACCTTGACGTTTCTGAGACTTAGGACTTCTGAGAAGTATCGTACTAAATCTGTGCCATTTGAAGCCACCATATCCATGTGATTTGTTACACTACAATGGGAAGTGAACATAAACACGAGACCACAGTGAGTTTGTGGGACTTGGCCCAGAGTACTGACACTTCTAAGTATCCAGGAGTGAATTCGACAGGACATTGGTCTGGTTCTAAGACCTGGTTCATGGCCTTAACTTCTCAAGCATGACAATCAGCGAGCTCCAATTAGACTCTTACTAGCCCTGCTCCCCTCCCCCTTCATCCATGGGACAACTATGCCATGCCCTTGTTCCCTCTTGTGTCCTGGGCCTGGAACATTCTTCCCTACTTCACCTTTGCACTGTGACATCTCAGAGCCAGACTCCACAGCCACCCATCCAGAAGAGCCTTCTCTTTAGGAAGAGTCACATGACTCTTACTCATGATTCTTCATAGGGCAGGCTTTAAGCTGCAATTAGATCAAGGGAGCCCTCTGTCTCCAAATTAAAATTGTCAGGGCAGGACTCTAAAATCTGTAAAGTAGATTGTATACTTAACAACTATTAAGGGAATTTTTTGCCTCCCGAATAAAACAGGACTTCCATGAGGGCTGAGTCTTCCTTTTTCAGTTCTATTTTCTACATTAACACACTGTGATGATTTTATTTTATGTAACAGCTTGTTTTGCACACAGAACCTAGATATTTGGCCCAACACAATTTTGGATGTTTCTATGACAGTGTATTATGGATGAGATTAATATCCCAACTGTTAACTTCACCACTAAATTCTTTGACTAAACAGAAATCTCCCATGATGTGTGGCTACTTTCAATCAATTGAAAGCCTTCACAGACAAAAACAAAAACAAAACACTCTAAACCAGAGGGAATTCTTCTATTGGATCCCTTCCCTTTTAGATTTGAACTGTGACTTCCAGATCTCCAGCCTTCCTCCTGCTGATTGGATTTGCAAACCACCATCCTGTAAGCTGATTTCTTAAAATCCATACCTCATACACACACACACACACACACACACACACACACACACACACACACACACACACACATTGTAGGTTCCCTTTCTCTAGAAAACTCTACTACATCATCAATTAGCAAATGTTTTCTTTTGGATGACTTTAAGGGTAGAGTTCAAAGAAGGCCTTTGGAGAACATGAAAAAAAATTTCTTATAGATTCCAAATTCCAGTAAGACTTATTCATCGAAGTTTTGTGTTTTAAAAAATATTTTATTGTTACTATAAAGATGATATACAGAGGAGTCATAGTTACATAGTTACATAGTACATTTCTTTTTGGACAATGTCACCGCTTCCCTCACTTTCTCTGTTTTTTCCTCCCATCCTCATCCACAAGTTGTTTGGTTCATTTTCAACAAAGCATCTAATGAGTACCACTGCTACAATTGTTCGCTCTTTGTCCCTCCATTTCTGTGCCTCCCTTTACACTCCCAAAGACATATAAATGAACAAGCAAGATAAAAAGAAAACAAAAGCATCAACAAAGGAAAAATAAACCTTGTTTCCATTTCCTGGAGTTCATTTTAGTAAATATTATTTTTTTTCTTTTTTTTAATTTAATTTTATTTTATTTGTGAACATACTATACAGAGGAGTTACAATTACATGGGCAGGATAATGCGTACATTTTAAATATTATTTTGTATGATCAGATGCATGTAGACATGGTGCCCTTGTGTTCCTCTCCTAAGTGTGTTCACAGAAGGTTTAGGAGCATGGAGTAAATGGCACTTTGCCTTGTACCAGAATTCAAAATAAGCTATGTTTTCTACTGCAAGAAGTTTCTGCAAACCAAGGCAGACCTAGAGGCATGGACTTGGGTAGCACTCTCTCTGGGGATCTTATGTGAACAGGAATTCTTGCTGTGTATGTGTTCTAGTGTCAGTGTCAGTTTTTTAGTGATGATTTTAGAATAGCTCCACAAAAACTAGAGCTACAGGCACCTAAGTGGCCATCTTAGATTGCTAGAATATCTCATAACACTTTATCTATTTCTATGAAGTCTTCATGGCCTTCTTCCATAAAGCAGGACTTGGAACAAAGAGGTAACCCAAGCAGGAAAGTCTCTTCTTCAGCAGATTTCATTTTCTAGTAGGGTGAGAGTGGCATATAAAGGACAGACAACAAATAGAACTTTAAAAATATAATTCAGGCCCCCATTAGATTAGTCTAATTCACCTTTCCTTGGATCCTAGGAAAGCTTGTGACTCACTTATAACCAATAGGACATGGAAAAGGAAAGCTGTGTGACTTCTCAAGGCTGGTCATAAGAGTAGATGAAGCTTCTATCTTGTATGGAGAGCGTCAGACAAGTCATCGAACTGTCCTGAAGACACCATGTTGTAAGGAAGCTCAAATCAGCCTCTCTGAAGACAACAATGGAAAGGCCCCTAGACTATATCAACTGAGAGAAAAAGATTCCTGGCTGGCCTCCAGCTGCTCCAGGCATCCTCTGTTCTAGCTCCAAGCCCCGTTCCTGTAAGCGCTGGACAGATCTGAGCCTCCTTGTCTTGTGAGCCCTTTCCCAGTTGCTGATCCACAGAAGTTTAAGAGGGAATAAAATAATGTCTTCAGCCACTGAATTTAGAGTACCTTTGTTACACCACAGTAGATAACTAGAAGAGAAAGTGACTGGAAGGTCAGGAAAACCTCTTTGGGAGATGACATGTGAGCTGAAACCTCAATCACAGGAGGAACAGCCACATAAAGATCCAAGATGATCTCAGCAGGCAGAAGCAAGTGCAAAGGTCCTAGGGTAGCATTATGAAGAATTCCACAGAGGAGCAAGAAGACAATGTGGCTTGGATATGATAAATGAGAAGAGAGTGGATGGAGAACAGGTCAGAGGTCAGGAGTGACAGAACATCAAGAGTCTTGTAGGCAGGGTGACCAGATGTCCCAGTTTCCTGGGACAGTCCTGATCCATGCTGATTGTTGTGGCATCGTGACAGAGCCACCCATCTTGTAGGCCTTGGTGGAAAGCTTGGAGTTTTCACATAGTGCATTTTCTATATTTCTCCAGTCTTCAGGCTATCTCCTAGGCCCTCCATTCCAGGCTGAACCTAAGAGATGGTCCCTTTCCTCTCAGGCATCCTGGTCCCTACTGGCATCCTTTTTCTCCACTTCATTCCAGTGAAATCTGCACTTTCTATAGTCTCAGATAGATCACTGTGCTTTCAACTTTCAAGAAGGTATAGAAACATTGGCTGGAGTGGTTGTTCTGAGTCCTAGATACTAGGATCAAGTTCTCAACCCATTATGTCTGACCTGTGTGACCTTCTTAGTAATAAAACCTGGAAGCCACCAGGAAGTCCAGCAGCAAGTAAATTATAGATCACTACATGGAGCCTACACAGGACCGTTAGCTTTCAGAGGAAATGGTAAATGGAAACAAGAAGGCCTTTTTCTTTGTTATTGTTTTTCTTTTTGTCTTGCTTATTCATTTCTCTGTCTTTGGGAGGGCAAGGGGGGGTCACAGAAATGGAGGGACAAAGGGTGAACAAACGCAACAGTGGTACTACTCACTAGGCATTAAGTTGAAAATGAACTACACAATTTGTGGTTGGGAATGGGAGGAGGAAAACTGGGAGAGAGTGAGGGAAGGGGTGACATTGTCCAACAATTCTCTCTGTTCAACTTATGTAACTGTAACCCCTCTGTACATCACCTCTATCATAACAATTTAAAAATAAAAAATTAAAAGAAAAGAATGGTAGCTTTGAATGCCCAGGCACGGAAATACACCAGTGAGACTACAGAGTGTGAGGCAAAGTAGTTAATTGGGTGGTGTGCGTAACATGATCCTATTTATGATGATAAAGAAATGCGGTAAATTCTTCCTTTAAAAATTCCAGCAGGGGCTTTTATAAGACAGCATTTGCAGGGAACAGCAATTTCTGGGAGCTATGCTTGGGGGTGTGAGGGCTCCCTATCAATAGAGTTCAGAAGGGCACCACCCCAAAGAAAGAAAAGCTGAGTAGGAGGATGGCAGAAGAGATTTTTAGCAGCTGCTTCGAATGAGACACTTGGGGGAGGAAGAGAGGTACCTGAAGCCAGCCCTTAGCTGTGGAAAAACCCCTACACCACCTTTTAGCAAACCAACAATGAAAATTTACATTATTCTTTAGGCTTAGAATCTGACTGAGGTTATTTTGGCTGACAGTTGAGCAGAGATCAGCCTTAAAGGCTTCTTAGATGTATTTGGGTCATACACACACACACACACACACACACACATACATATGTGAACTTTTTTTAAGTCTGAAAGGATACATCGCAAACTGTCAACATGGCTATCTCTGAAGGATGAAATGTCAAGGGACTTTCAGTTCCTCTATATTGTTTTAATTTTTTAACCTAATCATGCTTTATTAGAATACACAATACAGGTATAGAGAAATGAAAAGAGTCTACTAAAATCAGACAAAGTGCACAATAAATAAATACATGTTAGCTTCAAGCACAGTCAGTAAACAGTAATTAAGTGACAAATTAAATAAAGCTGGTAACAAAGACTGAAATGATGAAAATCCAAGACAATAAGAGACCTCCCCACCCCCAAGCAGTGCAGCTTAGGAGGGGGTTCCCTTTCCAGGAGGAGTCTAAAGATGGAAAGCCTTTATTCCACTAGCTGTGGACTCTTTCAGAAAGAGCTACTGAGAGAGAAGGAGCTTCTGGGTCAGATTGGAGCAGAGGGCCCAAACCAGATGTACTGGATTTTATGTTTGGGTCCTGGTTGCACTCAGAATTCTCTCTCCCCTCCTCTCCCCTTCCTCATTTCTCCTCTCCCTTTGCTCCATCCCTACTCTCTCCTCCCTTTCTTTGTCTCAGTTGAGTTCAGCAAATGCAGGAGGCACTTGTGTCTAAGTTTCTGCTCTGTTCTCAGGGTAGGCTGCAGTGGGGAATGGGTTTGTAGGCTTCCAAGGAACCCAACACAGCCTGCCAGATGTTAAAGAGCTCCCTCCCATCCCACAGAGAAGCCCCACAAAGCCCTGGGCAGCCTGATCTATGGTCCAAGGAAGACGCCCAGAGAGTAACTGCAAGCAAAGTAGAATGAACACCCCTTGGCCCTTGGAAGGCCAAAGTCAAGACTTTGATCAGGTGCAACGTGGGCAAACAGCATGGCTGGGACCAGGGTGCAGGCAGAAGACCACACTGTGATGGAATTTAGTGGCCCTTTGGAACAGGACTGTCTGGGAGGCAGAAAGAAGAGTAGGATCTGAGTCCTGAGGGTGAAGAGCTTTGTGTGTTGTGCAGGAAGACTGACACCTTATCTTCTTGACCTTGAGGAGTCAGCTGTGAATTTAAATTGAGGAGGGACTGAGTCAGGCATGCAGTTTAGAAAGATGCCTGGCTCTGCTATGGAGGAGGAGTGAGGGCAGACTACAGTAACAAGGCTGCAAAGCAGTGGGGTGTGCAAAGCAAGTCCCAAAGGATGCAGCAGCAGTGGGGGTGGGGAGAACCATGCTTCTGGATGGAGCAGCTGTGATCGGTTGAGGTACCAGGGCTCTCTACCCCTCCCTTCTTCTCTGCTCTCCCCCAAACATCCCAGCACACAGTTAGTTCTCAAAGGGCAGGACTCTTTATTATGCATCATTCTTATATTCTATCATATAACATCGATCCTTTTGTTTATTTAGTTGTTAATTGGTTGGTGGTTGGGTTCTTTTTGTGCTGGTACTGGGACTTAAACTCATGACTTCCTGTTCTCCCTTGGTTTTTCCATTCAAGGCTGGCACTCCACCACTTGAGCCACACTGCCACTTCTGGCTTTTTGCTGATTCACTGGAGATAAGAGTCTCATGGACTTTTCTGCACAGACTAGTTTCAAACCATGATCCTCAGAGCCCAGTATCCTGAGTAGCTAGAATTATAGGTATGAGCTTCTGTTACCTGGCAGCATTCATTCTTGCAACAGACATTACTGCTACCTAATCTAGACGAGTGACCAAGACACAGACACAAATGGGACACAGTCCTTTTTGTCTAGGAACTTAAGAGTCTAGGAGAGAAATGCAATATAGTAGGATGATTGCAAGGTAACACTTATGTATAACTGAATATATGGGTTTTTTTTTCAAAGTCACTTTGGACTTTGTTTCTTATGAGATGGAGTCAATTTTCCATGCTTGAATCTAGGCTGGTCTTACATTTGCCTTAGCAGGCAGAATGTGACAGTTCCAAGCCTAGGCTTAAGAGGTATGGGTCCCTGTCACTCAGCTCTTGGAACTTTGTAGTGTCCTGAAAGGCCACATGGAACCACGCCAAGTCAGCTCAGCTGTCCCAGCTAAGACTGAAGCAATGTAAGAAAGCAGAGTCAAGGTCAGCCCAGCCTAACCTGTGTCAGCAGAACTTCCAGATCACTTAGATACATAAGCAGCAGTAAATCACATTTTTTATTTTTTATGCCCCAATGAGTGACTCTTTACATTGCAACAGATAATGGATGCACCATACAATAAACTAATCTACGCTGGCTTTAAAGCAGGAATTGGCACTTGGGAATTTATTCTTCAGGAATCTCTTGCATTTCTGCACATTTTCCAAGCAAAGGTTGGAAAATTCTTTTTTAAAGAATCTTTGTATAACGAATAGCTTGGAAACTAGAGATCGTTTCTCTGTAGAGTAACAAGAAGGTCTGATGGTTGTTTAACATAAAGATCTCACTCTGCCGAACAAATTCAAAGCAGGCTTACTGCTCATTGTGAAAGATCTGGATCTGCTAAGCTAGGGCTCCTGTCCTATAATGAAACCCACTGCATATGCTATGGCTGAGTGTTGGCTCTCTATGTGTTACCCTTTAGGAACTGGAGTTTGAGATCCATGATCCACGGAGTACTCTGCCAACTGTTATTGTTATGAGTCAGAAAATCCTTAGAGCTGGGTACTAGTGGTTCATACCTATAATCCTAGCTACATAGAAGGTTAAGATCATGGTTTGAAGCTAGCCCAGACAGGAAAGTCTGCAAGATGCTTATCTCCAGCTAAGCATCAAAAAAGCAGGAAGTGGAGACCTGGATCAAGTGGCAGCATGCTAGCCTTGAGCAAAAAAGCTCAAGGGCAGCACCCACGCCTTGAGTTCAAGCCCCAGGACTGGCACTCCCACCCCAGAAAAAAAAAATGTTCTTGGACTGAAATCTTCCTCATGCATCTCACATCTTCTATCAGCATCCTGGATACCATGGCAGGCTAACTTTTTAGCCTAAGAAGGGTGAATTTCAGATTATTCCTAGTATTTGATGCCCTTCCAGACACCAGTGAATTGAATTCCAGAGTCTTAGTAGAGTATGGTTCACCAAAGATATCAGAGAAAGATGAACAAGAGGTTTACATGGCACATCACACTTTAAAAATCCCCAGTGCCATGTTTTCTCCATGTGGCCTTCAAAACTCCCCTTCAGCCCTCTGCTGCCTCCTCTCTCTGAGGGTCCTTCAAAATCCTTTCCCCTTCAGCCTCCTTGCTTCATGGCTTCCAGTCAGCTCAGATCTACCCAATCCCCTGGCCTTTCTATGGCTCTTCCACACTTCAGGGTAGACACTTGGCATAGTTGTCCCCCATGGATCCAGCCAAACTTCTCCTCACTCGTTCCCCAGTACCACAAGCAAGGGCCTTCCTTAGAAGCTAGGTAGATGGGAGAATCCAGCTATTTCTTCATATCACAATCTATTTTTGTTCCAACGATGCCTAAAAAAAGACATAAAATATGAAAGGTACTCTAAAGGCAGAAGAAAGAAGGGGCAAATGTGCCTGATCTAGTAAGTAAGGTTTGAAAAAAGGTGGCAATAATTCTGAAGGGACCTAAGCTCTCCAAGCTAGAAAACACAAGTGGCTGCCAGTCAAAAATAGACCAGAGAGAGAGAGAGAGACAGAGAGAGAGATGCCCTCCTAGGCTAGTGAGCTGGAGTCAGGGGTGAAAGATAGGCTTGGGGTGCAATCTCAGAAGGCCTTGGAGATGCTGAAGTTTGTAGAATTGCATGACCCACTGAAATCACCATGAAATGTAGCCTGCCTGTGTCTGGGTGCTGGCCCACGTGTGAGGTTCTTTAAATTCACACATGAAATATCAAAGCACAAGGGCTTGTAACCAAAGGAAACACCCACTAATCATAGTTTTCACCAGGAACACCCTAACTGACATTTTAATTAACAAGCCTTTCCCCCCACCACTCCATTTTTAATATAAGGACTTCTTGTTGCTTTAAATCTAAAATTAATTAAGTGAGAGTTCTCCTCTGGAGTGGAGTATATGGCTCATGCTAAATGGACGGGAGTGATAAGGTGAGATATATGGCTGCGAGGGGGAGGGGTGGCCACAGAAAACTTCTTTGGCTCTGCAGGCAAGGCAAGCCAAACCTGACACGGCCCATTGATCACTGGAGACCATGGCATCCTGGACTTTTTCCAAGAAACATTCCATTTGGGTCTACAGCCAAGTGAAGACCTAGAATCACAGAAGCTTAAAATGTTGTTATGATCCTCTCTCTCTCTCTCTCTCTCTCTCTCTCTGTCTGTCTTTCTCACTATCTCTGTCTCTCTGTCTCTCTCTCTTTCTTGCTCTCTATCTGTTTCTGTTTTTCTCCCCCCCTGCAATAACTTTAATCACATCATGCTCTGCCCATTGTAGGTCTAGACACATTGGCCTTCTGTCTGGTTCCAGACATGACAAACTCATTCCCAGCCATCTTCCAGCCATGTGCAAGGCTAGTGTCAGGTGCACCTCTCTCCCTGTGTCTTTTTTAACCTCCTCTCTCCCCCCCAATCTAAAGAACTAATCAGTCTCTTTCCCCACTATTATCCCATTACCCTGAGTTGTTATCATGGTGACGCTTAGACTAGCTGAAACTCTGGGTCATTGACTTGCTCACTCTCTGTCTCCCTCCACTACAACGGCAGCCCCAAGGAGCAGGGATTCACAACCTGTTCAAGGACACAAGATCCAGGCTCGGTAACTATTTGCTGAATTAAGGGGAGGGATACCATTCCTTCTGCTTAGAATGTTCTTCCTTGTAACTTGCTTTCTCTTCTCCTCCTCTCTCCCAACCTTTGCTTGTCTGACTCTTACCCTTCCTTCCTTCCTTCCTTCCTTCCTTCCTTCCTTCCTTCCTTCCTTCCTTCCTTCCTTCCTTCTGTCTTTCTTTCTGTCTTTCTTTTTGGTACCAGTCTCAGGGTCTGAACTCAGGATCTGAGCACTGGCCTTGAGCTCTTTTTGCTCAAGGTTAGTGTGCTTTACCACTTGAGCCACAGCTCTGCTTCAGACTTTTTGGTGGTTAGCTGATATTTGTTATGGTAATATGAAGCTGGCTAGTGCACAGAAAAGGGGAGAAGACTGGCCTTGGGATCTGGGTTCCTATCTTTAGTGCAGGAGTTCTTGGCTCAAGCACCAGCAAACAATGTAACGTCAAACCTCTGCCTGCCATTGGAATTCATTCTTCCTGGCAGTAAGTCAGCTGTACAGGGTCTCATCATTTTGAGTATAGCATATTTTATTTATCTGTTCTTTTGATGGACACTTTAGGCTGCTTCTCATTTTTTTTTTTGCTGTGACAAATAATTCAGTAATTATCGCATCACTCTCCTGCATCATCAGATCTCTCCCTTTCTTCTGGCTTGCTCCTACCAACCAATAGATGCACTGTAATTTCTGTCATCTTAAAAATATAATCAAACACAACTCTTTGTGTCTCTGCATTTTGTTCTGGCTACTTATGGCTCTCCTCCTCTTGAAAGCAAAGCTTTCAGAGCTGCTTTTACTCAGCATCTCTTCATCCCCCTCCTTCTTACGGTCTCTCTGGTCCACTCCCACATGGTCCCTGCCCACCTCGCTACCACAACCCTTATCAAGAACTTCCATGTGGCCTTACCAACAGTCAGCTCTCGGGCCTCTGTCGCCATCTCTGTCTGACCACTTCATGCCATGATATTTGGTTCCAAGGGTGATTATTTTATTTTATGCTTGTGCCAGTATTGGGGCCTGAACTCAAGGCTCCCTTGTTTTGCTTTTTCACTCAAGACTAGTGGTCTACCACTTGGGCCACAGCTTCCCTTCCAGTGTTTTGGTAGCTTATTGGAGTTAAGAGTTCCACAGTCTTTTCCTGCCCAAGCTGGCTTTGAATTGCAAGCCTCTTGAGTAGGTATGATTACAGTGTGAGCCGCTGGTACCTAGAGGAATCATTCTTTTTTTAATGAATTATACAAAATAACGAGCTTCAGCCATACGTGCAGGTAATGCACTTTGATCAGATCCACCCTCACTCACCCTCTGCTCTCTGCTCTTCCTCTGGGATCAGTCTTCCTTGGAAACTCTGCTCTCTTCCCCCTTGTTTTCTCCAGCCTTCCAAAGGCTCAGGACTAAACCACAGCACCAACTTGCATTCTTCTCATTATCTTACACTCTGTATTCAGACGATCAGCAAATCCACTCATCAGCTGCACCTTCAACACCTGTCTAGCCCTAATTCTACACACCTCCTGACAACCTCCACTCGGTCCAAACCACCATCATCCCTCACTGAACTACTATTTATTATTATTTTTATTTGAAAATGCTAAAACCAGCGGGGTTACAGTTACATAAGTCAGGCAAAGAGTACATTTCTTTTTGGACAATGTCACCTCTTCTCTCTCCCTCTCCCAGTTTTTCCCTCCCATCCCACCTACAAGCTGTATAGTTCATTTTCAATATAGTGTCCAGTGAGTGCCACTGCTGCATTTCTTCACCCTTTGTCCCTCCATCTCTATACCTCCCCTTATACTCCTAAAGACATATAGACAAACAAGACCAAAAGAAAAGAAAACAAAACAGCAAAAAATAAAAACCTCTTCCATTCCCTGGAGTTCATTTCAATAAATATTATTTTGTCTGATCAGATGCACATAGGCAGCATTGTGCCTTTTTGTTCCTTTCCTAAGAGTGAACAGAACCATTGAAATAGTTCACCTGAACTATTGAAATAGTCCCCTCCTCATCTCCTTTGTCCCATGGCCAGTCTATGTCCAACATAGCCATAGCCACTGGAGTTGGTTAAAACAATCTGAGATTTTGTTAATATCCCACTGAAACTCTCCAGTGGCTTCCCAGCTCACTGACTCTCCAGTGGCTTCCCAGCTCACTGACTCTCCAGTGGCTTCCCAGCTCACTGACTCTCCAGTGGCTTCCCACTGGATACACTGGTCCTCACCCCCTCCACAGTGTCACCCATGCCATCCCAACTTTCCCTACTCTGGCAGCATGGATCTACTTGCTATTCCTCAAACCCATTCCACCTCAGGGCCTTTGCACTGGACAATGTCTATATCTAAAACAGTCCCCTCCTCCCCTACAGACATATTCTCATGCTTCTCTCATCTCTGATCATCCCTGGCTGTCCTAATGAATTGTTAGGCTGCTGTAACAAAATACCAGAGGGGGTTGCATTGTTGTGACAAAATATCTGGCTTAAGCAACTTGAGGAAGGAATGTTCATCCACTTTGTTGTTTCAGAGATTTTAGTCCATAGTCCTTGGTTCTATTGAGTCTGGGTCTATAGTGAGACAGAACATCATCATGAGGGTATATGTAGAGGAGAAGGCCAGTCATCTTATGGCAGATAGGAAACAAAGAAAAGGACTCCAGGAAAGGACTAGGAAAGATCTAGCCCAGAAGAAGGAAGCCCCGCTGCTTAACTTTCAACACCTGCCAGTACTATCATTACATTATGAATCCAACTAGGGATTAATCCATTGATTAGGTCAGAGTCCTCATGATCTAATCACCTCAGGAAACACCATCACAGCCATACTCAGAAGTGTGTACTTTATTAATTTCCTAGGCGTTTCTCAATCCAGTCGAGTTAGCCACCAGCATGTCGTTACAAACTGCAAACATTGTTGTCACAGTTTGGGGAAGCTAATCAAGGTACCAGGGCAGCCAGGCTCTAGCTGAACGTCCTCTTCCCAGTTTCCTCACATGACAGAGCAAGAATGAGTCCCAGCCTCTTCATTGTCTTCTAGGGCATTGAGGCTTCACGTCCTACAACCGCATCCAACCAAAGGCCCTGATCCCATTTCATCACAAGAAATATAAGGCTTCAATTTGAATTGGGGATTCCTCCATAGCACCACCCGACAAAGCAAAGCAACCTATCCCAAAGCTCCTCTTCCACTGTATCCCCGTCACTTTCCTCCTCCATGGCACACCATCACCATCTAACTCGCCCTTTGTTTACTGATTGGTGGATGGGTTGATTATTGCCTGTTCTCCAGAGTAGGTGGGAAGCTGTATGAAGGAAAGGGCTGAAGTGCAATTTGTTTCCCCATATAAATGTATGGTAGATACACAATAAATATTTGCTGACAAATGTCCATCTGGGTGTGCACCTTGGTCACTCATAGGTTTCTATGGGCTAGACACAAGGAACAGACTGCTCCTTGACCAGGGTGTGTGACTTTTCTAAACTTCCTAGATGTTCATGCACTGCTGTTAAACGTGGCTGGGATGCTAGCTCTCTCCAACAAATCCTCTCCAACAGTTTAAACATTTGCAGAACAGATAGGTGAACATGGTATCATGGTATGTGTCTCGCTCCCTCCCTGCCAGCTCACGGATCTTTGATGACACTTCTTCACTGAGCAGTCCCCAGGGCCACTTCTTCACCCACTCTGAGGGTGTGCCTGGGAATCAGAGACATAACATCTTGTTCTCATGGTTTGTATTCTTAGAAGACAAGTTAGAAAATAATCAAGAACACAAACAAGGAAATGATATAAATTCAGACCACGCTCCGTGCCATAAAGAAGAGCGATGGGGTGGGAGGGATGTTACAAAAAGCCTTTTTGAGAAGGTGGAATTTGTGCTGGCAGTAGAATGATGAAGTGGGACCAGCAATGGAAAGATGGAGGGAAAAGCACTCTGAACAGAAGGAACAGCAAACACAGTCATTTTAAGAAGAAATGAAGCTGAAGAGGCTGGCAGGGAGGAGCTGGCTGTGAAAATGCCTGAAGAAGAATGTCTCAGTCTGAAGGGCCATCAGGAAGGGAACGCCAGTAAGGGTGGCTGGAGAGACTGAGTGGGATGCCAGTGCTGGAGCAGAGAGAAGATGGCATGTCCCAAGTGGGGACAGGAGGGGAGAGCCTGAGCTGTGGCCCTGTTCCGCACAGGAAGCACTGTGGAGTTAAGCTAAAAACCATAGGAGGACCAAAGTTCTTCTCTTTGGGAAAGCCACATGTTCTTATATACTTCTGTAGGTGAGCCTACATGAAGCACCACCAGAGACAGGACAAAGTCATTCTGATGACCACGCAACCTCTGAAAGCCATTCTTGCATTTAGGGCCCCTGGGAGGCCTGTGGGGAGACAGAGTTGATGTATATTCCAGCAGCTAAAACAATAGAAATGTGACCTCTACAGCCAGAGCAAGGGATAAGCTCAGAAAGTCAACTGAGAGACCTGCCCAAGGTTGCACCTGAAGGTGGTAACACAGAGCAGAAGTTATTGTGGAGGTGGCTGCCATCATATGGCCATGTCAGATGAGACATTCTGTTCTCACACAGGAAGGATGGGCAAGAAGACACCAAGGGCAAGGGAAACAGTACAGTCCCCATTCAAGAGGGCAACCACTGTCCACTCCAGCCACCGCCACCGGGGCCAGGCAGACCATAGAGGCCAGTGTGTCCAGGTTTCATGTTACCCAAAAGCTGCTGGAAAGACAAAGAGTTTACGTCAAATCACACTAGGGCACAGAGGTTAGACATAACTTACCAGCCACCCTCTCTCCTAGTGTTGTATTCTTTGCAAATAAAGAAGTCCTTCCTTCTGTCTAATAAGGTCAAAGGGGAAAATTTTCATAGAGCGCTGGGAAATAGTCCACTAGAGATAGAAGTTTCTGGACAAAAATGGAAGCAGCTGAGCTTTCCATACACAAAAAAGGCACCAATATCCAAGGGCAGTCTGTAGCTCTCCTAAGGTAGTTTTAGCTGGGGTAAAGAGTCCTTGGGCTGGGAAGTGGCCAAACACCCAAGGAGGCCATCCTCCTCTGTAGGTGGCCCCACTTGTCCCAAGCACATCATGGATATAGTATCAGGCAGGAGTAGAAAGCAATGGCTTAGAAGATCCAGCTCTGCCATCCAGTACCCAGTGACTCCATGTTTCTCTAGCCCTCCTTGGGCTTCAGTTCCTTGCTGGGCACCATGAGGGGATGAGGCTCGATGAGCCCCAGGAGCCTGTTTTACGCTGCAAGCCATGGCTGGGATAGCCCCAGGAGGAAGAATCAGCACCACTTCCCAGGAGGCTCCATGGGGTGGTGGGAACAGCAGGCTGAGACCTCCCCCCTACTGCACACTGAGCAATCATTTCTGGAAGAACTTCAGATTCGAGCAGCTTTTGTAAACTGCCCCATTTAAATTAAAACAAATCAATATGCTTTCTAAAATTTAGTCTCAGCTAAACAGCTGTGACAGTTCATAGCAACCTGAACTTGAAATGAACCCACCCTACGTATAAATAAAGCCTTTGATGTCTTCATTAGTTTCTCACATGCCATTTTTTCGCAGTCTATCAGGCTAAGTGCTTTGCAACTTATATATATTTTTGCAGGAGGAGTATTTAACCTTCTGATTAGTCACCGCAAGCAGTACAATGACAGAAACCCTGATTTTGCACACAATGAATTTATTGATAGATTTAGCCCATTAGCTGTATTTACCTGTCAGTTCTATGGACACTAATGAGTTGTTTTTCAAGGACTAATGAGAACTGTAATGGCTAATGGATGTTTACAGCTTCACCGTGCTACACCATGTGATGCCGTGAGCACCCGCTCCCGTCCCTCTGAGTCTTTAATTGGCACCATCAGAGGACTCTTTAATTACATTTGAGCAGACAATAAAGATCCCGGACAAATCAATGGGAAGGAAGCAGCAAGATTCCACAGGAGGCCGGTCACTCAGATGGGTACCAACTCAATGCTCCAACCAGCACGGTGACTTCCCCCAGAAAACTCCGTAGCAGAGCAAGTGTGGAAGAATGTCCAAGAAAAGACATGTCTCTACCTCTCTGCCTCTGAGCTCATTCCTGGGACTGTAGAACAGGGCTGAGGATCACTCTCCAGCCATGGGACTACAGATTATGAAGTGGGACCACTCCAGACACTGGAATATAGAGCATCCTTGGCCCTTTGGGTTTTGTTAAACTTATTCATCAAGGACAGTTTCTTTCCATATGTTCTATCCAAGGATTGGGCAATGGTTAAGGTTAATACGCAATAGCAAGGGACAATCAGCTCAAAATAAACTTACCAAGAAGACCTTGATCTTTTTGATATTTATTCACTCTTTCATGCATTAATCCACTTATGTGGCATTTATCAAGTACCCACTAAATATGCAACAAAAATGGTGAAAACACCATAACATCTCAACGGTTAAAGGAAAGAGCACCTACATTTATAGAATGCTCTTGAAGAAGTGTAAGAACAAGCAATTGCATAGAAATCCATTTCTACACCAAGGCCTCATGCTTACTGGGCCTACTACCTTCTATTTCTGATCAGAATCAGGTTGCTAGATGGCTTAAGAACATACCCCCTATGCTTTTCAATAGGTTAAGCCACTGCTGATCATTGTAGGGCAGAGGTCAGCTTGGCTGGCCAATCAAATCTTCTCAGAGAGCCTGGGGAGGAGCCTTAGGACCAGCACAGGTGATGAGGATATTAGGCCTGGGAAAAGGTGACCTGGTGGAGTGGTAGTGGGAAATGAGAGATGTAGCTAAGAGAGGATATTTGACTGTTAACCCAATGGGATCACATAAGGGTGGCTGAGTATAAGACACAGCGGGCAGCTATTTGAAGAGCTATCTGGCTATGAGTGAATCTCTCCTGCTGGATACAAGGTCCTACTGAACTTGACCTTTCCCAGGGGCCTAGTCAGCCCCAAGAGGAAAGCCTGACCTTTCTTGGTACTTCCTAGGGGCCATGAAAACATTCAGTCTGGTGGTAAGGATGCTGTTAGAGAAATTAGAAGAGCAGTTTCCATAGAGAAGTGGGGGCGGAAGCCAGATTGCACAAGGATTAAGGAAGGAGTGGGTGGTGAGGAAGTGGCAGCAGTGACAAGTGAGTGATGGAGAGGGAGAGAGAAGGAGAGAGCGAGCAGTCACTCAAGGAGGTCAGGGGGACCTGAGCACGTTTCTAAGTTTTTAGGAAGATGTCAGCCAAAAGGAAAGATGGGAAATGAAAGAAAGGGAGTGACTGATAGCTTAAGGTCTCGGAGGCACCCAGACTGGGGTGAGAATGGAATAGCAAAAAGAAGAAGAAGGGGCCTCAGAGCAAGAACAGGACTTTCCCTTCCGCCCCGAGGGGGAAACAATCAAAATGCCCAGCATTTTTGAAGTAGAAACGAAGGTAACTAAGAGCTTCATCTTCAGTGCCAGGAGTACAGTAGGGAAGGTTGGGGGTGGTTATAATAGACTCTCAAGGGATCACTCAGTGTACAAGAAGACCCTGACCAGAAGTTCCTTCTAACCATCTTCAGGAGACTCAATCAGAAAGTTGCCAGGCTCTGCTCAGGAAGGAAAAGAACCAGCCAAATGGTGCCCCCATAGTTCAGGATTATGTGGGGAGTGGGTGGTGGTGGTGGTGGTGGTAAGAGCTTGTTGAAGACAAAGACAAGCTTCAGGAGGATTACAACAGAAGGGTTTAGGAAAAGCTGGTGGGAATTCAAGATGGATCTTGGTTCTATTCCAGTAGATACATTTTAAGCATTTTTTTTTTTTGGTCAGTCATGGGGCTCGAACCTTGGGCCTAGGCACTGTCCCTCAGCTCTTCAGCTCAAAACTACTGCTCTACCACTTGAGCCATAGCGCCACTTCCAGTTTTCTAGTGGTTTATTGGAGATAAGCATGTCATGGACTTTCCTGCCCAGGCTGGCTTTGAACCATGATCCTCAGATCTCAGTCTCTAGAGTAGCTAAGATTACATGAGTGAGCCATTGGCACCCGGCAATTTTAAGGATTTCTTTTTTTTTTTCTTTCTTTTCTTTTTTTTGTCTATCGTAGGGCCTGAATTGTGGGCCTGTGCACTGTCCCTCAGCTCCTCAGCTCAAGGCTAGCGTTTTAGCACTTGAGCCACAGCGCACTTCCAGGTTTTTCTGTTTTTGTGGTGCTGAGGAATCCAACCCAGGGCCTCATGCATGTGAGGCAAGCACTCTACCAATGAGCCACCTTCCCAGCCATTTTAAGAGGCAGCATTAATAGAACTAGATAGGCTCTTGGGTAAGAAAAGACAAAGACATCTACGGTCACACCCAGATTCTTTGCCTGGACACCAGGAGGAATACCAGAATGCAAAAGGAAGTGGAGATAAAGAAGGAAAAATGACAACTTTTCAGACCTACTGTATTTGACTTGCTTAGTGCCACCAAGGGGACCTTGCTGGAGTAGTTGGGGTGATAGGCCTAAAAAGTCAAGAGGGAAACCTGGATTGGGAAGACATTAGAGTGCCCCGGGGTGGGGGCTGAGATGGTGAGAGGTAGAAGATACAAGTGTTCAGGGTGTGAAGGGAGGTAGTTGAGCCAGAGCCTTGAGGCTCTCCAACAGCGAAAGGAGCAGGAAAGGCTGTGGGAAAGACAGAGATCCAGGGACAGTGTACAGGAGGGCAGAGAATTCAAACAAAAGAGGGTGCTCTGATATCAAAGAGCTTTCAGCTCCAGAAAAGGCTGAAAAACACCAGTGAGTAGAGATAAAGCAACATGGAGGTCTTCCTGGGATGATTTCCATGGGAGTAAGAAATTGAAATGTGGAAGGGAGGGAAGTGTGAAGGAGGCAAGGAAGGGCAGACAGTGCCCACCCTTCCAAGAAGCTGGCACTGAGAAGGAAAGGAAGGCAACCAGGGTAAATGATCGTTGATCGAGGGAGGGAAAATTTATTTGTAATTGGAAATTTTCCATTCATTCAGAATCTAAGAACTGGGGGAAAAAAAGGCAAGAAAGGGTGAGGTTGGAGCCATGAGACAGAACAGAGGTGACCAAAGGATCAAGATGGAGCTTGGAACCTTAGTTCAGGGCTAGCCAAGACAGGAGAATAAGGCAGTCAGCTTTGCCTCCCAGGTGGAAGAAAAGGAGACTAAGATGGGTTTGGGCATGGACAGATACATGATTGGAAAGCTGGAGAAGAGAGGCCTAGAAGGAGCCCAAAGGGGACTGATTTAGGGGATGAGATTGATTGGAATTCATTATGTACATCCATGAAAAATGAAACCTCCCCTGTGTAACTCTGTGTGTGTGCTGGTTCTAGGGCATGAATACAGGGCCCAGGAGCTATCCCTGAGCTTTTCTACTCAAGGCTAGTATTCTACTACTTGAGACACAGCCCTGCCTCAGGCTTTTTGGTGGTTAATTGTAGATAAGAGTTCCACAGACTTTTCTGCCCAGGCTGGCTTTGAACTGCAATCTTCAGATCTCTGCTTCCTCCATACCGCTGGACCCCAGCTATAGCTACACCAAAGTCCCACATCGCCATTGCTCTGATGAAAACCACCTGCCCACTACTGCCTGGAAGGGAGCCACATTGCAATCACATACTACAACTAAAAATAAAAGTAATAAGATAGAAAAAAATTAAAAAGACAAATAAATTACTCAACTAGGAACCGTAAGTCATAGGTGAGTTTGCTTTCTGGCTTTGAGACCCACAGCTGTGTGACTCAAAGACAATCATTTCACACTCTGAGACTCAGTTTTCTCTTCTGCCAAAGAATCCCTTGCTGATGGCAACACATACAATGAGGGACATGCCAGGAAATGTTTAATAACCAGCTTTTAAGAAAATAACGCTGGAGTGAGGGAAGAGGTGACATTACCCGACTTATGTAACTGTTAGCCCTCTGTACATCACCTTTATAATAATACAAATTTTAAAAAGAAAATAATGATGCCTCGATTTGTTTTGTTTGATTATTTACAGAGTACAAATGCTTCCATAATGGGTCACCTCCTTCTCTCTCATGTACTCCCAGTTCTTAGGCTGACATCGTTACCAAAATGCCATCCTTGGGCACATACTACAGGTGTATGTGGGATATCATACAATTTTTTTAATAAACCTCCCCCATACAGACACTTAGACAGAAATATCATCCAGAGTTCCACCATCTCTAGAGTAGCAATAATAAAATAATTCAAAAACATTGTGGATCTTAGCATGGATTACTTTTGTTATAAACATAGTTTACTTAATTCTGTTTATACAAGTTAATTCTAAGTTTATACAAACACAAGCTCATAGAAAATTCATAAAATGGAACAAGAAGGTCTCAAGAGGCCACTCCACCACACTGGTGATGGCTGTGGGTTTGCTGGGCTGCATCAGAGGTAGAGTTGGGATTCAAATCTAGTTCTTGCTGACTCCAGAGCCCATACTGTTCAGCTTCCTGTGGAGTACAGAGTTCAGGGTGGGGATCTGGCTGCCAGACTTGCAGGTCAGGCCTGGGCACTGTGAAAGAGAACAAGGGAGGTGCTGATCTGTAGGCGCTCTGACAATGAAAGTTGGCCTGGTTACCCTCCTGCCTCTGCACAGTGCTTGGGTTCAGCCTAGATAGCAGCCACCTGCTCTGCCTCTGCAGATCACAATTTTGTTGTTGTCAATGTTGTTGCTGATTTGTGCTGGTACTGGGCTTGAATTAAAGGCCTAGCCACTGTCTCTTAACTTTTACTCAAGACTAGTATTCTACCACAGCTCCATTCTTGGCATTTTGCTGGTTGTTTGGAGATAATAATTGCATGAACTTTTCTGCCCAGGCTGACTTTGAACAACAATCCTCAGATTTCAGTCTCTGGAGTAGTCAACTAGCACCTGGTTTAGACCACAGCTTTTATAACTATGTCCCAAAGTTTGTCAGACCCAGTATGTTGTTAGTCCTTCTAAGAGTCAGGCCATAGGTCAAGTTCCTCCATCCACTCCCCTCAGCCTCCCAGAGCTTCAGCTTGCAATTTGATCAGAATGGGCAGAATGGACCAGCTTGCCACACGAGTTCCTCCTGGAGCTGAAGTCCTCAGCCCTGAGTCACTGCACAGGCAATGCCAGAGGAACTGATAACTGCTTCAGAGCAGGCAGGTGACAGGATTGTGGCAGGAGCTGGAGGATCTGTTGGAGGGGGTTGGCTGGGAGGTAGAGACCAGACAGCAAGTGACTAAACTGGCTTCCCTGAGAAGTCCCAAAGGGGCAGCTGAATGGGTGACAATGAACCCTTGTTTGTGTACAATGGAAATGGGTGCCTCGGAAGAAGCAAACTCAACAATGGGTCCTGCTGCCCCGAGACATGCATGAAAACAGGTACCTCCTCTCCTCTGCATCCCGCTTCTGCATCTATAAATGGACTTCCTCACAATCTGATGGCTAGAACCATGCGATTGATAACCAACTAAGTATGAGGAGACAGAAAAGAAAGGAAGGCCAGGTGCCAGTTTCTCACACCTGTAATCCTAACTACTTAGGAGGCTGAGATACAAGAATCATGGTTCAAAGCCAACCAGGGCAGGAAAGTCTATGAGAGTCTTATATCCAATTAAGAACTAAAAAAAAAAAGAGCCAGAAATGGAACTGTGGTTCAAGTAGTAGAGTACTATCCTTGAGCAAAAAGAGGGGAAGGATGGGAAATGTGTGACTGCTAAGCCAGTTGGGGTTAAGAAGAGAGGAAAAGAAGATGCTTCAAAGATGGGAAAATGAAAAGGAATTGACACATATGCAGGTCCATGTACATGTACTCCCATGTGCACACACGATGGAAATGAGTCAAGCTTAGAAAGCCTGTGTACATGGAGTTGACAGTATCTGTAACATGCACCCAGCATCCAAGCCCTGGGGTTGGTCCTGCGGCCTGGACATAAGGGGTGGGTGCCACCTGGCGATACTAGCAGAACACTGGGCTGATTCTCCTGGTGTTGCTATGGGAGCCCGGGAGGAGTGCAGGCTGAGAAGTGACTGTGGGATACAGCTCCTTCTTGAAGGCGCGTGCATCACGCCTTTGGCAGAACATCAGGTGGGAGTTTTGGTGCACAATGAGCTATTGTTCTTTGAGGCTTTACACTAAATTCGTTTCCAAGGTTTTATGAATCATTTTGCTGCTGATCTTTTTCTTAAAAAATAATAATAATATACAAGCTGCAGCAGAAGAAGCCTTCAGCTTATTTTCTTTTTCTGAGAGAGGGACATGAACTTGGAGAAAACTCCTTCCCACTGCTTGCCTGCACAGATGCTTGATCTCTCCACTCCCCACCACCCCCACACACACAACTGTCAGGAAAGCCACTTTGAAGGCTGTGATGCTGCCTGTGGCACTGGCTACCTCAGCGATGAGTCTTAGCCTGGAAAGGAAAGTATGGATCCTGAGGGGGAAAAATGTAAGTTCCCGGAGTTGGAGACTGCTAAGGAAAAAAAACACAATGAATGACAGGCAGCTCAAAATGAAAGCCAAGTCGTTGCCATGCGACCCAGGTGGTCCCCAGATAGGCCTGTGTTCTTAGGAAGCTCTGCTCAGCAGGAGTAGCCTACAAGGGGTGAGCATCTGCCTTCAAACAGAAAGTTGTTCCTGTGTGTACCAAGAATTCATTTTCAAGGAGGTACATGCCACTCCTGGCCCACAGTTTGGGAAAAGCCTTGGACTCCGATCACCAAAGACTCTAGATGGCTGTGCCCCCCTGAAGGCAATTCCATTCCCAAGGAGAAGCTACAGTGTTGAATCTCTCTCAGGCCATCTCCCTACCCAGTCTTGCCCTATGGGAGGTGTCAGTGACTAGCATGTTCAACAGAGAACACGCTCCCTGGGGAGGCAACAGGGGAGGGAAGCACATCAGAGCATGAATGGAAAGCAACGCGTATCACAAGCTCATCTGGCTCTGCTGCCATCACCAGTGTGGCTCCAGCTTCTATCTTCCCTGGCCACAGGAATATTCCTTCACCTGGTCTGATTCCTGATTCCTCCATGACCTAGCTCCTAGGTTCCGCCTCTACCTCCCTCTGCCTCAGTTTCCTCTACGTACAATGTATCCCCAGCTCTCAAATACATTTTACTCACAACCAATACCCTCCTTACCTCCCAGGCCTCAGTCCCCACCTCCTACTGCTGCCTGGCTCTCCAACCTACAGATGGTTCTAGCCCTGGTTATTATTTAAACGAGCTGCTTCTGGCTCACATGTTAATTAAAACCCGCTGTCCAAAAAATCTCCTGGTACAATTTGCAGTGTAATCTGTAGCCTCTAGTGCATCATTGTATCTCTATTAAAAGGGATTCTCTGTAATGATGCGGGGATTTAATTAGTTTCTTTGCCAATGTTGTAAAACACAGTGATAAACGAGCCAACAGGTCCGTGGATCATTATTCTCCTCAAGATGAGCTTATTAGCTGATTATGAATCATTAACAAAGTCTACATGGGATTTTCTTATCTAATTCAACACAATTTTTAACATTCAATGCTCAACATCTATTTCTTTCAGTGAGCCACATTTTGTGGTGATTGCAATCTGTATGTATGTTTTCTACTCTGGGCTTGGGTTTTTCCCCCTGTTCATCTTTAATTTTAGATACATTGATGGGGAAACAAGACCAGTGATTAGAGAGCACCTTAAGGTAGATTAAGAGACTCCTTTTATGGATGGAGATAGCACTATGAACCAGGGCTCTGAGTGTGTGTGTGTGTGTGTGTGTGTGTGTGTGTGTGTGCGCGCGCGCGCGTGCAAGTGTACATTCATGAATGCTGCGTGCCCATGCATACTTGTATATGTGTATCTATGTATAGTGGAGAGAGCATATGATTTCTTGTCTACGTGGACACATGTGCTTTGTATCACATGTGTGTATGTCCACTGCCTGTACATGATACTTTCTCGTTCACACACTTTGTATCCTTCAGTCTATTTCCCTGTCTGTATGTGTGGTGTGTGTATGTCTGTGCACCCACACATACACAGAGCATAGAATAGTACAGCAAAGCACATAAATATAGGAAGAGTTTAAAGAGAGACTTCTGAATGAGCCTTCAGACTGATGTTATTCAACCACTCCATGAGATGTCAGTGTCCCCCCAAGAGTTTCCAACAAGCCCCTCTTAAGTTCCCAGCTGGGGGTCATTCCCTTTTCTGTGGGTGCATACTGTGAGGAAATCTGTCTTTTCTATCAAAGTAGGTTACTTAAAAGTACTGCTTCGGCCTGACAGTGAAAGAGGAACTGCTATGAGATAAGAAAGAATTTTTGAAATGTAAGGCTTTTTTTGTCTTAACTGGTTGCTCCAAGATGGAATTAAGACACACCTCAGAAGACACGCCTTAGATTGTTCAAAAAATAGCAGAGGGTGTGGGTATGTTTTGAGGTTACTTGTGTACTCTAAGCCTTATTTCAAAGTCTTTTAATGATCACCTTATGTAAATCCACTTTACCCTCTTCAAACTAGCCTATCAGGGGCAAATTGGGAACCTGAACTCAACCAATCAGATTAGAGAGGCAAGGGCCTGCTATGTTCTGGGATAAATAGGGGAGCAGCCTGCCTACTTTGTATGCTTGCTTGCCAGATTTCTGGCTGATGGAGCAACTTCTGCAGAAGTAAATTTTGCCTTGCTGAGGCAATTCTTTACTTTTCTGTCTATAGTTGTGACCCCAGTGGTTCTTGGAGAGCCTATTTGTAACAGTACTAATGCCCTGATGTGATCTAGGCACAAAGCTTGGTACAGTGAGCTCTTGCCACAGCTCTGTGAGGCAGGGGGCACCCTTCCTGTGTTATTAAGAAGGAAAATTAGGGGTCCAGGAAGGTTGCATGGCTTGCCCCAACATTATAAATATCAACAGGTGGAGTTGGAACCCAGCATAGCTCCTCTATCTCAGTCTGAAGCCTATTCTATCATGAAATATTGTTTTCTGGGTAATGGCTTCCCCCTTTCTGAGAAACCTGTGGTTCCTGGGGCTGACACAGCCATTGCTTCCCCTGGAGCCCCAACCATGGAGCACCCACCACCTGGACCTAGCCTTCTACAGGGCTGAAAGTGGGAAAAGCTGCTATTGCATCCAGGATAAGTATCCCCTGCGAGAGTCTCTGTGGCTTGGCCCTCACAGTTCCCGTCATTCTATTCCGCCTTTTCATTTCAGCCAACAAATGGTATCATTTTTACCTTCTGGTATCTTGGCCAAACAAGGATGACTGCTATGTGCAAATGGTGTAAAGAAAAGAAAACAGGATGGCATGATCTTGCAATTACATTGACCAAGAGACCATGTAGTCCCCTCCATAGCTCAGGGTTGGAGGACCAGCATGCATAGACCTCAACTACATGGTCAGAGGGAGATGAAAAATGCTGGCTATGAGCATCATGGTAAGTTGGAGCGTGCTAAGCTTTGAATTGTGTCTTCCCCAAATTCATAAAATCAGGTCCAAACTTCCAATATTCCAACATGTAACTATATTTGGAGATGATACCTATAAACAGGTAATTCAGTTAAAATAAGATCTTTAGGGTAGGCCCTAATCCATTGCAACTGGTGTCTTTGTAAGAAGAAGAGGAATCTAGGGCTTACACACACAGAAGATGAGATGACCCCATAGGGACTCCATAGCTGTCTACAAGCAGAAGAGACTTCTAAATAGGTTCTGCCAACACCTCAATCTAAGCCTTGAAGCCTCCAGAACTATGAGAAGTTGTTTAAGCCACCCAATGTGTGGTTCCCTTCCAGAGATTCACTACTAAGTAATGCTTTGCCCAGTTGTCAGCAACCCAGTTGTCCAGAGGAAAACAGGGAACATATACATACTTTAGGTCAGTGTCCATGCCCATGCATGGACAAAGTGACTAGAGACATACACACAGGTAAAAAGGTAGGGTACCAATGGCTCAAACCTATCATCTCAGCCTCTCAGGAGACTGAGATCAGAAGGATCAAGATTTCATGCCAACCAAGACCAAAAAAATTTTTTTTTAAAAAAGCTAGATATGGCATGACTGGTATGAAATAGGCAGATAGCAATCCAGGCTGGCCTGGGCAAAACCAAGATTCTATCTCCAAAAATAACCATAGCAAAAGGAGCTTGAAGCATGGCTCAAATAACAGAGAGCTTGCCAGAAAGTCCTGAGTTTGAACCCCAAAGAAAGGAAACAAGAGAGAAAGGGAGGGAGGGAGGGCAGAAAGGAAGGAAATAAGGAGTCTCTAGAAGACATATATAGTGGTTTCAAGTGATTCAGCCATTCAAAGAAGGAACCCAGCAAGTGGGAGGCTCAGAAGAACTTAGCAGGGGCCAAGACTAAACAAATGAATGGGATAGTAGAGAAATTCTAGTCCCAGCAGAATATGAATTTCTAGACAAGAAAATAGAAGTAAAATCATATTCACACCAATAGAACATGCATGGTAACAGGTAGGAAAGCTCTTCCTAGAGCTCTCCACAAGCTCACAGGACAAAAGTAGATGCTCTACGGAGGTGTGTTCAGTGATGGAGTACCAATTAGCTATAATCTGTGCTACACAGCTTCTGCTGCGTAACAAAGCATCCCCAAAATTTGTAGCTTAAAATGAGCAACGATTTACTATTGCCTCTAAGTCTATAGGCTAGCTAAGCTTCCTGTTGATGTCAGTCTGTTTCCTGCCAATGGAGCCAGGCTGTGTTTGCTTGTGCATCTACTATGAATTAGAAGTAGGCTAGAGCACCTCATTATTTAGGTTGGCCTTATCTAGAACAATACAACTTCCCTTCATCATGTTAACCCAAGTACCTTTTTATGTCAACAGCAAACATCCAGAGGGAGAGAGCTAGTCTGGGCAGGAAGACAGATGTTGCAAGAGAGGATGCAGAAATCTACATCACCACAGGAATCACCTTTGCAAACATTACACTGGCCATAGCAAATCATGTGGGAAAACCCACAGTCAAAACAGGAGGGGACTTACAAGGAGGCTATTAAATTGGGGCCATTGTTATCAATCTACCACAGCACTGTGAGTCAACAAATGTTTGAAACTAACTCCAGCCTCACTTGCTAGTGGGTAATAGCTCCTCCTGACTGGTCAAGATAGGCTCAAAAAGCAGAAGCAGAGTCAGACCCTGTGCACATAAGCCCCTCTATACTGTGGAAAGGTGGTGTGGTAATCTGAGAAGAATGGGGTCTCCAGGGAATCACCATTCTTTCCTCCTCTGCATATTCTTCCTGGACAATCACATCGCCCTTCTCTGGCCATCCCAACCACTGCTCCCTTACCTTAACACAGCTGAAGAATCAATCAGCTTCAAACTGAGAGTTGGGTAGAGGAAAGACAAGTTAACTCCTCAAGGGCATCAAGGTAGATATCAATCATTGCCATGATTCTAAAAGATCCCACAAGATATTCTGACAGACATTTCAGTCCTGCCAAGGTGGAGGATTCCACAGCTGTAGAAATAAATGCTTGTTGAGTCCATATCCTCAACCCAGATCATTCTCTTGAGCTCCAATCCCATAAATCCAACTCAGCCTATCTCCACTTCCATGTCCCACAGATCAACACCACCATAGAAAATAAAATCATCTTCACCAAATCCCATCTTCCTCCATGTTTCTTCTTCCCACCACCATCCAGCTATGTAAGTCTGAAACCAGAAAGTTATTCCAGTCAGTCTATATTCTTCACCCTCATATCTCCACAATTCACATGTTTTTATCATTTCCACCACTGATAGCAGTTTGGGGGACATGTCGAAAGCTAAACCTCTCTTCTTGTCACTCCCTCCATCATTCCCCTCCAGTGGCTGCCCAGTGCCTGATGATCCTCACATTCACTACAGCACCTCACAGAGCCCTAGCACCAGAGTAGCTCTCGAGCCTCAACTTTCTCCTCTCTCCTGTGTGAATCTTAAGTTCTCTATTTCTTTCGGTTTTTTGAATGGGACTAGAGTTCCCCCTTAGGCCTTGACATATGTGACTTCTTCTGCCAGGCATAGTCCCTCCCACCACTCTTATTGCTTACTGCTCCTTGAGCGTCTGTCTCAGAGCACAGAGACAGCAGCATCCTTTACTGCCCCCCCCAACTTTGGTTCACAACCCTTTCCCTAGTTGTCTCTCTATAGTACTTAGCATGTTGCATTTTATGCTCCTAGGCTTATCTGTGTCTCTCCACTAGGTCTGTAAACGTCTCCAAAATAGGAACCATATCTTGATTCCCAGTACAGCTCCTGAACTTAGAAGGGTATATACAGAGTTAACACACAATACAGTATTGTTTCATAAATAAATTAAATGAAACCCAGATGAGTCACCTAAGGTTAATTTGCACTCCCCAGGGGAGTTTCCAATCTACTTTTTTAAAATCATATCTCTTTGTAGGATGCCAATCGTCAACTTTCAGATAGGGATCATATGAGGTTTTTACATCTGTGGTTTTATTTAAACAAGTTACACTTGATAAACAAGGAGGCAGTGAACTGGGAAACTCACTCCCTGCTCTCTGCTGGTAGAAAATTCTGGGTCCATGCTGAACAACAAGGTGGTTCCCAGAGTTATTGATTCAAATTTAGATATTGATCTGCTTTTTGGACTTCCTATTGCTCTATTGTAAAAGGCCACTCCACAGTAAATGACAATCCATGGAGTGGATGTCACTAGCTTCACATTGATCCCAGTGGTGGTGGTTAAATATAAAGAGAAGCTGTCACCTCTTGCTTCAAGGAATTGTTGGAGGCAGACTGGAGCGGGTGTCCTCAGAGAACAGACCCTACTAGTAGAAGGTTTTAGTTCAAGAGAAAAGCTTTCTTGTTAACTAAGGCAGCATAATAGGATAAATTCTAGTGTGAAAACAAAGATGGAACTAGTGAAAAATGATGAAACATTGCTCCAGAACTCAGAAAAGTAGGTTTGAAAGTATAATAGAGAAGTTAGAAACACAGGGGATTGTCCAAGGAGCTAATATTAGTTTAATCAAGTGTCAGATAGGAAAATGGAAATTGAACATTGAAATATTGGGACTGAGAATTCCTCAGAATTAAAAAAGATAAAATTTATCAAATCAAAAATAGATTAAATGGACAGGCACCGGTGGCTCATGCCTATAATCTTAGCTACTCAGAGGCTGAGACCTGAGAATCAAAGTTCAAAGCCAGCCCTGGCAGGAAAGTCTGTGAGACTCCTATCTCCAGTTAGCCACCAGAAAACTAGAAGTGGCACTGTGCCTCAAAATGGTAGATCAGTGGAATGGAAAAGCTCAGAGACAGTGCCCAGGCCCTGAGTTCAAGTCCCACAACCAACTCCAAGAAAAAAAAAAAGTTTAAATGAAGATAACACTATGCTTAGAGCCAAGTCGTAGGCAACCTATTAGGTATAAAGGGAAAAAAAACTAAAATCTTTAGCGCTACCCATAAGAAAAGACAGGCGATTTACAAAGAAATGATAGCACAATGGCAACAAAGTTCTCAGCAGAGCATTCCAGGGCAAGAAGATGGTAAAAATAATTTCAATGTGCAGCATAAAAATAACAAAAGCCTTGAGTTTTATACCCAGGTAAACTAGCATTCCAAATAATGGAAAGACTTCTATAGACATACAAAAACCAAGTTTCCCCAACTTGTTAAAAAAATTAGAGACTTGCATTTTTATCTCTGATATGTAAAGATAAAACTCTCTCCTTATAATGACCATGAAAGTGCTAAACAGACATAGGGGAAGTGTAAGTCAGTGGCAGAGCATTTGACCAGCATGTATAAGACCCTGGGCTTTGTCCCCAGCACCACAATATGTACACACACACACACACACACACACACACACACACACACACACAAAACTACTGGAAATCATGACATCCCTTGGGTCTACCAAAAAATTGAGGTCAAATCATCATAACAATATCTAGAGAGATAGAGGAATGTGGAGAATCACAGCTGAGACCAGCTTACCTGGAGCAGAAGCCGTGGGAGCTGTAATTTGGAAGGAACTGTTAAACAGTAATTTCCATGAATTGTTGGAGAGAAAAGTGCAGACAGTGGGAGAGCAGGAACCTCTCCAGAGCTGCAATCTTGGGTGCCTGGTGCTCATGCTGGATTTTCCTCCAGAAGTCTCACCAACTTGTCATAGTGGAAAGTCCAGAAAAAAAATCAGTATTTCTGTAGGGGTAAAGGAAAAGTAACTATGTTGAAATATAGTTAAAGCTTCCCCCTTAGCAGAGGCCTAGTCATCAAAGGAAGATACCTTATCTGAATTTAATCTGATGTCGGGGAAGGGAAATCATCTAACTCCAATTCCATGTGGACTTCCTGTTTCATAGAAAAGGGGGGAAAGCTGTGAAACATTTGTGAAGACCTAAAAGACTGAGACTCAGTCACAGAATCATGTAGCCCTGTAACTCTACATTCTCCTCTCACACCTCACCAGTACATTAACAGCACTCCAGTATAAAAACAATGGGGTACAGCTGGAATAAGGCTCATAGGCTAAGCTGCCTATTTAGAGAAAATTCAAAGACAAGCAAGACAAAAGCCATGAGGGAAAACAGGAGACTTTAACACTACAGTTAGAACAAGCTTTATACACAACCTAATTCCTAGGTAGATTAACATAAATGCTCAGACTAAAGTCCTAGTTGCTCAGCTCCATTATCTGACCAACTTACAACAACAACAAAAAAAAAAAAAATGACAAGATATGAGAAGAATGAAGAGTGAGGAAGAATGAAAAAAGACACCTTTCACCAGAATTCAGATGACACAAAACTTGGAATTATCTGACTGAGAAGGAAAAACAAACAAGACGAAAGAACAGATGAACTAGAAGCACAAAGATGAAAAGTAAATGCAAGAGATAAAAATCATTATAACAGAAATATAGAGTGTCTTTCATGAGAGTCTTTTCATTGTAGGCTGGATATAGCCAAGAAAAGAATCATTGAGATCGAAAATGTATCAATCAACACTTCCCCAGTTGAACTGCAAAGAGATGGGGAGAAAAAGAATAATAAAGAGAACAGAATATCCATGAACTATGTGACAATTTTTATCATTTTTAAGCAGTTGTACAAAAGGGTTTCAAGTCCACAAGTCAGATTATCAGTACATGCATCTAGATCAATGTTATAACATATCTATATAAGTTAAATACCTGAAAGAGAACAAAAAGGGGACAGAAAAGAAATATTTAAACAAATTTGTGAAGCTCAGAGAACACTAAACAGGACAAATACAAAAAAAAATCAGTCCCTAGAATATAACACATTCAAAACCAAAGACAAGAGACAAAACCTTTAAAGGAGCAGAAAAAGAAAAATAGACACATTACTTATCAGAAAAATATACAAAATAGAAGATAATGGAGAAATGTGTTTAAACATTGAAATAAAAAGAGCACCAGTCTAGAACTCTGTAACCAATAAAATTATCCTCAAAAGTAAGGAAAATTCGACTTTTTCAAACAAGCAAAATGTGAGATAATTCATTGCTTGTACTTCTATCCTACAAGACAACTTCTTCAGAAAGAGGAAAAGAGAAAGAGAAAAATCTAGCTTAGTAAGCAATTATGGCAAGGTTGTAAAATACATAAGATACAAAAATCAATAGCATATGTATATGCATATTTACAGCAACAATGAATCATTATTGTTTGAATCCTGAAACAATATAATTAAAATAGCACAAAAATAAATAGATATAAACCTAACACAGATCTATAAAAGGAAAACTACAAAGCTCTAATGTAAGAAATCAGAAAAGATAAAAATACATGGAGAAGTCGCATCCGTCATCAACAGTACTCAAAATTGCATGTTAGTTCTCCCAAACTTGATTTATAGATTCAACAGAATTCAAAACAAAAGTCCACTTAGCTATCTTGTAGGTATCAACAAACTGATCCTAAAGTTTATATAGAAAGTAAAAACTCAGGGCTCAGTGGTAGAGCACTTGCCTTGCATGCATGAGGCCCTGGGTTCGATTCCTCAGCACCACATAAGCAGGGAAAAAATGCTGGAAGTGGCGCTGTGGCTCAAGTGGTAGAATGCTAGCCTTGAGCTGAAGAGCTGAGGGACAGTGCCCAGGCCCAGAGTTCAGGCCCACGACCAGACCCCCCCCAAAAAAAAGAAAGTAAAAACTCAGAATAACCAACACATGAAGAACCAAATTGGAGCGATCCTACCTAGTTTCAAGACACTGTATAAATTAATATTAATAAAAAGTAACATGGTGTTAACAAATGAGTAGACACAGAGATTAATGGAAAAGAATAGAGAGCTCAGAAAGAAACTCCCAGAAATATAACCAACTGATCCTTGACAAAGGAGCAAATAAACTTTGATGGAGAAAGATAGTCTATTCAATAAATAGTACTAGGACAAATTGATTTCCAAATTTAAGTGGGAGGAGAATCTAGATTCAGACTTCATAGTTTTCAGAAAAATTAACTCAAAATTGACCATCAAATCTAATACAAAATGTAACTCTACCAAACTTACAGATGAAAACACAAGAAAAGATCTAGATGACATTGGATTGTTAATGAATTTTATTCATTCTTTCATTTATTTTCCTTAAGAACAGAGTCTCACTGTTCTATCCAGGCTGATCTGAAACTCCTGGGCTCAAGGTATCTTCCTACCTCAGCCTCCTGAGCAGCTGGAACCACAGGACCATGCCTGGCTTGAAATTGCATATACTACACAAGAAAAAGTTTGTATATGAGACCTCATTAAAATTAGTCAGGATTTGGGGATATAGCTCCATAGTAGAGCATTTTCCTAACATGAGCAAAGACCCCAGATTTAATCCCTAGCATCACAACAAATACACAGACAGGCAGACTGACTAACAGACAGACACAGACAGATGAACTGGATGAGATGACACATGCCTACCACACTGGGGGTAGAAACAAAAGAACTGTGAGTTCAAGTCCAGCTTGAATTATATAGCGAAGTCCAAGTGAATCTAGGATATAGCAAGATCCTATCTTGGAAAAAAAATTAAATAAGTAAGTAAATAAATGAATAAATGAAATTTTATGCCCTGTGAAAAACACTGTTAAGAGAATCAAAAGACAAATCACTGACTGGAAATAAATATTTGTAACACACACACACACACAAACACACACACACACATACACTTGGGTAGACAAAGTTTGGAACGCCAATAAAAAATTTCTTAAAATGACAATAATAAATAAAATTGGCAAAATAGCTAGATACCGGTAGCTCACATGTGTAATCCTAGCTACTTAGTAGGTGGAGATCGGAGGATCTCAGTTTTTCAGTCAACTCAGGCAGAAAAGTCATCTCCAATTAACCAGGAAAATACTGGATTGGATGCATAATTCAGGTGATAGAGCACCAGTCATAAGTGAAAAAAGAAAAATGACCAAGAGCATAAAGCCCTCCGTTCAAGGTTTGGTATTGGTATTGGCAAAAATTGAGTAAGAAAGAAGTTTTTCTCTTTGCTTGTCTCTGAGATGGAATATTGGTTCTCTCTTGTCTTTGAACTTGGACTCAGACTTGGACTAAAATTTATACATCAAGCTCATCTAGCTTGTCAGCTGCATAACTGTGTTCAAATGAATCAATTTCTTACACTAAGAATACATGTGTGTAGACTATTTTGTTTCTCCAGAGTATCTAGACTAATGTATGAGTTAATATAAACACATACAGTTTTTGCTCTCTCAGCTGAGAGGACCTAGAAGAAATAACAGCTCAATCACAATAAGCACACTGAATATTCAGATCTTGGTTTCCAACACCATTCTCCAATAACAGGAAGCAGAGATCCCTAGAGGGAAAAAACAGCTATTGGACTGGGACCTGGAAAAACACAAGATGTTTTGGAGCTTTTTGTAGTGTCACAAAGTAAGAAAGGATCAATAATATTATATCAATGGGGGGTGTATCCGGACTGACAGAAGGGGGCTTCAGTCCCAAGGTGTAACTCCTCTAAACAACTAATACATTGTTTATCAAAATGAACACAAAGAAGTGGAAAAATGTTTGAGGGGGGAGAAGGACAATGGGAGAGCATAAGAATGGAGGGAGGAAGGGTGAGAATATTTGGTCATTATAACCGATCTATAAAAAAGAACTACAAATCTTGATGGTAGGGAGGGGAAGGTGGAAATGGAAGAGAACAAAGAAAGGGGTGACATTGACCAAGAAACATTGTACTCATAACCTAACTAATAGAATTGTAACCCCTTTATACAACTACTTAATACTAATTTTTTAATCCTAGCTAGTTGTAATCCTAGCTACTCAGGAGACAGATCTAAGGATCGAGGTTGGAAGCCAGCCCTGGGCAGGAACATCCATGAGACTCTTATTGCCAATAAACTCCTCAGGAAAAAAGCTGGAAGTAGCACTGTGGCACAAGTGGTAGTAACTAGCCTTGAGGACAAAGAGGCTCAGAGACAGCACCCAGGCCCTGAGGTCAAGCCCCAGGACAGGGCCTCCAATGGCTGTAGCTGGAACACTCTACAAAACTAAATAAATAACATAGTGTCAGATTAAAATCCAAAGTCTAAAAGGTAGGTAAGTCTGAGCCCATACTTACATAAATAAATGAGCAAATAAATTGTCAAATTATTTGCTGAGACTCAAACCTCCCTTGAAGAAGAATTTCAAATAATGTATGCAGCTACTCCACCCTCAAGGAAGGGGAGCCTAACTTCCCACACTTAAGTGTGGGCTGCATGTAGCGCCTTCCTTCCAAATTATCCTGTGGAAGGTGTGGGGAGAATTACTTTACAAGGGAGAAGCCTGACAAACACTGGCTCAGCGCAGTGACCAGGGCCAACGCCAACAATCAGGCTGACAATGGATGTGCCCTTGGTGTGATGCAATGAAGGTGGCACTTTATCTCTGCCATCTTCCTCTCAGTAACCATGACCCCCACCTTATCATGAGAAAAACATCAGACAAATTTCCCTAGTAGGAAGAGGTGACACAGTTCAAAAAGAAGTGTTCTCATTACCTGACTTATGTAACTGGAATCTCTCTGTATGTCACTTTGACAATAATAATAAATATATATATATATATATATATATAATTTCCCTAGTGGGGAACCCCTACATGTTTTAAAATTGTTAAGGTCAGAAAATGCTATAGCCAAAAGAAACCTCAAGAATCAAAGCAATAAGATGTCCTAGATGGGATACTAGAACTGAAAAATGACACTAGATCAAGCCAAGCATCAGTGACTCATGTCTATAATCCTAGCTACTCAGGAAGCTAAGATCTGAGGCTCAAGATTCAAAACCAGCCCAGGCAGGAAAGTCAGTAAGACATTTCTTTCTTTATTTATTTTTGGCCAGTCGTGGGACCTGAACTCTGGGCCTGGACGCTGTCCATCATCTCTTCAGCTCAAGGCTACCGCTTGAGCCACAGTGCTACTTCTGCCACTTTTTCTGCTTACGTGGTGCTGAGGAATGGAACCCAGAGGCCTCATGCATCCAAGGCAAGCACTCTACCACTGAGCCAACTTCCCAGCCCTGTCAATAAGACTTTTATATCTAGTTAACCACACACAAAAAAAATCTGGAAGTGGAGCTATGCCTCATGTAGTAATATAGTATCAAGCAGCCTTGAACAAGAAAGCTAAAGGACAATGTTCAGACCCTGAGTTCAAGCCTCAGTACTGGAACACACACACACACACACACACACACACACACACACACACACACATCACATCACATCACATCACATCACATCACATCACATTTGATCAAGACTAAGGAGGTCTGAACAAAGTGTGACATTAGCAATGTGTCAATGATCAGTTCCTGGTGTAGAAGGTATACCCAAAGAGGTACTAATGGTGGGACGAATTGTCTAGGATATGTGGGAAATCTCTGCTACCTTTTCAACCTTTTCTATGACACCAGAAACATAATGTCTATTTTAGAAAAACAAAAACATAAAGATCTATTATAAGATATACTTCAGCAAGAAAAATGTGAACTTAAAGGGCAGTTCATCTATGAAATAAATTTAATTGCCTTTCCTTTTTTCTTTCTTTCTTTTTTTTCTTCTTTTTTTGGTGCTGGTACTTGGGTTTGAGTTGGAGTCTTAAGTTGTCCTTTTGCTTTTTCACTCAAGGCTGTCATTCTACCACTTGAGTTATACATCCACTTCTGTGTTTTTGATAGTTATTAGATGTAAGAGTTTCATAGACTTTCTTCCCCAGGATGGCTTTGAACCATAGCCCTCAGATCTCAGCCTCCTGAGTAGCTAGAATCACATAGATGAGCTACCAAAGCTTGACTGAAAGAGACATATTTTAAATCATGTACAATCCTATGATTCAAATTGGCAATGGGAGTGAGAGTGGTGTTCACTGAGTAGTTAAAAACTGGAAAAATGATAGAAATACTGAATGACTTTTAAATCCATGAGAAAAAAAAAAGTATGTTCTTATGTATGTCTGTCACAAAGCACAGAAAAGCCAAAGAATAAACCGTATAAGACTACACATTCTATTTTCCAAATTGCTTCAGGGAGAAAGCACCAGATAGATGTGAAAAGATTTTTCTGCTGGGCAGCAAGTAAGATAGGGAAGTAAAAATGAGGCAAAATGCAAGATAAGGAGATTTTAAAAGGCGCAAATACAGAGCTGCAATGAGAGCTGCCACAATGAACCTACATCTATCTTCACACATCTTGGCCTAGCCCTCTCACCAACACCACAACCAAGCAACAGTGAGCTTTACCAATCTGACTGGAGGCCTCTGCCTACTGCCTGTCCCTGCCTTCTCCCACTCAGCCACCACCTCACAGCACAAGGACCAGGTGATGCAAAATGAAGTTCAGAGGAGTTAAATCCCTAAGGGGCAAATACTGATGGATTAGATGACGATGGGAAACAGCTCACAGGTTAAGTGCCTTCTCTTTCCTTCCCGTCAACAGCTGGTTTCAAGGCTGGTCTGTGGCATGGGTGGATTCAGGCCAGGAGAGCAAGTGTGCCTGTCAAGTTACCTCTTCCTTCTCTCTTAATTCCCTGGAATCTCCTCAGACTTTGCTTCTAAGATAAATGTTTAAAAAAAAAATCAACGGCTGGGAAGGTGGCTCAGTGGTAGAGTGCTTGCCTTGCATGCATGAGACCCTGGGTTCGATTCCTCAGCACCACATAAACAAAAAGAAAAAAAGCCAGAAGTGGCGCTGTGGATCAAGTGGTAGAGCACTAGCCTTGAGCTGAAGAGCTGAGGGACAGCACCCAGGCCCAGAGTTCAGGCCCCACGGCCGGACCCCCCAAAAAAATCAATACCCAAAACAAGGTGCTGGTACCTCACACCTGTAATCCTCGCAACTCAGGTAGCTGAGATCTGAGGATCACAGTTCAAAGTCAGCCCAGGCAGGAATGTCTTTGAGACTATTGTCTCCAGGTAACCAGCATGAGGCCAGAAGTGGAGCTGTGGCTCACTTGTGGTAATGTGCTTGCCTGGAGCAAAAAAGCTTAGGGAGAGCACCCAGGCCCTGAGTTCAAGCCTCAGGACTGACACCAAAAAAATTATGTAGAAAGATGATAACAACATATTTAAATCCAGTGAAAACACTTATGAGAGACACATTTGAAGTAGTGAAATGATTTAGAAATGTGAAATGAAGGTTTGAAGAAATATGCAATGACAAAAAACCCTAGTATAATATTAATATTAGGCAAATTAAAATGTAAGGTAAAATATGTAATAATATGTATATATGTAATATAAGCTATATAACATACATTGTATGTACTCTATATACTTAAATAAATAGAGCAATCAACAAGGAAATATAACAATGGATGTATATGAACCTAGCAAAATTACTTCAAGAAAATAAAACAGGATTAAAAATGACCAGTACAAAAATAGTGAGAAACTTTTAACAAACTTACATTAAGAACATGGGGCTGGGAAGGTGGCTCAGTGGTAGAGTGCTTGCCTTGCATGCATGAGGCCCTGAGTTCAATTCCTCAGCACCACATAAGCAAAAAGAAAAACACCAGAAGTGGCGCTGTGGCTCAAGTGGTAGAGCACTAGCCTTGAGCTGAAGAGCTGAGGGACAGTGCCCAGGCCCAGAGTTCAGGCCCCACGCCCAGACCCCCCCCCCAAAAAAAAGAACAAATATAACAATTAAATCAAAGTGTGCTTTCTAGTAAACACACATAAAGAAAATAAATAAATAAATAATAGAAAAAATAAAGTCAAAAAATAACTAATAAATAGTGTGTTTTCCTTTCCTAATGAGTCATGTACAAAAATTGGCAAATACAATGATAGGACAGAGAGAAAATTGCTACATACAACAAACCTCCACACACAATCTTTTTTACTAAGCTAGAAAGCAACCATAAAATGCTATCTAGAATCAATAGACAAACATATTGGAAATTTTGACATATTCTTACATAATGCATTGTGAAACAGGACATCACAATAAAAATTTCAAAATACTTAGCATGGATTAGAATTGAGGATATCATAGTAAAGCTAGTCACATTGGAGAATTTATAAGAGAATTGCTAGCTAAAAAATCACTAATTAAAATAGAAAACAAATGAGTTCTATTATCTTAAGAACCAATGAAAAATTATAGCATAAATAGAAAAACAAACCTAGGTGGAAGAAAAAACATTAAAAGTAAGAGTAGAAGATATTAAATAAGAAACATTATACAAATCAACTAAAACAAAAGGTATTTCTCTTAAAAAAAGATTTTCCAACAAGATTGAACAAGGGAAGAAATATGTAAAACATAAATGCTCTACATTAGAAATTAGAAATTATATTAGGAATAAAGTAGGAGATACAGCTAAACTGAGCACTTAAAAATTATAATGTATGACCAGCATCATATTTGAAATTTGAGGCGGCACCAGTGGTTCATGCCTGTAATCTTAGCTACTCAGGAGGCTGAGCTCTGAGGTTCAAAGTTCAAAGCCAACCCTGGGCAGAAAGTCCATGAGATTCTTATTTCCAATAAACCACTAGAAAACTGGAAATAGTGCTGTGGCTCAATCGGTAAAGTGTTCGCTTTGAGCTGAAGAGCACAAAGACAGCACCCAAGCCCAGAGTTCAAGCCCCATGACCAAAAATAAATAAATAAATTTGAAATGTGCATTTCTAGAAGAGTGACAATTACCAAAATTCAGCTCAAGAAGAGTTAGGAAATCTGCCTAAATCCAGCCATTAAAGAAATAAATAAAAACAAAGGTAAGTCCTCCTCAATAATAATGTCCACTCTTACATAGAAACAAGTCAACAGGAAGAGCATGGCATCCTCCATCAATGGCACTGAGCAACAACAGGCTGTCGTTATGGAAAGTAATAAAACTAGATGCTTTTTTTTTTCTTCGTATACAAAAATTAATTCAAGGTAGACTAAAACTCTAAATAGAAATGGTCCAACTTGAAAACATTAAGGAAAAATAAACCAGGAAAATATCTTCATGGTAGAGAAAGATTCCTTAAACAAGACACTATCCATTAGCTTTCTGTTATATGTTCTACAAATTAATACTTATATACACACACACATTTTTAATGTTTTTATTGTGAAAATATTGTACAGAAGGGTTACAGTTACATGAGCAAGGTAATGAGTACATTTCCTGTTGAGCATTGTTGCCTCCTCCTTTGTTTTTCCCCTACCATCCCTTCCCTTCCATCTCCCAACTACCACCCTCCTACCCCCGCCAAAGTTATAAAGTTCATTTTCAATATAGTGTCTTGTTTATCTCATTGTTACAATGGGTCAACCCGTATCCCTATTTAAGCATTTTACACACATACAAATTTATATACATAGATTTGTCTTTAAAACTTTGTTTAACAATAGCTACCAGAAGCAAAATGAAAGGCAAGTCACAACAGCCACTTTGGAGACAGTTTGGCTTTCTCTAACACAGCTGAAGGTATGCATGCATGCTTTGTGGTTGAGAAACTCCCCTCCAAGGTATGGCCCCTAGAGAAACTCATGCACAGGTGGGCCAGGAGACACAGACAAGAACGTCCACCCAGATGTAGACTGAAATACTCAAACCCTGCCTCGATCCTCCACGATCCTCAGATCTTAGCCTCCATAGTGTCTAGGATTACAGATTTAAGCCACTGGTACCTGCCTCATTTACTCATGGTTTTTGTTTTGTTTTTGGTGTGTGTGTGTGTGTGTGTGTGTGTGTGTGTGTGTGTGTGTGTGTGTGTGTGTGTGTATGTGTGTGTGTGTGTGTGCCAGTCCTGGGGCTTGAGCTTTGGGCCTGGGCACTGTCCCTGAGCTTCTTTTTGTTCAAGGTTAACACTCTACCACTTGAGCCACAGCACCACTTCCAGTGTTTTCCGTGTATGTGCTACTGAGGAATCAAACCCAAGGCTTCATGCATACGAGGAGAGCCACATTCCCAGCCCATTTTTAAAGGAAGTGAGGCAAAAAGAAAAATCTCTATCATGTTAAATCACCAGACTAACCAAATAGAGTCGAAAAACAATGTAATCCTTCGCAGATTTAGAAAAATCTATTGCAACCCAGCCTCATTAATATATGAGTTTTGAAAACCCCAGAGAAGGAAGAAAACTTTAAAAGAGTTACCTACCAAAATCCAATCACAAATATCACAGTTGATGATGAAACGTTGGAAGTATTTCTTTTTATAGTTCAGAATGGCCACGTACCGTGTTGTACACCTGTAGTCTCAGCACTTGAAAGGCAAAGGGATCAAGAGTTAGAGGTCAGTTTGGGCCACATAGCATGACCTGTCTAAAAAAATCCAAAAATAAATAAAAATGAAAAGTCTCAGATCTCTGGAGTTCCCAGGAAAGGTAATATGAGAATCAGATTTAAAGGAGCCAGGTTAGGGGAGGAGAGAAGAGGGGAAAGGCAAGAGAGAGGAAAGAAAAATAAATTTAAGCAACTCTGAGATAAACTTTCATGCTTATCAGATTGGCAAAAATTAAAATGACTGATAATATCTCATGGCTTGGGAGGGGTGGGGGGAGGTGAGGAGACAGGGAATGAGAACTCTTTACTGTTAGTAAGTTGTTAGCATATGGCAAAGACATTTGCAGTGTATCACCTAAAGCTCCATTTTAGATATTGTATTAGAGAATACTGTAATTAGGAAGCCACTGAAATGTCCATAAAGAGAGAATAAATATATCAGCCAGGGTCCACCCAGTGAACTACTTAATATACCACTGTTGAAATAAATGAATTAAATGTTCATGAATCAGAACAGTGAAGTGTCCTAATATTAAACAAAAAAACACTTTTTTTTGCAGGTAGTCAGTACCAGACTATTGGTGTTAGTTTTAAGGACACAAAGGCCAGGTTGCTAGTGATTCACACCTGTAATTCTAGTTACACAAGAGGCTGAGATTTGAGGATTGAGGTTCAAGACCAGCTTATGTAGGAAAGTTCATGAGACTCTTTTCAATTAATCAACAAAAAAAGCCAGATATGGTGCTGTGTCTCAATTGGTAGAGTGCTAGTCTTTGGAAAAAAACAAGACAGAATGTAAAGCACTGAGTTCAAGCCCCAGTCCCAGTACCAGCACACCACACACACACACACACACACACACACACACACACACACACACACACACACAAATCCACTACATATTGTTCATGTATATAAAAGAATTCACAGTAAGTAATTTTTGGAACAGATAACTAATAAAGCATTGGTGCTTTTAGCTAAACATGATTTTTTTTCTTCCTTAGCAAAAAAAAAAAGAGGCTGTTATACAAACACAGCAAAATATCAGTCTCCTAGATCTGGGTAACACAAGAAGAATTTCTATTATATTATTTTTTATTTCTGCATGCTTTTATTGTAAAAGTAACATTTTTTAAAAAGAACATAAACCATTGTGACACAGTGGGATCTTAGAACTGAAAGAGAACTTGAAGGTCAACTAACCTAGCCAGGCCATTTCCCAAGAGATGCTTCCAGCCCTGATGTGCATGCCCCAAGTGGTGAGGAGCTTGCTACCTACCAAACAGCTTCTGTTCTGGTCAAGTTTGCCTGTTACGACAGCTCCCCTCCTCCTAATCCAAAACCAGCCTGCTTTTCTTTCCCCTGACCTCATGTACCTGACTAGGAGAATGGGACTCAGTCCCAATTCTGTCTTGCCTTCCTGAGTCAAAACTTCTGCAACAGGATGGCTTAGGAATGTGGGACTTGCTAGGAAGAAACCAGGAATTCAGAAATCCCCCAGTGTCCTTGCCGAACCGTGACACGGCAGACACTTGTGATCATTTCTTCATCTATCAATTACAATATGTTGAGTTTGAGTGTGTCTCTGCTTTTCTGGTTGTCCAGTTGCCTGCTTGCTATTTGTCTGCCTGTTTGCTTACTCAATAAAATTCTGCCAAGGTTTCCTACCCTTATAACTTGCCCAGAAATTTTTATTCTGAGATCAAAGTCAAGGATCCTAAGTGGAAAGTTCCTACTTTTAGAGTGAAACTTCACAAACTCTCACCTGGACCCAATGACAATTTCAAGGTCACTCATGGCTTTAAAATCCAACAATGCTGTAAGAGTCAAGCATTTCTAAAATTTCAATTCAAAAGAACATTTTTTAAATAAAATAACTATTGTTTTAAAGATACCACTCTAAAAGCATGCATATTTCCTTATTTCCTTTTTTTTTTTTTTTGTGCCAGTACTGTGGCTTGAACTCAGGGCCTGGGTGCTGTCCCTGAGCTTTTTCACTCAAGGCTGGCACTCTACCACTTGAGCCACAGCTCCACTTCTGGCCTTTTGGTGGTTACTTGTAGAGAAAAATCTCAGACTTGAAGCCGGGCGCTGGTGGCTCACGCCTGTAATCCTAGCTACTCAGGAGGCTGAGATCTGAGGATCGAGGTTCAAAGCCAGCCCAGGCAGGAAAGACCGTGAGACTCCTATCTCCAATAAACCCCCAGAAAACCGAAGTGGCGCTGTAGCTCAAGTGGTAGAGTGCTCGCCTTGAGCTGAAGAGCTGAGGGACAGCGCCCAGGCCCAGAGTTCAAGCCCCACGACCGACAAAAAAAAAAACAAACAAACAAACAAAAAATCTCAGAGTTGAGGGACAGTGCCCAGGCCCAGAGTTCAGGCCCATGATTGGAAAAAAAAAAACTCAGACTTTCCTGCCCTGTCTGGCTATACACTGTGATCCTCAGATCTTACCTTATTGAGTAGGCAGGATTACAAGGAAGAGCCACTAGGGCCAGGCTTAGCATTTTAGAATGCCTATTTCATAAAACAAAATCTTGGGCCCGGGTGGCTCATGCCTGTAATCTTAGCTACTCAGGAGGCTGATATCTGAGGACTGTGGTTCAAAGCCAGCCTAGGCAGAAAAACCTTTGTGAGACTCTTATCTCCAATTAACCACTGAAAAACCAGAAGTAGCACTGTGGCTCAAGGTGGTAGGAGGCTAGCCTTGAGGAAAAGAACTCAGGGACAACACCCAGGCCCTGAGTTCAAGCCCCATGACCAACGAAAGAAAGAAAGCTAGGAAGGAAGGTAGGAAAGAAGGAAGGAAGGAAGGAAGAAAGGAAGTTGGTTTTAAAACTTAAAAGGTGCCAAGCTTTGGACAAAACTGACAATGCAGTTCACAAAGGAAGAGAAGGCAGGGCCTGAGAGCAGGAGGAAGCTGCCCAGAGACCAAATCAGACCTCCACAGGCCAAACTCTCAGGGTCCCAGTGGCTCAGAGGAGAGAAGCCCTTCCTGTCTCCCATGAGAAGAAGGAACTCTTCCCACCTCCTCTTCCTCCAACAGCCTCTCACATCATGGAGACCCGAACAATGGTGACCGAAGCCAGCCACATCTTCAAGAGAACCCATGCCTCTCCCCACAGCCTTCTCCTACTACATCTGACAGGCTGGAGAGCATTTTGTCCATGCTGACTTACTTAGAGGGGAGTTGTCATTTCACAGCTGAAGATCTGAAGGTACAGAGAGGCTGAGCCACTTGGTAGAGGTCAAGCAGCCAGGGATTTTTTTGTTTGTTTTGTTTTGTTTTGTCGGTCATGGGGCTTGAACTCTGGGGGGCACTGTCCCTCAGCTCTTCAGCTCAAGGTGAGTGCTCTACCACTCAAGCCACGGTGCCACTTCCAGTTTTCTGGTGGTTTATTGGAGATAAGAGTCTCATGGACTTTTCTGCCTGGGCTGGCTTTGAACCGTGATCTTCAGATCTCAGCCTCCTGAGTAGCTAGGATTACAGGCGTGAGCCGGTAGGCACCCGGCTACGCAGCTAGGTTTTAGCAAGCTGGGGTTTGAGTTCACAGTCAGGTTTGAGGCACATGCTGTTTCCCTCTCCTGTGCTAGACTCTAGCCCGTGTTAGATTTGTCTGTGCTCCTAGCTTTTATGCCCCCACCAAGTTGTCTGTTTTGAAACCTGCATTTGCATTTTCTCACTTAACACTTTATCGTGTCTATCTTTCCATGCCATTAAATATTATACTCCACAACATTATTTTTAATGACTACTTGATAATCCATTGTGATATATATATATGTATATACATATATATACCCGCCCCAGTGTCAGACATTTAAGTTGCTTTCGCCTTTCACTACCATCAACAATGTTTTGATAAATACACTTACAATTAAATCTCTGCATACATCATTGACTGTTTCTTTAGGATCAGTTCCAGAATGAACTGCGAGATCAAAGTACATGTGCACCCTTAAGGCTTCTGATACATACTGTCAAATTACCCCTGTGCATGGGAGAACCTGTTCCCCAGGGTCCTAAATTCAGAGGCTTAGGGGAAGAAAGAGGCGTGCATCTGCTTTCATTCATGTTCCTTTGTTCAAAAGTGAAGGTATAACTTTGATTTCTTTATTGATCCTTTGTGTTTCTTTTAGTTTGACTATCCTTGGCTAATTATTCAAATCAGGTTGTTATTTTTCCTGTTCGCTTGGCAAGAAGGAAAAAAGAAAACACTCAGAAGATGCAGCCCTATATTTTGTCCTTCCTGTGTGGAGAAAGAAATAGGAGCAATTAAGGATACAACATACATTTGCAGATGTTTACCAGAAATTTTGGTAAAAATAAGCTCAGCAGGCTAGATATAATGGTATGTGTGTATATAATCCCAGCTACTCAATCATAGACAGGAGAAATATAGTTCAAGATGAGGTCCCTGCGAAGTTGGTGACTCTCTAGTCTCAACACAGAAACAATAAAAACAACAAAAATCCAGACGTGGCTCTAGTGGTAGAGTGCTTGCCTTGTACCACAAAAAATGAAATATTAATAAATAAAAAATAAATATAACCAGCAAATCCTCAGTCCCCAGCAGCTTCCAGGAGAGGATGGTAAGGATGCCAAGCAGCAGCCCTACCCTGTCCTGGGCAACTCCCCACAGTTGTATGACAGATGCACCCAGGTGTGACCAGATGCAGGGGTCTCCCCACTAACGCCAGGTCCCAGCTCTGGGACAGCCAGCCTGGGGACTGTGAGCAGTATGTCTGTCCCTGTCCCTGCCTTCCTCCTCCAGGAGGAGCGTAATGAGGAATGAGAATAGTAATAACTCTATTTAGTTATTTTAACTGCTATGAGGGTCAAGCAGTCTCACTATGGAGATCACCTCAATAGTATCCACCCAGCACTGGGTAGCTATTAGCTACTGTGTTGTTATTGTTTGGTTCAAGGTTTTCTCTGGATTGAGCTACCCTGTCCCTATTCTTTTATAATTCATCTTGATGGAGGATGTGATTTGATGTGATATGTATTCTTTTTTCTCAGCAGAAAAAAAAATATTTAAATATTTTCATTCATTCAGTATAACTGAGCCCCAGCCTATTCCAGAAGGCATGACAGAAGACAGGACTAGAACATAGTTCTTACCAGACACCAGTGGCTCACATCTGCAATCCCAGGGGGCTGAGATCTGAGGATCACTGTCCAAAGGCAGCCCAAGCAGAAAAATCCCTAAGACTCTTATTTCCAGTTAACCAGCAAAAAATGAAGTGGAGGTATGCCTCAAGGGGTAGAACATCAGCTTTGAGGAAAAAAAGAAAGCCAAGCAAGAGCATAAGGTTCTAGGTTCAAATCCCAACACACACACACACACACACACACACACACACACACACACAGAGAGGTATATATAGATATATATTAGACATGAGCTGAGCCACTGACTCATTTCTTAAGAACTAGAATGATGATCAAGCTGTCCTTGAATTAGCTGTCTGTCCCTCTTTCCCTATCTCTCCCCCCTCAGTCCTCACACTTGCTTTCTTGTTTTTAGTTATTTTTATTTTGCCAGACCTGGGGCTTGAACTCAGGGCCTGAGCACTGTCCTTGAGCCTCTCTGTGCTCAAGGCAAGTGCTTTACCACTTGAGCCACAGTGCCACTTCTGGCTTTTTCTGTTTATGTGGTACTGAGGAATTGAACCCAGGGCTTTATGCATGCAAGGCAAGCACTCTACCACTGAGCCACATTCCCAGCCCCTCATACTTGCTTCTGATATCACCTTCCAACTTAAAATACATACACAAGGCTATTTTTTGTGTATGTCAGTACTGGGATTCAAACTCAGGGCCTCATGCTCTTGCTTGGCTTTTTTGTCCACAGCTAACACTCTATCACTTGAGCCACTTGAGCCTACACTCTCACATTTTGGCTGATTCTTTAGAGACAAGAATCTCAAGTAGGAGGACACAGAATCAGTGGGAAACAGGAAAACATTCAACAGAGGGGCTCATCAGCTGCACTGGACGTAGATGAAAATGGAACTAAGCAACCCAAAGACTGATGGGAAGGGAGGAATGAGAAGGAAAGAGGGAACAGCCTACACTAAGCAAAAGGAAAGAAATGTAAATATCACCTGATGTGGAAGAAATAATTGTATTGTCAAAGCTCATAGAATTCATAAACCTCATAGACCATGATAATGACAAGTTGCCTTATGGAGGTTAAAATGTGTTTGTGACTTTAACTATCACTATTCCACAATTCTGTGAAATTTACGTAATCACCTGATCTCAATTTAAAAAAAGAAGAAAAGTGACCGAAGGGGTGGGTTAAGAGCCATGGGTGACAATGTTGTCAGACACTTTCTATTCATACACGGTTTTGTAGAATGTGAACTTCTTTGTACAACCACTTAAAGATAATAACAAATTTTTAAAAATCTCAAGTATCTGTCAGCCAGACTGGCTTTAGACCACAGTCCTCCAGATCACAGCCCCTTGATTAGCTAGGATTATATGTGTGAGCCATCAGTGCCCAACGTGAAGCTATTCTTCACACTCCACCTATGAGGACATCCAGGCTAAGGAAAGGCTTAAAACAGGCACAGGTAGAAGAGCCATGGAATTTCAGAGGGCAGCCCATTTAGGCTCCTTGGAAAAGGTGGCATTTGATGGAATCTTGTAGCCTGGCCATATATTCATATAGGAAGATAAGCAAAGTCTTAGCTGCAGTAATTTTCAGAGTCCAAATGGGGGGAACAGTCACTAGATTCTTTGAAATGTGATATGAATAAAAGATACTCAGTGGAGACAGGGAGAGAAAGGGGCAGAAAGCATAGCTGAAGAGCCATGAATGTCAGGACAGGCATGTGAACTTCCTCTGAAGACAGCAGGTAGCCATGAGGTCAGCCTCTGATGCAGGAGATGGAAAACACAGGTGAAAGGAAGAAAGGAAAGGAAGAAAGAAGGAGGGAAGGAAGGAGGGAGAGAGGGAAGGAGGGAGGGAGGGAAGGAAGGCAGGCAGGAGGGAGGGAAGGAAAGAAGAAAAAAACGCATTGGCTAAATCCAAACACAGAGAGGAGTGGACAAGCCTAGAGTTTCTTAGATAGTTCTGTTGAGAGATGAGAATTGAACCATGGCCAGGGAAGGAAAGAGAGACTGTGAAGAAGGTCTGCTGGGCATAGTTGGCCACTGTGTCTGAGTCAGATGAGACAAAATTCCCAACACATACAACTTGTATAAAACAAATAATGGTAAGCAACAGAAACCCGGGATTCATTGGGAGGAAGCAGCCTCTCGAGGCCCAGGAAAGCTGCCTGGGGTAGATGGAGTCTTGACTGTACATGTCCATGCCCACTGCAGCTGAGGTTCTGGAAAACAGCCCACCCTGGGTTTTAAGCCCTGGGGTGATGTGACTCACCGGGCTAAAGGACTTCTTGTTTCTAGGAGAGGGTGACTGAAACAAGCCCAGACTTCCCTTGTCTCCAAGAGTGACATTCTCAGCACATCCCATTCCACCTGAGAGAAGGAGATGTAGGATGGTCCAAGGCCACCCAGAGACCTGTCCCACCAGGGTGGATCTATAGAACATCATACAGCCTGGACTAAAGGGAGACTGACACTCAATTTAATATGCCTTATTAAAAGCCATTATTTGCCTAATTTAATTAGATGCTCCGTATTGAATAATGCCTTTTCAGTGTGCAAAAAAATCTTTATGTTTCCCAATAATACAAGGCTCAGTCCATCTATTCTAATAAATTGGATGCTTGTAACAATAATATGGCCCTCACCTCTAATCTTAGTGACTCACCTATAATCTTAGTGACTCAGAAGGCTGAGATATAAGGATTCTAGTTCAAAGCCAGCCTAGGGAAGGAAAGTCCATGAGACTCTTGTCTCCAATAAGCTACCCCTCCCCCGAAAAAGCCAGAAGTTGGGCTCTGGCTCAAGTAGTAGAGTGCTAGCCTTGGTAAAAGAAAAAAACAAAAACAAAACTAAGGAACAGTGTCCAGGCCCTGAATTCAAGCCCAAGTACACACACACACATACACACACACACACACACACACACACACACACACACACACACTGATTCCCAGATTACTTTCTGCAGCCAGACCATGAGCTCATTGCTGGGCATTGCCTAAGCAGACATAGTGGGAGGCCTGTGTGGCCAGGGAATCAACAAGTTGTTGAGATAAATCAGTACATGGATGCTAGCTGCTGTAACAAGCATTCCCCAAAACAGTGGCTGGCTTCTTCACGCTCATACAAAATCCAAGCCGGCTGCAATGGCCCATGCCTCTACCCTGAGCTATCTGGAAGTTCAAGATAGGAAGACGGGCTTGAGCCCAGCCCAGGCCACAAAAAAGTCATCAAGAGCCTAGCTCAAAAGAACAAGCCAGGCATGGTGGTTCACACCTGTAGACCAGAAGGGACATGCGTTATTTCCACTCAGATTCTACAGCAAGAGGCAGAGCCAGATGAATCCTTCCTGTATGCCTTCCTTCCTGCATGAATGCAAGCAAGGTTGAACACACAGGTCTGGCTGGGCAGCTGCTTCTCCTGCAGCTCTGCCCTGTGTGAGGAGAGCATGAGTCTTTTTTTGTAGTAAACAGTGGCAAACAAGACTCCCATGGTGTCCTAAAGAGATGACAGCCGAGTGGAAACACAGGAGCTATGGAAAGTCCTGTCTAGGAGAACATGCCATGGGGTAGCATTGGGAGTGTGTTGAGGGAAAGCTTCTTGGAAGAAGGGGCCACTAAGATCTAGGGAAGAGATGGGAAAGAGTGCTGAAGCAGAAGACAGAGTGTGCAAAGAAAGCAAAGAGAAACAGAGATGCTAGGTTCCAGAATAGAAAGACAGTAAAATGTACAAGGAGACAGCCTGAGCCAGAAGCCAGATTAATCCTCCCTGTATTCCTCCTTTCCTGCATTCACTCCTTCTTGCATGAGTTCTTTCCCACCTTCATGCCTTCCTGCACTTCTCCCCCCTCCCCTTCACAAGGGTTTCCCGAGTCTCTGCCATGTGCCAGGCATTGTTCTAGGCAACAAGGATGGGATAAAAATAGACAGCATCTCAGGGATGGCAAAGGGCTTTCTGAGCCAGGGAAAGGAGACACCCTGAAGGAATGCACGTGCCAGGGCTCCTTGGGTAGGGACAGGGGAACCTGTAGTCACACAGGCCTCTCTTCCCTCTTCTTCCCTCAGATTCGATGGAACTGTCAGGGCCACAGCCTGAAATTGGCAGCTGTGTGTGGATCCAATTTCCAGCATTTGGGCAGGTGCCCTTTGCTGCAGATGGATTGTTTACCCTGCCATTTGTTGTAATCATTTCTGATCTTTTGCTTATTGTGTCAAAGATAAACACCGCTCCGCGGATCCCCTGGGAACAGGATGCCTGTACTGCAAGGCTTTGTGAGCCATTGCTCGGCACTTGAAACAACCTGTTATTTCCTCTCTTGAAAGAGGCTCATAAAATGATAGATGAATCTCCAGTAACTATATAATATCTTCCTAATAGGTAGAGAAACTGGAGAGGTATAGCAAGAGCACATTCTAGAAGAAAAATAGGAGAGTTAGAAGACAAGCTTTAAAATATAATGGTGTCGTAATGGGCAAAAACAAACACAAGATGCTATTAGAATTCTGCCCAATGTGGCTTGAACACAGCATTCACTAGGGGATGGTCACCCCTGCCAAGAGTCCTTCTTTCCCCAGGGTTGGATGCTGTAACTGTGTTTGTTGAATGACTGAACAATATCAGCATTGGTTGAATGTTTTTTGTTGTTTTTTAAATCACAAACACGTGGGCTCCAGAGGCTCACACCTGTAATCCTAGCTACTCAGGAGGCTAAGATCTGAAGACCATACTTCAAAGCCAGCCCAAACAGAAAAGTCCATGTGACTCTTATCACCAATTCACCTCTAAAAAGCTAGAGTGGAGCTGTGGTTCAAGTGGTAGAGAGCTTGCCTTGAGCAAAAAACAAAAAGCTCAAGGACAGCACCCAGACCCTGAGTTCAAGCCTTAGGACCAGCACACACACACACACACACACACACACACACACACACACACACACACACTCCAAAATTAGTTTTCTGCACAGTGATTAATACATAGTGCTCAGCTATCCTCAGGAGGTACAAGAGAAATATATGCTGATTAAATAAAATGATGCGTCTAAATGTTCAACCCACAGGAAACTTAGGACCATGATCTTTACATGCTTAGCTCATGTTCATTACTCTAGCTGGGATGACTACAACAGACTTCTGGCATGTCCCATAATGACAAGTGTTAGATGTCCCTTGGCATTCTGTTTAACTCAGTCAGAGCAGATTGCATTTAAATAAAAATAGTGGGATGCCAACGGCTCATGCCTGTATTCCTAGCTACTCAGGAAGCTGAGATCTGAGGATCATAGTTCAAAGGTACCCCAGGAGGGAAAGTCTGTGAGACTCTTATCTCCAATTAACCACCAGAAAACTGGCTCAAAGTGGTAGAGCACTAGCCTTAAGCAAAAGAGTTCAGGGACAGGGCCCAGGCCCTGAGTTCAAGTCCCACGACCACCACCACCAACAACAACAAAAAGATGATCACAACTCAGTCTCACCTCCCACTCTTCCCAGTGCAACCTTGTCATTTCCCTTATCAAAATGGAGATGGAAGGCTGGAGGTGTGACTCAGTGGTAGAACAATAGCCTAGCAAGTACATGGCCCTGAATTCAAGCTCCAGTACTGCATAAAATAATAATAATAATAATAAATTAAATGAAGATAGAGCCCAGTTCCCTCTCCTAGAGTCTGGGGAGAGTGTGATGACAAACAATGGAAGTTATGAGGATCCCATCCCAAAGGGAAATACAGCCCTCCCTTATCCAAAGGGATGCCTGCTCTTGGACCTTAAGCCTTAAGTCAGAAGCCCAGGTACCCCCCTGCTGAGCCTGTAGGCTGTGAAGGTGCCAAGCTACATGGAAGGAACTTCCACCATGATCTAAGTGCTCAGGCCATCATAGCCTATGGGCCAGGCTTGGGAGCAGAAGATCCTGTAGCAGTCTAATGCCCAGTCTGTGAATTTTCCAGGCTGAGGCTGCAGACACTATGGGGGCAGAGAAGAGCATCTCTAATGTCCTGTCTTCAGTCCTGACCCAGAGAATTTATGTGCATAAACTACCTGCATAACTAAAGGTGCCAAATGAGGGTGAGAGGGGCTAACTCTAACAGTGTAGCTGGGGCTGAACTGTGCCTCCCACAATTGCATACATTGATGTCCTAATCCCTGACCCAAACACCTCAGAATGTGACTGCCTTTGGAGATAGAGTCCTCAAAGAGGACCTTAATATAAAATGAGGTCATTAGGGCAGCCCTTAATCCATAATTATGACTGGTGTCCTAATAAAAAGCAGTTACAGCACAGATACAGGGACAAAACCATATGAAGACACAAAAGGACAGCTCCAAGTGAACAAGAGAACTCTCAGAAACAAAAGCAATCCTGCCCACACCTTGACCTCAAGCCTTCCTGCGTGCAAAACTGTGAGGCAACTATGTTTGCCACTCAATCTGAGGTCCCACTGAGGCAGGATGCAGAGCAGGACACACAAGAAAAACCACTAGGACAAAAGACACACTGCCTAGTCCCTGCGTGGAGCCAGGCCCTGACCTCAGGAGCCCTCAGAGAAAAAGAGGCCCTTCAAAAAATGAACCTGTCCAGAAGAATAAGAACCCAGACATTTGGGCTAGACCTTACTAGATAAAGGGGTTTACTAGCCACACAGAAGACAGGAAAGGGAGCCCCTGGCAAGGGGACCGAATCGACCCAAAGTACTAAGTACGTAAGATCAGGAAGAGAGGGGCTCCAATGGGTCAAGGGTGGACTCCAAGAGATGCCATCCAGAAGGTCAGGTTACTGTCAAAGAATCTTAATGCTTGCCTTATTTCTGCTGGGTGTGTTTGCTGGGTCACCAAAGCTGAGCGCATTAAAAGGCCAGTGGGAGAGAGGTACAAAAGACTTGAGCAGGAGCCAGGGTACCTGTGGCTCACACTTGTAATCCTGGCTTCTCAGCAGACTGGGATCTGAGAATCACAGTTCGAAGTCAGCCTGGGTAGGAAAGTCTATGAGACTCTGATCTCCAATCAACGTCTCAGAAAAGGTTGGAAGTGGCACTGTGGCTCAAAGCTTAAGGGCAGCATCTGGGCTGAGGGCAAGAAGAAGAAGAAGAAGAGGAGGAGGAGGAGGAGGAGGCAAAAAAAATGAAGAAGAAGAAAAAAGAAAGAAAGAAAGAAAACTTGAGCAAGCAGTCAGTAAAGGCAGGCCATAAGCATCCACCACGGTCCTTCCCTTGGCAGGGTAGGGGGTTGGGGAGTGGGCAGGCAGTGGAGGAACCCAAACCCACAGATGAAGGGCCCCAGCGGGCAGGGAGGGTCAGCCAGCTGGTGGGGAGCCTGGGGGTGGGGCAGTGGGCCAGCACCTCACCCTATGAATATACATGATCCTGCCCTGGAAGCCGGCTTCCTGCAGAGCGTTTACCAAGCTCTATCTTGACAAGGTGATGTCCTTCAGTAGAGGACATGATATGGCTCTTAGTTCAGCAGTTCTGTCAGGCGTTTGATTTTGCTTCATACATATGCTTAGGTGCTCAGAAAAGCAGCATGAAGAGGAGCCGCAAGGCCAGGGAGGGAGGTCAGCCCCAAGGAGGTAGAAGAGGGCTCTCCTCGGACCGCTTCCCCCTGCTCTGACTTACAGCTGACTTTGGCCCAGCCAGCGTGGGCTGCATTTTTAACAGCCCTGACAATTTGCACAGCAATGTGGGGACAAGTGCCAGCCGGGAAGTCTTGTTGTTGGTTTCAACTCTGCCACCAGCCCAGTGTGCTGGTGACCGTTCAGAAGGCTCTTGGCCTTGGGTCAAAGATCCGTCCTCTATCACATGGGAGCGATGCCTCGGTGGTCTGTAATTTTGCTTTCTTCTAAAGCAGCCAATTCCACCACACACACACACACACACACACACACACACACACACACATACATCGCCCCCAGTTTAAACAGATCAATGGGTCCCTTTGCCTTTTCCGGGGTGATTAAGACACCCCTGAAGTCCTCAGGCTGCACAGAGGTCCAGGGGGGGAACCTCAATATTCTGCATGCTCTGAGCCAACATTCTGGGACCTGAGAACCAGTCATTAGGTTCAAAATGTCTCCCTGGCCCCACACAGGAAGGCAATTACACTTTCAGCCCCCTCTTGGAGAATGTATCTGAACAGAAAGCACGGCAGATCTGGCAACAGTTCAAGCATATTTGTATATTGTTTAAGATCGACTCCATCCCAATTTTAGAACAATTCATGGGCGTTCAATCTGTATGTATCCAGCAGTACTTCCTAATGTGCGCTTCGCATGCTAGGAGAGGAGTTGGGAAAGCTCAGTTAGTGGCGCTGAAATCATCTGGCTGCATGCTTGTTTTCAGGCCCATCCAGGAACTTTGGACACATAATCAAAGGGGTGGAGGCTGAATCCCTCATTTTTAAGAAGCCCCTTGGATAGCTGGCCAACTGTTTAAAAAGGCTGAGCTAAATACTCTCTTCTGTTGTTGTTCTTGTTCTTGTTGTTTTGGGGGGTTGTTTTGTTTTGTTTCAAAGGACAAAGGAAAGCAGGGCACTGGTGGCTCACACCTATAATTTTAGCTACTGAGAAGGCTGAGATCTGAGGATCCTGGTTCAAAGCCAGCCCAGGCAGGAAAAGTCCATGAAACTCTTATCTCCAATTAACCACCAAAAAGCCTGAAGTGCAGCTATGGCTCAAGTGTTAGAGCACTTGCCTTAAGGGATCAGCCCCAGGCTAAGGGATAGCACCCAGGCCCTGAATTCAAGCCCAAGACCAGCACAGAAAGAAAGAAGGAAAAAAAGAATGAAGGAAGGAAGGAAGGAGGAAAGAAGAAAGAAAGAAAGAAAGGAAGGAAGGAAGAAAGAAGGGAGGGAGGGAGGGAGGGAAGGAGGGAGGGAGGGAAGGAGGGAGGGAGGGAAGGAAAGAAGGAGGGAAGGAAGGAAGGAAGGAAGGAAAGAAAGAAAAGTAACCCTTCACAATGGTTCACACATATAATCTTAGCTATTTGGGAGGCAGAGATCAATAGGATCATGGCTCAAGGCCAGCCTGAGTAAGAAGTTAGCAAGATTCCATCTCAACAAACAACCAGATGTGATGGCTCCCACCTGTTATCCATGCTAAATGGGAGGCATAAGAAGGAGGATCCTAAGCCACCAGTCTAGGCAAAAAATAAATAAATAAAATAAAAGTAAAACCTCACCTGAAAAATAAGTAAGGCAAAAAGGGGTGGGGGGCATGGCTCAAGTGGAAGAACATTTGCCTAACAAGCGCAAGGCCTTGAATTCAAACCCCAGTACCACAAGAAAAGCTGAAGGGAAAAAGAAAAAAGGGAATCAACATTCCTTGGTTAAACAAGATTAAGAAAACACATGCTCTCCCTTTCCTGGAACATCATACTAGTAGCAAAAAAAGAAAGATACAGGGTTTTCTCAACTTCTTTGATCACAAACCTCTATGTTTTCCCTGCCCAAGAGAAGGGCTGACTTACCAATAAGGTTTCATAATTTACATTTTACTTCAGGATCTTTTGCAAGCATTTCTTAGTCTACTGAATGAGTGGTTAATTCTCTCTTCTTCATTAGCTTTTGATGGCTCCAGGCCAGCCAGGCAGCTCATGGTAAAGGAAGAAGTCCACTGACAGGCCAAGCCTGGCTTCCTTCTCCAACAAAAGGAATTCATTGTGGGCCAGGATTCTTCCCTGTGGTATTGCCATGTCCTTTGCCTGACTTTGAACTCAAGAGAGGATCCTCAGAGAGCCTCTTCCTGCTTTTATATATGATGACAGAGCATGCACATTTGGGAATCCAACTTTGGGTTTGGCTCTGTCTTCCCCTGACAGAAAGCTAGATGCCACCGCTCTCAGGGCCTCTGTTTCGTTCTCCGTAAAATGAGGATAATCATCAGCTTGCTGTTCCCTTGTGAAACCAAGCAAAAGAAAAGCACTGGAGTGTTCCCCACAGTGGATGTGGTCATTACAACATCAGCAGCAAGTGTGGCTGATCATCTCTAGAGACACATAGGACTCAGCTGTGGCAGAGGTGAATGAAACCAGCTGGGAAGTCCCTAGCCAAAGAAGTTGAATAGCAAAGTCCTTGTTCTATGCCATGACTTATTATGCTTTCTACTTCTAGACCATTCATTCCTGAGCCTGCCATGCTGCCCAGACAAACTGGAATCTCAACAGTAGAACCCAGGGCTGGGAAGGTGGCTCAGTGGTAGAGCGCTTGCCTTGCATGTGAGGCCCTGGGTTCCATTCCCCAGCACCACATAAGCAAAAAGAAAAAAAGCCGGAAGTGGCGCTGTGGCTCAAGTGGTAGAGCGCTAGCCTTGAGCTGAAGAGCTGAGGGACAGCGCCCAGGCCCAGAGTTCAGGCCCCACGACTGGACCCCCCCCCAAAAAAAAAGAGTAGAACCCAAGCATCAGGATTTTTCAGTCTTCAACCTTAACTTCTTCTGTGTTCAAAGCTTATACGTCTATTGGTCTCTTCTCTGGTCCTCTTCTAGCATCCTGGTTTTGGTGAACAGCACTAGCCAGCCATTCCAATGGGTAGGAACTCTCTTCAGTCCCACCCTCTCGTTTTCAGCACTTATTGCTGACTGAATGTTCCTGGGTCTCTGTCTGTATTATCCAGTTTGCCTACCAGCTTCTTCTCTCCCTTGCACTGCTGGATAGCCTTGTGCCAGACTTACATGTGTCCATTCAGGTCTCCTCCAATCCATTCTCCAGCAGCCAAAGGCTGAACGCACCAGTCTTGTGTTTATGCATGTGCACATGCACATTCTCATAGGAGAAAAAGCTCTTTGGCTTGCGTCCCTCTTTGTGCCCTGCAATCTACTGCACTGCTTTCAGTTCCTCCTGCTGGCCATGTCCCCTGCCTACTTCCTCAGGGCCTCTGTATATGCAGTTTCCTCTAATTGAAGCATCTCCTTGGCCTTTTATTTTAACCTGGAATAACATCAAATAAACCTTCAGAACTCAGTTCAAACATCCATATAGGAGATGCAGGAGACCAGGATTTCCCAGCTCCTACCTGCCCTTTCCCTTTCTTCATTGCAGCTGTCCAAACTTCACAGCAGCATTTGTCTGCATGGGTATCTGATTCATTCCCACACCCCATCCAGACTCCAGGTAAAGCCTGTTTCTGTTCTGTATGATGTTGTTTTAAAAAGATAGTAGACACTGAATAAATGTTTGAGTAACCATTCAGACAACTCCATTACCAATCTCTTTCCAGGGATGTTTCTGTCTATATTCCTACTGGTGGGCTCTAGTGAGGATTCCCAAAGAATGTGAAGTCATAGGTATGAGTTTTAATTAACTCCAATAGGCACTTAATGTAGATTTAATAAGACAGTTATTGTATGTTAATTAAATGTCAACTGATTGCTAAAAGGTTTTTGCAATTATTGAAGTTTACTAATTATCTAATAGATAAATCAGTTTCCCATGTAAATAACTAGCATCTACATCAGCAATAAATATGCCATTAGATTCCACACATTAACATATTAAAATTAGATGTCAGTCCCTTAGGGAATTCTTGACGCCCGGTGTCCAATCCAGGGAGAGAAGGTACCAATCATCTCTTAGTTGTTAGGTCCTGTCCTTTCTGTGGCAGAGAAATCAATTTGTGAAGATAAGTTTTGCCAAAGCTGGAGCTGGTTTGGAGGCATCTTCCTAACCCCCAATTTTCAAAACCAGAAAGCTGACCCCCAGAGAGGGGTATACTCTGAAAGAGCACTGCATATCCTGGAGGCTCTCTACTGTAAAATGAGGGTCAGTGAGGCTCCTTCTTCCACAGGGGGGGAATCTGTGGCTACTACATGAATCATAGGTTGACTGTGTCTGAGAGATGAAGCATGGAGAAGATAGAAGCCTCCCTCTGTCTCATGCCCCATGCTCTTCCATCCAAGCCCTGGCTTGTTCACTAGTTTCTGTGTAACCCTGGGAAAATCACTCCCCCTCCCAAGCCTCAACTTCCCAGTCTGAAAAGTCTCCCTCCTGTGGCTGCACAGATGAAATGAACCAAGGAAGGGGTAGACACAAGATTGAATGAAAAGGGGGTGTTTCCTGAGGAAAACTGCAAGACTGTCAGCTCTCTACCACACGCAACCCAAGTCAGGCCCTCCGCCCTTCCGTAATCCTTAGTTTCTCTCTGGATCTCTGTTTGGAGATGGGAAAAGAGACACCAAGAGACTAAGAAATTTGCAAGAGAGGGGTGAGATTCAACTTGAGCAGTGTCCCTGCTGACTTTCCTCCCCACCCCTGACTTTTTCTTAGTCACATAGGGTCATGAGAAGGTAAACTGAATTCTTCTAAATTCAGCATTTTCAAAAGGAGAGTAAGAGCTAAATCTAAGCCAACGTTTACTATGTTCTAGGCAGCCTGTCTAACCACTGTTTGTGTAGTGTCTTCTCAAATTATTGCACCAATTCTATGAGGTAAATGCTGTTAGTTTACAGATAGGAAGCATAGAGGAATTTAGTAACTTCCTCCTGATCATGTAGCTAGTAAGGGGCAGAACCTAGAATCTGACCCCATGCAGGCCCAGTGCCAGTCTACCCAAAATACTTGCAGCATCCCAAGAGAGGGCACAAATGGAGAGCCATGTTCCATAAGCCCACACACTTAAAAAGTAAACTATGTTGCAGGAAATATTAAGGACCTAAATTCTTTTTTTGGGGGGGCGGTCCGGTCGTGGGCCTGAACTCTGGGCCTGGGATGCTGTCCCTCAGCTCTTCAGCTCAAGGCTAGCGCTCTACCACTTGAGCCCAGCACCACTTCTGGCTTTTTTCTTTTTGCTTATGTGGTGCTGAGGAATCAAACCCAGGGCCGCATGCATGCAAGGCAAGCGCTCTACTACTGAGTCACCTTCCCAGCCCCTAAATTCTCATATTTATACTCATATATTCTTATACTGTTGTATTCTTATATACATATTCTTTTTTTTGGGGGGGAGAGTCTGGTCGTGGGGCCTGAACTTTGGGCCTGGGCTCTGTCCCTCAGCTTTTCAGCTCAAGGCTAGCGCTCTACCACTTGAGCCACACGCCACTTACGGCTTTTTTCTTTTTGCTTATGTGGTGCTGAGGGATCGAACCCAGGACCTCATGCATGCAAGGCAAGCACTCTACCACTGAGCCACCTTCCCAGTCCCTTATTCTTAAGGACCTAAAAGGCCAAGAATCCATTTCAACCCTTCAATTCTACAGAGTTCTACTGTATAAGACCCCTGAGAAAAGGTCCACTCAGGACCTGGGAGTGGACAGAGGGTGTTGGGGATAAACCCTTCATGCCAAGTACTTGGAACCTAAACTTCATCTAAAAGAAGAGCAGGGTTACAGGTGGACATGTCACAAAATTCAAGAAGTTCTCATCTCTAGGGAAAGAGAGTGGCTGAACAGGAAGAGTTCAGACAAGGGCCTCTTGTCCAGGCCCAAGGTGGGGGGGGAGAAGGGAGGGGAGTGTTGGGGGGCACAGTAGTACTGCCCTCCACCCCCAGCACATTAGTCAAGTTCTAGGGTGGAGCTCAGAGTTTGAATGCTGGGGATCTAACTCCAGATCCAAGCTCTTGACCAGTTTACTCAAAGGCCCCAGAAGGAGATCAGTTTCCACCTGGAGTCCCTTTGTCTCAGGAATGGACCAGTAAGGGGAAGCTGCCTCTGCTTGTGCAGATACAGCATGCTAACTTTCCCAATGCTATGATACAGAGCAACCTTCTTCAACCATCTGGGCTGCAACAGCCTCCTATTTCTAAAATGGGGGAAATCTTAATTTTAACACGTTGTTGTCGGGACAAGAAAGAATACAATATCTACATAACACAGAGTCCAATGCTGGCCATATAGTGCATTTTCAGTAAGTATTAGAACAACAGACCCCTCACCCCCACCCCAGGGCTCCATCTATGTTTCCTCCCCAAGGCTTGTCTTAATCAAGTAGCAAGCTCTCTGATTCTGAGATGCCCTGTGTTAGATCTCCCTCAGGTCTCCCTGGTTCCTTTCCCACCTCCCACATGGGCTTCCAGTGAGCTAAGATGCCACAGCCACCGCAGAGCCAGGCTGTCCCTGTGGGCTCTCTTTTGCCTTCTGGGGGCCTTCAAGTCTCATTTGTAGGAATTCCCTTCTATCCTGAGAAAACTGTGTCTTTGGAAACTCTTCTTCCCCCTTAGTGGCCAGAGGGGCTTTCGGCCAATGAAAACTCGCAGAGCAAATAAAGGGGGACAAGCCCCCCAAACAGCTCCCAGGACCCCTGGGGTCAGAAGCCAGGCACTGCATTTATGTGCAAATAGAGCCGGATTAGGGATTAGGGATTATCAGAGTCCCGAATTACTTGCAGCTGCCAGATCTCTTTGTCAAGAGGGATCAGGGAGATTTCTTGGTTCACCCCCTACCTCCTCCCTCTCCTCCGTGGGCTGTCAGAGGCAGAAGGCAAGAGGGACTCAAGCTGCCCACTGGGGGAGGGCTATGTAGAGGTAGGCCTCCAATCAATAGGCAGCCCACGTGGCCTGCTGCCGATGGAGATCGATCGGTGCCTCATCCTGCTGATTTCTAAGCACCTAGTGGGAGTGGGCAGGCATCTCAGCCCCCAACCCTGCCTTTCCCCAGAGCACCTGGCCCCAGAAAGGGTATGAGAGATACATGCATTTAGGTGTATGTTGTAGTCACTACCAAACCTTTCTCTGTGTTGGCCAACTGTGGCCACTTTCTGCCCGCTCTGGTAACTCTAGTGGGCCCTGCCTGTCCAAGCTGACTTTCAGCTCAGAGAGTGGCACATCCCAAGTCTCTGAGCTCCAGGCCTGGGGCTCAGATTCTATACTACAATGTTGGCTCTTTGCTGCCAGAAATTCTGTATATGGTATGTGTGCGTACAGTGTACACAAAGCAAAGTATGTGTGCATGCATGCATCGTCATTATCATCACCATTGTTCTGATTTTGCAATTCTCGCTACTAAATAAATACTACTATAAAACCAAGGAGGGGGGGGGGATGTTCTATTAAGCACTTCAAATGGTCCTCACAGATCCTTATGCCCATTTGGTATTTAAGAAACTTGAAAGGAGACAGGCTTGTGGATGGCCCAAAATCACTCAGTAAGGAAAACTACCCTTGGAAAATGGCTCTAGGACAGCCCCCTGCAGCCTCTGGAGAGGAGTCTGCAGCTCTGGCCAACAAAGCTGCAGCCTCCCAAGCCTGACTCCCAGGACCTGACAGGAGCTGGCTCCAGGGGATGCACAGCATCTGGACCCCTGGGTCCCAGAGCAGCTCCTGGGACCCAGTCCAGTCTGTGACCGTATGACCTTCCATCCTGAGAAAGTTCTGTCTCTGGAAAATTCTCTTGCTTTCTGTGGCCAGAGGGGCTTTCAGCCAATGAAAATTTGCAGAGCAAATACAGACGGACAAACCCCCAAACAGTTTCCATGGTCCCCATCATCAAGCCATTCTGGATGCCCCTGCCCAGAGAGAAAGGAAGCTTGAGCTCCTGGGGAAGGGTAGTGACTGCTCTTCTGCCCCTCAGGGGCCATCCAGAGGCTGGCTGAGAGATAGCCCTGGTTTCCACTTTCAATGTTTAGACTGTAGGAAATTCACATGCAAAAGCCAGAAATCAGGCTGAAAAAGGGCAGTGACTATACAGGTCCAGATAGGAAATACTTTAGACTTCAAGCCATACAAAGTCTCTGTCCTGTGTTCTTTCTTCTTCATAAAATCTTCTAAAATGTTCAAAATCATTCTCGCTCAGGGGCCAGGCTGCAGGCTGGAATTAGCACTCGGGCCCCCACTGTTTTCTGACTTGGTCTGGCTTGTTCTTGTCCCCTAGGGCTGGTGTCTGACTGTTGTAAATGAAGCAGTATGTAGGGAAGGAAGAAAGGACTTTCAATTGAGCACATGGCTTCCCCCCACAGGGGCTGGGACTATGCTGGAGCCAGGAGACAGGGTGAGAGGATGGAGTTGTCAGCTGTAACCCCGGCTGGGGCGGGAACTAAGCTGGGCAGGGGTGAGGTACAACTGTAAGGGAGCCAGTCCAGATCCCCACATTCTCCCCTCAGCAAGAATCAATACCGATTTGAATTTCTTTCATCTGAGCAGGGATAGCAACACACAGAAACACGGAGAGGGGAAAGGCATTGATCCTTCCCAGCTGCCGCCAGCCCTCCTCCCTGTTCCCTCTGCCACCCCACCCCCACCCCCACCATCTGGCCTCCCCTCCCCTAGGGCTTGTTCCCTGCCCCACACTCCCAACATCCTCAGGACCTCAAAGGCAGCAGGCAATGGTCATCCCTCCGGCCAGCGGGTGTGGGTTAGAGGACCCCACAGGGCAGCTCCTCTCAGGATGGCGCAAGCCTGGATTCCCTTCGGGGCACCTTCACCTTTATTCTCCATGCCCACCCCTCCTAGCCCACTGCCTTCAGGAATCCATTTTCATATTCATGCATCTGAGACACAAAGCAGGTATTTCACAGAGTGTGATTTCGGATTCCGCCAACACTGGAGTGGTTCCCTGAGGTGTCAGATAATGGATTTCGTGGGGAGACGCAGGAGGTGGGGTGCACAGGTAGAAGGAGGCCAAGGGACTAAAGGCTGATGAAGGCTTAAAATAGTGCATGGAAGGGGCTGTAGGAGTAGAAATGGGGGTGATCCCCTTTTCATGTTCATCATGAGGGTTATGGCCCACACCCTGAATGAAAGTCAGGATAGTAAGAGAAAACTGCACAAATTAATTTGATTGTAGCTTTATGTGATACAAGAGCCTTCAGAATGCAGCCCACAGAGCCAGAGAGTACCCACCACGTTTTTATATGGCTTTGGTGAACAGGATCAGCTGTGTGGAAATCTGACTGGACCCAAATGGTGGGATCTAACACCAGTAGCTCAAGTCCAGCAAGATCTGTTTTGACACCCTTGGCTCATCACAGTAGCATTTCTTCACCCTTCCTTCCCCCCCCCCAACTCCAGATATGGGGCAGAGCCTCTTGGGAATGAGTCTTAACTTCGAATCTATGGCTAGCTCTGACACAGAAAGGTGGGATAAAGTTAGAGCAATATTTGAGGGTGTATGGCTGGCTAGCTTTGAGAGAAAAGGGTTACATTTCTATGTTCCTCCCCTTGCCCCTGCCCCACTCCCATGGGGAAGAGGAATTCTAGCTTCCGTGACTAGCTTTGGGAGGATGAAGGAGAGACAGGAGTGAAAGGGATGTAAGAGAGAAGCTTTGCTTCTGAGGCCTTTGCTCCAGTACTATTGTCTATGGGATGGATTGAAACCTAGGTATGGTATAAAATTAGTAAGATTTAGTGATAGGATAAGCGGGTGGATAAACTCTGGAAAATGCCCAGCATCCTGGTTGGGGGAAGTAGTGACAGCCTGCTCATAGACAGAGTGGTTAGGAGGAGAGCTAGGCCTAACAGGGGAATAAGATCTGCTGGCCTCTGACCTACTGGTTTGGAACTGCCCAGGGGTTAGGAAGTAAAAGCCTAAAGGTTGTCTCTCTGAGCCTCAATCTCAAGGAGCAGCCTGAGCTATAATATGAACTTGACCTCCTTATATTGTTTTAGAAAATCTAAGCTCCTGTGAGACTCTTGTAGTTAGGCTTTGCTGCTATGTCTCCTTCCAGGTCCCCCTTGACCATTCTTCCTCACATAGTAAAGGCTGTGGGTCATTCATCACAGACATTTTTTTGTTTGTTTGTGCCTGTGCTGGGCTTATAGTCAGGACCTCACACTCTCCTTTGACTGCTTCAGATTTGTCTGCCTGAGCTGGCACTGAACCACAATCCTCAAATCTCAGCCTCCTGAGTAGCTGGAATCACAGGTATAAGCCACCAGCACCTGGTAACCCTGATTTTTTAAAGATCAAACTCACTTTTGATGTCTTGAGAGTCCAGTTTCCTCTTCACATTTGTTTCATGTTAGGCTTTGTCACCATCAGAAATTGTAACGCCTGTGAAATCACCAATTCAAGATGCTCACTTTCCAAACAAAATGTATTATTCTCATTTCTTTCCACAGGTTGATTCTTTAACCTATTAAGACACCAAGACATTGATCCATCTACCATCTGCTTATTCTTAAACTCAATAGCTTAGCAATAGATACAAGCAATGGAAATCCAACTACAATTGGCTCAATGCAAAAAAAAAAATCTATTTTTCCTCCCTTAATAAAATGTAAATAAACACAGATGCTTGAGAATTCATCAGCCTCCTCTAGCTTTCTGACTGACCATGTTTTGAGGATTGCCTTTCATAGCCATTGAAACTCTGTCAGAATTTAGATAGTAAATGCCCTCCCAAAGACCAGGTGTTAAAGGTTTGGTCCACAGTTGATAGTGCTATTGAAAGGTGGTAGAAACTTTAGGAGATGGGACCTGGTCAGGAAAGTAGAGCACAGGAAGCCTGCTTCCTGAAGGGTGTCCTCCCTCTCCTTCTTCTTTATCTGTTTCCCTCAACCTTCCTTTCTCCTTCCTCTTCCTGGCTACCATGAGGTCAGAAGCTCTGCTCTACCATATGTTTCCTGCCCTGATATTCAGCCTCATCTCAGACCCAAGGCAATGAACCAAAACATCATGTACAGTAACTTCTGAAACCATGAGTTAAAGTAACTCTTTCCTCCTTTAAATTGATTTTCTCTCAATATTTTGTCATAGTGATAGAACACTTACTAATACAAGCCCTTTCCCTAGCCATGTCCTTAATCATGTGACCCTGTAGCTCTCCCCACAGGGGGAGAAAAATACATATATCCACCTCTTGGCTCAAGGTAAGAATTCATTCAGTATATTTGAGAATCAGCTAAAAGTTAACTATGGGTGAGATACAGTGAGTAAGAGAATGAAGGCTAGAAAGAAGAGGCAAGCTGCCTCCTGTTATAGAGCTCTGCAAGTAGTTTAAATGCTTGGGTTTGTTTTAATTGAACTAGAAAGATTATTTTTCTTCCTCCATAGAGGAAAAACGAAGAATCGTTAGAGGACAGAGCAGGGACACCAGTAAGAAGGTGGTGGCTCTCTTGAAGCAAAAGAGCTTGTGGCAAAAGTCATGGTACCCAAGCCGGGCACTGGTGGCTCACGCTTGTAATCCTAGCTATTCAGGAGGCTGAGATCTGAGGATCGAAGTTCAAAGCCAATCCGGGCAGAAAAGTCCGTGACACTCTTATCTCCAATAAATCACTAGAAAACTGGAAGTGGTTCTGTGGCTCAAGCGGTAGAGCGCTTGCCTTGAGCTGAAGAGCGCAGGGACAGTGCCCAAGCCCAGAGTTCACGACTGACCAAAAAAAAAAAAGTCATAGTACCCATATTCTAGATACATTTTGAAAATTTACTCACAAAGATTGGTAGACTGGATGGAGTTGGGAAACAGAGGAAGGGGAGGATTTAAAAAAATGATTTCTGAGATCCATCACTTAAGCCAATGCAATAAGGCAAGAAAAAGAAATAAAAACTGTATAGATAGGAAGAAATAAACTAATCTCTATTTGTGGATGATATGATTATTTACATAGAAAATCATATAAGACAAATGGAGGGAAGAATGGTGGGCAGATATATTCATAATAATGTGCATCTGTGAAAATGGAACTGGGTAACTTGAGATTGGTGGGATTCAGAGAGATGGGAAAGAATGATGAAAACGGTGACATTGATCAAGATGCATTGTACTCATTAACTGATACTTTGAATTGAAACCCCTTTGTACAGTTGCTTGAATATAATTTTTTTGTTTGGTTTTTTTTTTCGGGTCCAGTCATGAGGCCTGAACTCTGGGCCTGGGCGCTGTCCCTCAGCTCTTCAGCTCAAGGCTAGCGCTCTACCACTTGAGCCACAGCGCCACTTCCGGCTTTTTCTTTTTTGCTTATGTGGTGTTCAGGAATCAAACCCAGGGCCTCAGGCATGCAAGGCAAGCGCTCTACCACTGAGCCACCTTCCCAGCCCTTGAATATAATTTTTAAAAATTAAAAAAATTCAAAATTAGCCAGGTGCCAGTGGCTCACCCCTAGAATCCTAGCTACTCACGAGGCTGAGATCTGAGGATCACAGTTCAAAGCCAACCCAGGCAGAAAAGACCATGAAACTCTTATCTCCAATAAACCACCAGAAAACCAAAAGTGGCGCTGTGGCTCAAGTGATAGAATGCTATCCTTGAGCTGAAGAGCTGAGGGACAGTGTCCAAGTCCAGAGACCTAGCTCCACAGCTGACGAAAATAAAAATAATTCAAAATCATTCATGAGCTCAAAAAAGGAAAATAAAATCATGAAGATTGTAGATTGGCTAAGAATCTACACAAAAGGTACTAGAACAAATAAGAGAGTTCAGCAAGGTCATAGTTTATGAAGTCACTGACGAAGTGCTAGTTTATATACAGCAAAGAGCCATTAGAATTTTTAAAAAAAATTCAGGTACCATTTATAGCATCACTGAAAAAAATCCTTAAAATATTGTTACAAATCTAAGAAAATATGTGTGATATCTTATCCTAAAAATACAAACACTGATTAAAAAAAAAGAATCCAAATATAATCTGAACAAATGGATGATGCTATTTGCACAAATTTGACAAATACTGTTAAAATGTCAATTCTCCCCAAACTGGACTTACAGATTCAACTCAATTTCTATTAAAAACCCAGAAGAGCCAGGTGCTAATGGCTCATGCCTGTTATCCTAGCTACTCAGGAGGCTGAGATCTAAGGATCAGGATTCCAAGCCAGCCTGGGCAGAAAAGTCCCCATGAGACTCTTATCTCCAATAAATGACTCCAAAAAGCCAGAAGTGGTGCTGTGGCTCAAGTAGTAGAGCACTAGCCTTGAGCACAAAGAGGCCCAGGAACTAAGTTCAAGTCCCAGGACCAGCCGAAAGAAAAACTCCCAGAAGAATTCTTTATAGAAATGAACAAATTGACTCCTCCAATCTTTATATAGAAAAAAAAGGAACAGTTTAGAGAATGAAGCACAAAATTGGATATGATAGTACCTGGCGTTCAAAGTTACCATAAAACTCAACTCATCATGGCAAGTGGTATTGGTAAAAGCACACACAGAGACCAACACTGTCCTACAACCAACTCTCACGCATAGATCTGCTTTCAGCAAAAGTGCAAAGGCAGTTAGATGATGGAAGGACAGTCTTTTCAACAAATAGCTCTGGAACAATTGTACATCCATATGCAAAAAAAAATAAGAAAAATGAACATTGATCCAGACCAGGGGCCATATACAAAAATTAACACAAAATGAATCATAAGCCTCATAGAATTTCTACAAAAATAATAATATAGGTTAAAACCTTGTGTCAAGAAAAGATTTTGTAGATATCATGCCAAAGGATGCATCACAAAAAAAGTTAATACATTGACATCAGTGAAATTTAAATTGTCTACTCTTTCAAAATACTGCTAAGAAATAGAAAGGTGGCCAGGAACCAATGGCTTATGCCTGTAATATTAGCTACCCCGGCAGCTAAGAGATGAGGATGGTTTGAAGCCAGTCCAGGCAAACAGCAAGATTTCATTTTAACCAACAAAAAGCAGAATATGGGCTGGGTGCCCATGGCTCACACCTGTAATCCTAGCTACTCAGGAGGCTGAGATTTGAAGACTGCGGTTCAGAGCCAGCCTGGGCAGGAAAGTCCGTGAGACTCTTATCACCAATTAACCACCAGAAAACTGGAAGTGGTGCTGTGGCTTAAGTGGTAGAGCACTAGCCTTGAGCTGAAGAGCTGAAGGACAGTGCCCAGGCCCAGAGTTCAAGCCCCACGACTGACAAAAAAAAAAAAGCAGAATATGATGTTAGGTTCCTGACCTCCTAGCTACATGAAAGCCATAAAGAGTATCTTGGTCCAGGATGGCCTGGGGGAAAAAGTGGGACTCTGTCTCAAAAATAACTAAAACAAGCCTGGCTCTGGTGGCTCACACCTGTAATCCTAGCCACTCAAGGAGATTGAGATCTGAGTCTCATCATTTGAAGCCAGCCTGGGCATAAAAATCCATGAGACTCTTATCTCCAAAACAAACTACCAAAAAGCCAAAAGTGGAGCTGTAGCTCAAGGGGTAGAGCACTAGCCTTGAGCAAAAGAAGCTCAAGGACAGTGTACAGGCCCTGAGTTCAAGCCCTAGAACCAGCACCCAGCACAGGCGCACACACACACACACACACACACACACATACACACACACACACTGGAACAATGATTCATAGTAGAGCACTTGCCTATCAAACATGAAACCCTAAGTTCAAAGTAAGTCACAGATGAGAACACAAACATTTGCCAAGCAAACACTGAAAAATATATCTGATCAAAAATATATAAAGAGGGCTAGGGGTATGACTCAAGTAATAGAGTACTTGCCTATAGTACACAGAGGCCCTGAGTTCAATACAGCATGGGCTGAAGAGACAGGAGAATCAGGGTTTTGTGGCCTATTACTGATACACATCAACCTAATGGTAAACCTGAATGCAGAAGGCCTTGTAATGCTTGGCTTCATTCAGAAAAGGACAAAACCATAAGAGAGAGAGCAGAGATCTGTATGGATCAAAAGACTGGGTGGGGCTGTTGGCTACAACAGGGCTCAAGGGATAGAAGAAATGTTCTGGGTCTTGGCTCTAGTAGTGACTACCCATCCACATGGGAGAGTCACAATTTGCCTAATTGTGTCATTAAAAGGATAAACTAAGTCCGTTTATCATCTCCAGGTTGACAGATCATCTCAACTAAATCCAGGCACCCAGTTGTTTCAGAAGGAAATCAGGAAGAGAAGGAGGGAAGTAGATAAAGATCTGAAAGGATTCAGGGTGAGTGGCTAGCTGACAAACTGACCATCTGGTTGGACAGACAGATGGACCATCATCAGAGTGGAGGGCTGGGTTGAACAGGACAGGACCTGGGCTGCTGGAGCAATCTCAAGAGCATTCTGTGGACCCAGAGTTACACGGCTGGGTTCCAGCCTAGGTGTGTGACCTGTGAGAACCCTCCTGTCCTCTGTAGTGAGAATATGTGCAATTCTTTTTTTGGGGGGGGGTCCGGTTGTGGGGCTTGAACTCTGGGCCTGGGCGCTGTCCCTCAGCTCTTCAGCTCAAGGCTAGCGCTCTACCACTTGAGCCACAGCGCCACTTCCAGCTTTTTTCTTTTTGCTTATGTGGTGCTGAGGAATCGAACCCAGGGCCTCAGGCATCCAAGGCAAGTGCTCTACCACTGAGCCACCTTCCCAGCCCAATATGTACAATTCTTATCCTTTCCCTCCCCGCCCTGACTTTGTGCTAGCCTTTCTGCTCAGTGCTTCCCCTGTATTGGATCATGTGATCCACACGGCACTCACACTCCCTGGGTCATAGACTGGTGACATGACTAGCCAAGGTGACCCAGGGAGCAAGTGGTAGGTCTGGGTAGCCACTGATAATCAGGGGCATCCTGTGGGCTAACACCAGCTTTGGGACTGGGCAGTAACTAAGTTCCCATTCTACCATAGAGATGGGGACCCTGAAGCTTGGGCACATTCAAGCAGTCATTGACTGTCCTGAGATTGAACATCTCCCCTATACCTCCAGGAAGCATTAGAGAATCTCTGTTCCCTGCTGGAGAAAAGCCAGGTGCTGAGTCTTGCTTCCCCTTCAGCCCATTTCTGGGCAGAACCTCCTTTAGTCCTTGCAACCTTCCATACTCTACTCACCCCCAGGGCACACAGATGGAGGAGGGGGCGAGCAAGGGAAGCTGTTTGCCTCCTCTGGAGAAGTCCTGGTTTCTGAATCCTTTGTCCCATCCATTATTTCAGGACCTGCCAGGAAACTTCTCTCCTTCCTTCCCTCTTCTCCTCCCTCTCTCCCACCTACTCCAAGGCTCCATGAGCCCCGGCAAGGCCAGACCTTTGTGCCATCCTGATTATGAAAACATCTGGCAACTCTGTTACAGCAGCTGGGTCCCCAAATCTGGCCCCAGCCCCCAGCCTCTGGTTGGCCCCAATCCAACTTTGGATGATAAAGAGGGAAAGCAGCCTTGGTAACTGCCAGCCCCTTGTTCCTCTACTAGCATACTGCTGGGGTCCCACTGACTCAGACCCCCCACATACAAGACTGACCTCTGCTCCCAGCTTCCCAGAGCCTTCACCCCAGGCCCAGCTGAGCCGCTGCCCGGGTTTGGGCTGGAGGAAATGGCTGTGCCCGCTGCTATGACAACAAGGCTTTGTACTGTCTGCCCAGGACAAAGAGGGATTTCTTGTCCTTCTTTGGGTCCCAGGGTAGTGGAGGGAGCAGCTGCTGAGAAGGCTGAGAAGATGCAGCAGCAGCTCAAGTTAAGGCACTTTGGGAATGACAAGTGTTCAGTCCCCTGCTGTCTCCTACCACAGAGAAAGAGGTAGCATTCCCAAACAGGGCATGAGGAGGCCCCTCTTCCCAGGGTGTATAAGAGTGCAGAAGCTATCCAGGCTGCTGGTGGCTCACACCTGTAATCCTAGCTGCTCAGGGAGCTGAGAGCTCAGATCTGAAGATTTGACTCAGAGCCAGCCAGGGCAGGGAATTCTGTGAGATTCTTATCTCAAATTAGCCACCAGAAAACCGAAAGTGGAGCTGTGGCTCAAATTGGTAGAGTGCTAGCCCTGAGCAAAAGATCTCAGGGACGGTGCCCAGACTCTGAGTTCAAGCCCCACAACTGACCAAAAAAAATTAAGTGCAGAAGTTATACAATGCTTTGAAGCACTCATTCGGTCAGCTGGAGAAGCAGGAATTCTCCTAAGGCCTAAATGCACTCAGGCTGAGACTGACAACCTATTTTCAGCCTCAGCCCAGGCTCTCCACTCTCCTGCCACAGCCCAAAGGCCACAACTTAGCCTCACACATCTTCCATTACCTGCACTAGCAGCCAGTTGGTTCCTAACAGCCACTCTGCAGGATGGGCAAGCCGGTAATGACCTACAAAGCATCACACAGTCCAAGCTTTGGAAGCTCATCAAAGCTAGGTAGCAAGCTGAGCTTGGTGGTTCATGCCTATAATCCTAGCTACTTCAGAGGCTGACACTGGGCGGACTGAAGTTGGAGGCCAGCACTGGCTGAGAAGTTTAAGAGACCTTTTCTCAATGATATGCTGGCTATAGTGATATGCACCTATTTTCCTTGCTACATGGGTAGCTTAACAGATGGATTTTGCCCAGCTACCCATTTGGGCAGGAAGTGAGATCCTATCTAAAAAATAACCAGCAAAACACAGGGCTGGAGGTGGCTTCGTTGCAACACTTGTCTAGCAAGCACACATACCCAAGTTCAAATCCCAGTACCAACCAGAAAAGGATAGGTAGCCCCAAGTTAGCCCTAAGAAGCTCTTGGGTACAAAAGTCACTGAGTCGTGAAGATCAAAGGTAAGGCCAAACTTAGAATTGAGGGTAAGCAGAGCACTAAGATCTAGAAATGAGGTGATGATCAGTAGTCCTGGGAGAACCCAGCCAGTAAGGGCCTCCATGGGGGGAGGGGGGGACAGGTACTCCTACCAAGCCTTACCTGGTCACACCAACCACCCATCCCACCCCCACCCTCCACCCCCTCCAGCCACTGAAGGGCAAGGCAGCTTCCTTTAGGTACCAGTGGAAAGCACTCTGCAGGGAGCCACTGTAAATTCCATTTTGAATGCATGGCCAGGAATTGATCGTCTTTCTGTGATGTTTCTTTGTTGTTTTGAGCAAATTGCCCAGTGAGAACTTTTTCTGAGCTCTCTTGAAAATAGCAGACTGCTGTGAGGCAGGACCAGCTCCTGTGGAATCATGTGCATGCCTCAGTAGTTGCTATAGCTCTTCTGCTGGCTTGCTCAAGGAACTACAGAAAGTTCTGTCAACCCTGTTGTCCTCTCTGTTAACTGGAAAGATCAACCAGGAAATTGCTTAGCTTCCTCCCAACGCTGAGACTCTATGGAAATAAGATTCCAGCTATTTTACTTAACATTAAAAATTATTTGGTCCAGACGCTGGTAATTCACACCTGTAATCCTAGCTACTCAGGAGGATGAAAGCTGAGGATCAAGGTTCAAAGCCTGCCCAGCAGGAAAGTCTGTGAAACACTTACCTCCAATTAATCACCAAAGAAAGCCAGAAGTGGAGCTAGCCTTAAGCATAAAAGTTTAGGCACAGTGTCCAGGCCCTGAGTTCAAGCCTCAAGACCAACACCACACACACACACACACATTTATTTGAGTGGGCTGGGTGCAGTAAGGCACACCTGCACTCCCAGCTTCTTGGAAGGCAGAGAACAGGAAGATCTTATTTCAAGTCTAGCTGGGGGGAAAGTTAACAAGACCCTATCTCAGCAAACAAGCTGGGTGATACATGTTTGTAACCCCAGATAGGTGGGAGGCACAGGTAGGAAGATCCTGGCACAAGGCCAGATCAGAAATAAAAAGCACATATCTGAAATGTAACCAAAGTGTAAAGGGCTGGGAGTGTGGCTTAAATAAAAGAGTGCTCTCTGGCATGTGTGAGGTCCTGAGTTCAAAACCCCAGTAGTACCCAAAAAGGGGGGGGATGGAGGAACCAATGTGTTGGTATCAGCTAGGTTTTAGGGAGAAAAGACAGACAGATATAACTATTGATCGATATTTATACACATACATGTGTGTGAAGGTGTAAATACATACAGACCTCTACCTCTTTTCATAGAGTCAATAGCCCACTAGCTCTGAGAGCAGATACTGACTCCACCTCTTTCTGGTTTCTTGACCTTGGGCCAATTCTCTTCTGAACCTCTCCATGCCTTGGTGTCCTCATTGTACAAAATGAAGATGCCCATAGTATTCATCCCTGTGGACTGGGGGTGTGGTTCAAGTGGCAGAGTGTTTGCCTAGCAAGCCAGAGGACCTGGGTTCAATCTCTAGTACTGGAGAGGAAAATAAACAAAAAGTAGCTGTGTCACTGGGTGGTTGTGATTTGAAGGCAATGAAGTATATAAAGTTCCCTAGCCAGTGTGGGACAAATGGTGAACAATAAATAACAGAATGAGACAACTAACCTGTGTTGGATTTGTGGATGGATGGATGGATGGATGGATAAGTGAATGAATGAAGTGCTTCTAACTCCTAGCCCTTGTGTCTTGCCTCAGACAGGCATGACCTGGAGATCTAAATTCGACCCCAGACTGAGTGCCCTGTTGGATCAGACTGAAGATTTTGCCTGAAATCACATGGTTAGTTGACATCCCCCCATCCCTTTTCTTGCCTTGCTTTTCCCTTTCCTTACTGCCACCTTCTTCCCTTTGTTTCTCCCATTGCTTCTGGGGTCCTGGCTGAGAGGCAGCCTTGCTCCACAGAGAGAGGACAGCTCCTAAGCAAGAATGAGCTTGGAGGAGGGCGTTGGTGGGTGGTGGTGGGTTGATCTGGGCTGAAGTTAGGGAAGTCTGAATAGGAAGTGTAGATCCTTTTCTCTGAGAACTGATGATCATCCTGTGAATGGACAGTGCCCTATGACCCTTTTCCCAGGTCAATCACATGACCTGAGCTCAGCCAATCATGTTCTCTGCACTGATAATTGGGACTTGGGAGTGCAGAATTACTAGTTAGTCCCTGTGTGTGCTGCTGTGAACTATGACATGGGTAAATAGACATCAGACAGGAGTCCAGTGGAGTGATCAGCCTGAGACCAGAGCACTAAAGTAGGAGACTCTGGGATCCCAGATGCATAAAGGGCCAGACAGCAAATAAAACCTCCCCCCAACCCCCAACCCCAACATAAACAAGGATGCACAGGCCTGCTCCTGAGTCTGGAAAGCAGGGATGGGCAACAGCCGGGGAGGGGTGGGGGTGGGGGTCAGGGGAGCATGGGAATAAGACAGTCCTCCTGATAGGAGGGGGAGGCAACATCTGCCTGGGGATCAGGGATTGGCCACAGGGGGAGTCTGGATGCCTTGGGACCACACATAAATCTTGGAACCCAACTCTGGATTCCTAACAGCAGACCCTATCCCAGGGCAGAGCTAGCAGCAGAGCTGAACCTATACAAGTGGACAGAGCTGCCCTAGGAGTGCAGAGGAGGCTCCAGGCCCAGGATTGGTTGGGGAAACTGAGGACAGCCTGGCCACAGTTGCCTCCCTACTCCTCCAGGGCCCTCAGCCCAACAGCCTGGAATTATCCTGCCATTAGCGGTGATCCATCCCCTTTGAGCACTGTGCATTTCATCATACCGTCTCAGCATCCAACATTAGGAGATAACTGCGCTGGCAACATATGTCATTACTCATTAAGGGACTTTTTCTGGATTATGGCTGGGGCTTAATGACTTGTTAAAGATGTTTAACACTTACAATTTTGTTTTTAATTTAGGAAGCAGCATGATCAAACTGCGCCCTGAGACTCTCTCCACGATTTGGTGAAATCTGGAGATGGGCCGGCTCCGAGGCTGTCTGTGCAGGGGAGGTGATCCTTAAATTGAATTGCAGCCCTCGGAGGGGTGTTTGCCCTGCCAGGATCTGACATGTTAATGGGGCTGAGGAAACAATGGGTTTCAGAGGTAATTGCTAAAGCAATGACTTCCAGGCAGCATTTGACTTAAAAGAAGTGTTTGCTGCTGCTGCTGCTGCTGCCGCCGCCGCTGCTGTGGCTGCCGGGGAGGGGTGGGTGGGTCAGGGGCTCTCCCAGTCTGTCTCTAGCATTCCAGCCAGGTTGACTTACCTGAAGGACTCAGGTGGACTCACTCCTGCTGCAACCCCAGGTACTGGTACACAGCTTCAATTGGTTGTAATGGGAGCTGCTTCTCCCAGAGACTGCCAGGCAGAGGGGCTGGAACATGAGATTCCTGCTCCCATTAAGTGCTGATCACCAGAAGAGCTCTTCAGGCAGAAGGGGCGGAGTCCACCTGTCCCCCTGAGGCTGATGGGAGTTGTCTCACCTGTCGGACTCTGCAGACTTGCGTGGGTTCAGTGAGATGCTCTAGATCTGGACCACAGTCAGGATGCAGAAATGGCCAGTACTAGTAGTACTCTCCAACCCCAACCTTTCTAAACACTAAGCACCCATCCATTCATCCAATCTATCCAACCACTCTCTGACATGGGAAATGCTAGGATTACATTACAGACAAGGAAACTGAGGCTTTGGGAGCTGAAGAACCAGAGCCAGGATCTAAACTTCAGCAACCGAGCCCACATTGGCCACCGGGAATCAGTGCTGCTCACTCACTACCTTACATACACAGGGACAATGCTTACCCCATAAGGGGTCAGTTGCAGTCAGGCTACAATTGGCTTCTTAACAGGCAAGGGCCCACCAGGAGTACTGGACCCTCAGCTGCAGAAGGGCAAGCGGAGGCAAAAAGCCCCTTCATTCACAAAGGGAAAATCTGGGGAAACAGAAATAGAAGCCAGTTTGTCACTCCCTTCCATAGGAAACAGGACCAAGTTCACTGCTATAGCAGCCTTGGGCAGGAGATGTGAAAGAGGAACAGACAAAGTGCCCCATTCCTGGGAAAGGACATAGCAGACTCAAGTTGGAAAAAACAGATTGAGCTGGGGTTGAGATGGTATTGCAGCTCATCCTTGTCTAGTTAGAAGCAGAAAAGGTTCAAGAGTTATGACTTTTGTTTCCTAAACTGAGGCCTCCAGAAAGACATCTGTCCACACCAATACCTTGTCTCACCAATGAGAAAATCTCTACAGACCAGAGCTTCCCAAGGGAGAGAACAGGGCCAGCCCATCAATGTGACTATCTCTTCAGCCTCCTTCCACTGTACAACCAAGTGCACTGTACATGCTCCACCTCTGCCTATGTACCTGCTCCTCTTCCTTCCCACCAAGCTTCAAACACACCCCCAGCCAGATCCACCTTCCCCAAGGTCTTAACAGAACTTCACATAAATATCTCTTCCAGCATGTCATTGTTCACATGCATGCCCCTCCTGCAAGATTAAAGTTCTGTGAGACCAAAGATCTGATCTTAGGACCCCTCACATCTGGCACAGGGTCCTGGAGTAGGTGGCCATAGATGAAGGAGGAGAAGGAGAGGAGGAGGAAGGAAAGCAAGGAAGAAAGAAAGAGGAACGGCAGGAAAAAGAAGAGGAAAGAAAAGGAGAGGGGAATGAGAGGAGAGGGAGAAGAGAGGAAGAAGGGAAAAGGAGAGAAGGGAGGGGAGGGAATAGGAGAGAATGGGAGGGAAGGGGAGGGAAGGGGAGGGAAGAGGAGGGAAGGGGAGGGAAGGGGAGGGAAGCGTGAGCAGCAGATTTCAGCCCCTCCTGCTGTGAATGTCTGCAAGCTATCAGCTCAGGACACAGGCATTGTCTGGCTGAGTTTCATTTGCATGGAGAAGACAGGAAGAGCCAAGTACACTGTTCTAGCCAGTGTGGCTGACCTCCCATTCAGCTGCTCCGTTTTGCACAATTTTGCTTCGTTTTCATTTTGCATTTTGATGGGGAAAGTGTGACATCTTCACTGTCGTAGAACAAATGGAATGGTGACTACTGTTTCGCTGTGTGTATGTATGTGTTTGTGTGCACATCTGTGCATGTATGTGCATCCATGTACATGTGCATGCATGTGCACATGTGTTGCAATCTGGAGAAGAAATACTTCAACTTACTGCATTACAGCCATACTAGACCGCCCCCTCCCCCAAAGGACAAAACCTTCTCTATGCTCTCTTGCAGTTGCAAGCTTTGGAACAAGGGCAGGGGGGAGACCATGCTCACATAAACCTCGTTGCTCTTCCTTAATTCTTCTCTCTGTTAAAGTCTGTTGTTTCACTATTTATGAGGCAAAAGTCCTCATCTATTCTATGGCTTTTCCCATCATTACAGTTTGTGGGAATCTACTAGGCTGGGCAGGTCAGGATCTGGGCTTCCTCCATCCCAGTCTGAGGCTATGTTTGTGGCCAGAGCAATCCAGCAAGCAAATACTCCCTGGGAGTCATTGTCGGAGGCCTGTGATATACAAAGGTGAAGCTCCAGAGCAGGGCTCCAAGCTGCCTCCCAAGGGACCAAGGCACCCAGCCACCAGCAGTGCAATGAAGCAGAGGCATTAGACACATGCATGTGGGCTGGGAAGATCTCTGGGGTGATGGTGCACATGGGGAGGCCCTGAGCCCACCATAGGCCTCAAAGCCATGAGACTGATGTACTCATGAGGAATGGGCACATGCAGAACACAAGGAAGACCCGGAGGTTGGGCTGGTGCTGCTCCCTGTTTAAAAGGCTGGGGCTAGACACAGGTGGCTCATGCCTGTATTCCTAACTACTCAGGAGGCTGACTTCTAAGGGTTGTGGTTCGAAACCAGGCCGGGCAGGAAAGTCCATGAGACTCTTATCTCCAACCAGAAGTGGAGCTATGGCTTAAAGTAGTAAAGTGCTAGCCTTGAGCAAAAATGCTCAGGAACAGTGTCCAGGCCCTGAGTTCAAACCCCATGACTGACAAATTTAAAAAATAAATAAATAAATAAAAAGCAGGGGGTAGGGGGGACTGGCAAGAGGCGGAGGGAGGCCAGGCAAGCAAAGTAGGAAAAAAGCTACATATATAATGCTTTGGAAGCTAAGTGAAGGAGAAAGTGATCAGCCTTGTCCAGGGCGGTCAGGCCTACTAAGGTAGGAATTGGATTTAGCTACATGCCCAGGTCAACCAGCCAGGGTGTGACTCCCCACCATCAAGCACAGGTTGTACTGTTTCACACTCAGTCACTGGAAGAGACCCACCTAGAGTCAACTCTTTGTCACTACATATTTCATTCTTGCCAGCTACCATTTCAGCTGGACTCCCATGAGATGGCTTAATGTGAAGAGCAAACTAGATTCAGACACGCTCCATCCATCCATCCGAGTCCTGGCCCTGCTACCCACTGGGATGCACCTCAAACAGGTTACCTCACCTCTCAAGTCTCTTCCTGGGGAAATAAGAGGGTGACACAGAGACATGAAAGTGCTCAATACAGTTCCAGGTTTGTGACTCACAAATGGCACCCAAGAGTCTCAGGTGCCCCCCCCCGCACTGCCTACAGGCCTCAGGTGCCCCCCCACTTCCCCTTGTCTTACGTCCTTATTATCACCACAGGTCACCCCTGGAGAGCACCTTGGTCATGAGCTGCTTCCCAAATGCCTGAGGAAAGTGGAGAGCAGTAGGTAGTGATGAGGAAGCTCAGAGGGAACACGGGGACTTGAACAACCCCAGGGGAGGTTCTGGGCAGAACCATGCCTGGGGCTATTGCATCTGCCCAGCAGTGATTGGGAGTGAATGGGAGAGGATGGGGGGACTTGTCACCCTCTCTGCTTCCCTCCACCTTAGGACTGTCTGGTGTCTGAATAACATGTGCTCACCAATGCACATCTCCACACAGGTCCCTGGGCCAGAATGTCCAGGCAAGAGGCACTGTGTATACTGCCTCATGTAGGTGTCACATGCCCTACAAATGTGGCAGGGCATAAGATGTGATGGGCAAAGGCCAGCATCTAAAGGCATCTAAAGGCTCCACGCTGGAGGAGCAACCTGGATCCTGAAGGTGAAGTGGAGACTGTGCCCGCTGAGGCTCTGCTGGCTGTGTGAGGTCCATGCATCACACATGGGAGCAGGCTCCCCCTCCCTACCCCGTCCCAGGATAGCAACATGGCCACAGGAGATGTTCACAGTGTTCACAGTCAACTCCCTTCCCTGGAGAGGCCTGGCAATGCCTCCCAGGACACAGAGTTGAGTGAGTGAGAAGTCCTGGCCCACATCTAGCTGCTGACTATGGCCATGGAAGCAGGGACTCTGTCCATCTTCACCCCACCAAAGCTTCTGTGCCTCCCCCTGCAATACACCAAAGTCACACACACCGCCCCCCCTTGAGAATGAATCATTTAAGATTCCCCTTTCCTCCCCGAGCTCTCCACCCGCCTCCTGAGCCATAAGCATGTCTCCCTAGGTAGGATTTAAGGCAGCTGCAAAATGTCTCGATATTTTCAGAGGCCTTATTGTGCTTAAACTCGTTAGAGAGGCCATGGAGTTAATTAGTATATAGATTTTCCCATAGAAAGCTAATTTCCAGAATGATTTGCAGCCACTGGGTCTGTAACAGACTGCAATCTATTTTCTTCTCAATTTTTTTTTTCCAAAAGAAAAGTCCAAATTGTGGTGACCAGATGACCCATACTTCAGTCCCAGCCCACCAGCCCCTTTTGGGGTACAGAGCCCTCAAAGACTGTTTCTCTACAACCTTGCCCAGTATACTGGTTCATGCCCCAAACCCTGCATTTTCCTGGAAAGGGTGTGCCGGCTGAGGGGACCCACTTCTCTGCACACACTGCTTCATCATAAGGACAGACAGACTTAGGGACAGACAGATGTGGGGACAGATCTGAGGACAAATTATTTAAACTCTCTGCATTGATTTCCTCATCCAAAAATCAGAGTTGTAAGGAATGGTAGAAGGATCATGTGTGTGTGTGTGTGTGTGTGTGTGTGTGTGTGTGTGTGTTTGCACATGCACGTGCACACACATGCATACATGCTCCAGTACTGGGGTATGAACTTGGGGCCTGGTGCTTTCCCTTAGATTTTTCACTCAAGACTGGCACCTTGACACTTGACCCACAGCTCCACTTCTGTGTGTTTTGCTGGTTAATTGGAGATCAGTCTCATGGACTTTGCTGCCCAATCTGGCTTGAAACTGTGATCCTCAGATCTCAGCCTTCTGAGTAGCTAGGATGACAGTCCTGAACTACCAGTGCCAGAATTTTCCCAGGATGCAGGGTCCGCCTTCTGTTGTGCTTCTAGAATGGGAAGACAAGCAAGAGAATCAGCCTCAGAGTGGGAAAGCCTGCGATCTATCCCTCCCGCATTGGGCCATGTGGAAGTCGAGATCTCCAGAGGTTCCCAGGTCCACCAGCAGCACCTTGCTGCCTTGCTGTGTTAGGACCCCGCTCCTCAGAGGGCTTCTGCAGACACGAGCCCGCTGGGAGCTGACACCTGACAGCTTGGTGATGTCTGGGACGGCTCCTGAAGCCCTGTGTGAGTGAAGGCAGTATTAGTCATCAGGGATCTGTGCCCGCCTGAGAGCTCTTGTCAGAAAATGTGACGACGTAATGGACTGAATGTATTTCCCTGCCTTATCACACATTCAGGGTTCAGCAGAGTGGGTCCCGGGCCGGGGAGGCAGCCAGCCTCAGGAATTTGCACAGATATTGGTGTTTATCTGTAAAAGTCCAAATGAAGGCTGAGCTGAGAGGGTGACGGGAGTAATAGCTTGAGAACATGTCATGGAGATAAGAAAAGGAGATCTCCTCATTACCCCCAAGGCCCCTCCTGGCGCCCTACACGCACAGCCTCTTTGCTTCTGGTTACATTCCCTCCTTCCACAGGTGGAGAAGGGAGGAGAGATGCTGGCTACCTTGACTGGGGAGAAGCCAGCTCCATTCCCTAGAATGGAGCTTCCCTTCCAATGAGATTTTTCTGAACAAACATTTCCTGAGCACAGAGAGCTGCCCTGTGCAGGGTGCTAGGTTCTGGGTGTTGGGTACTGGGTGCTGGGTGTTGAGTGAACCCCAGAGGATAATTTGGTGCCGCTGTGTTACATAGACACTTGCTATGTGCCAAAAGAGCTGGGCTTCTAGGCCCTTACAGGTCCTGGGGGTAGGTGTGGAGTGGAGAGGGCAGTTGGGGGTGGGGAGGGAAACTTCCTAGGTTGTGCTGGGCATAAAGCTCAACTTACTGCCCAAGAATTTGCAGTGTATCTAGGAAGAAAGACACCTGCCTCCATAATTGAAATACCCTCTGAGCCATCTGATGCCACATGGTTTATAAAGACCTAGAGAGGACACAGTCCACTCTGGTGGGTTCCTGAGACAGCCTTTTGGGTATTCAGCTAGAAGGATGCATTGGACTTTTCCAGACCAACAAGAAGAGAAGAGCACTGTAGGAAAAAGACACCGTGGAGAAACGGCAGAAAAGAGTGTCTGGACTTGGTACATGGGAAATGGTGGGTTAGCTGGTGCTGGGGAGAGACAGCGGCAAGGGGGTGAGATGGAGGGTGGCAGGGGACAGGCAGTAGGAAGTGAGAAGAATTGTCACAGGGAGCATGATCTTGCTCTGAGGAGCACCATAGGTCTGCAGAGGAACGAACCTACCCACACTTCAGTCAGACAGGTTCCATCTTTAGTTCATATGTTAAGCATCTGTGTAGGACGACTTATGAAGACTGCAGGAAAGAAAGAAGCATAGGAAATGGGATGGGAGGAGAAAAGGGGAACAGAGAGGAGGAGAGAAAGGGGGGTGGAAAACAGAGAAGGAAGGAAAGAGACAAAGAAGAAAATGGAAGGGAGGGGAGAAGGAGGTAGGGAGAAAAGGGAGGGATGAAGGAAAGCATACAGAATTTAATTGCGACTCCATGGGTTGTAAAGAGGAGGAAGCTGAGGCTCATGGGAATTGACTGGGTCTGGAGTACAACTGGATCTGCCAATTTGACCTTGAAACCAGTCCACCACGGGAACCCAAGGCAGACTTCTGCTGACCAGAGATGCCCTATTAGAATGCCACAGTGGCCGCCTCTCCAAGTTACATGAAGCACTAAGGTCAAGGACAGAATAATCCCATTCACAGTATTTTGCCCCTAAAACTTTCCTGAGATTTTGCCTTGGCTTTCCATCTGCTCTTAGGCCAGCCTGATGGAGATCACGCTCTGATAGCCTGAGTTTTCCTGGGTGTCTGAAATGAGGGCTACTAGTTCTCTGTCTCTTTCAGATGAGGAATGTGATGCAAATGGAGTACCCAAGGTCCCTGGCAAAGGTCAGAGCAGTGGCAAACACCAGATGCCCAGTACCAGGCTGTTCCCCTGTTTCTGCCATTGCCAACCAGGCCTGGCAGGCACTTATGAGAGCCCGGGGATTATATAATAAGCACTCAACCTCATTGCTCCACATGGCTGAATTCTGTGTGAAGTCTCTCTTGGCACAGTCAAGCCCAGATCACATTCATGATCACTGCAGGCAGGTTTGATAGGCTGAAAGGGTTATATTTTTATTTGGTGGCAAAATTGAACCCTGCCTGGTAAAGAAGAAAGCAGATGCTTGGAGCTTCCCTCCTGTGAGCCATCTTCTTTGTTGTCCCAGCAATTCAGTTCTGCCCCAGACTTGCATCCTCCCACACAGCAAAAGTCCTACATTTGACTGACTCACTCTCCTTAGAAGGCAATTGGGAAGAGACCTGGTTTTTCCCTCTGGCTCAAGGAGGAGCAAATGTTTTTACAAGGAGACACTCCCTCCCCCCCCCCCCCCCCGCACCCCTCACCCGCCCCCTTCCCTGCCATTCTTACCCCCAAGGCAGCTTCCATTCACCCATATCCAGTGCCCTCTTCATGATCAGTTTTGGTAAACACAACTGTCCCCAGGTGATTTTGCTTCTAGGGTATTTGATGCCATAGCCTTCACTAATAGGAACTATCATGAAGAAGGAGAGCAAGCTCTGACCTTGGGAATGAGCATTTATTGAGCACCAACTGTGTGCCAGGTTTCCGTGTGCATTGTCACAGCAGAGCCTCTAACCAGCCTCAAGGTATGGGTGCTGTCCTCCTCAATTTATAGATGAAGAAACTGAGGCTCAAAGAAATATAGTCAAGCAAAGACATGGGGCTCAGTTCCTGGGTATTCACAGGTGTGTATTTCCTTAGCTCACCCCACCTCTGAGAATAGAATTCCCTTGTTCCCCATCAAACCCTACTTCTTGAATAATGCACATAAGCTCCTTAGCTGTGGATGCCCTCATCCTCATCCCTCAGAAAGACAGTGCTGCCTTCCCTGGTCACTTGGAAACTTTGGGGTCAAGTGAAACTCTTACACTTGCAGGCTAGATAGGCTTTCCAGGGGTCCTCAGTCTTGTAAGCCCAGCTCCTCTCAGAGCCTCCGCCCTTTACTCTCTATTCAGTACCAGTTCCCCTGAAGGGTTAAAAATGGGAACCAAATAATTTATTTCAAGATCTTCAAAAACAAATTCAAATTTTTTTTAATTATGTCAAATTAAGGCCATTAAAAGTTAAGCTGTGTACCAAGAGCATTTTCCTGGGAAAGGTGCTGTAACATCATTATTTCTCCCCAAAACGCACTTACTGTACATTTCTCAAAGCCATCAGCCTTGATTGAAGGCTAATGAAAAAGCTGTCCTGCGTCAGTTTATTCCTTGTATCCATTAAGAATAATTACGGCTGAACAATTTTTGATGCCTGTAACCTTCGAAAGCGTTGCTAATGGCATTATAAATTGCTCCTTGTCCAATGACTACGGCGCGATGCTTAATTCAAAGGCGCTCTGTCAACAGGACTGATTTGTGTGGCTAATGAGTGCGTTTAAAACAACAGCCTCGGCTCATGCATCCGAATGTCAATAAGAGGCCGAGGTTCAATAAGAAGGCTTGTCCGTGATAATTAACAGGGACAAGCACCACGGATCAGGCCCAGTGTGGCTTTCACTGTCCTGTTTTCAAGACACTGCCAGCAACCCTGGGGCCCATCCTGCCTGGCATAACTCTTCACTCCCAGGCTGGGGGTCGTAGCAAGCAAAGATTGGGGCAGGGGACGATGGCAGAGGAGGAGATGTTGACCAGGGTATAAAGCGGTGATAAGATGACTGAGTAGGAGGTAGAGACTGGGAGGATCGTGGTTTGAGGACATGATAGCTCGAGGGCAAAAAGTTGTGAGACCCCATCTCAACCAATAAGCCATGTGTGTTTTACCATTCTAATCCCAGATATATGGGAAGCTCTCAGTCCTGGCTGGCCCCTAGCAAAAATGCAAGACACTTGTCTGAAAAGTAACTAAAGCCAAAAAAAAAAAAAACCCAGGAGCTGGAGGTGTGGTTTAAGTGGTAATGCATCTACGTGGCAAATGTCAGCTCCTGAGTTGAAAGCCTGAATTGAAGAAAAAGTGGCCTCTTATCATTATGATAATCACTGTGTGATCAATTCCACAGTTATCCATGGAGCAGTTGCTGTGTGCAGGTGTACAGGTGCCAGGGGTGAGGTGGGGACCCTGGTCTCCCTGAGTTCACCAGCAGGTCCAGGATGTGGTGAGGCTATCCACAGGAGGCTAGCCAGACAAAGGGGGGGGGCCTCTATCCTGCCAAACAAAACAACCTCCAGGAAAAAATGTATGGAGGTGGGAAAGGAACCTCCCCCTCCACCTGCTAGGATGAAGTTGCCAGAAACCCCGAGAGTGGACTGGAGTAGACAGAGCCGTGCGTATGGGGTCCATGGATAAGGAGGGCACAGGAGCCAATGAAGCACTTTAATGTGTAACTCTTCCCCTGGTCGCCAAATGTCCTATCCTAATTCCACCCTCAAAGGCTCAGTGCCAGTGCCATCTCCTCCAGGCAGTCTTCCCTGATTTCTCCTTGTTTTCCTGTTAGGCTACAGTTGGCAGCTAGCATAAAGAGTACAGTGGTCAGAATCTCCTCGTTTTTTGCATGTCACAAAAACATCTATATCCTCTGGCAGGGGGACTTGGGTCTTCATTCTCTCATGCCCTGAAGTGACAACCACATAGTCAGGCCTAGCTAGATGGCCCTCTGCCAGGACTCAGTAACTGCCCACTACTGTAATTCCATGCTTAGCTTCTTGTTACATAATCATTGGGAACCATGGAAAGGAGCGGTGCAGTGGGAAAGAAGGTGTGGGGTTGGAGGAAGTGTTCAGGATGAGGCCACGTGGTTCCCCCTGGGACCCCATCCTTTGTCCTGGACATGCAACATCATGCTTTCCAGGCTGTAGGCTGCAGGTATGTGCAAGGAGGAGGGCCTTAAAGACCCCGCAAAGGCACTGAGTCTGCAGTGCGCTGTGAAGAAAAGCTAATGCTTGCTTTAAGATGATATGCACAGGCTCGTGCCTTTAAAAGATGCCAGGATTGCATGTGAGGACTCCAGAGGAAAAGAGAGTAGCTGAGAGCTCAGCTTCCACCTACCTGGGTTCAATCCCAGCTCTGCCACATAGAAATTGAGACTGAGCCCTAGTTGCCTGCCATCTGTTGCCTCCGTTTCCCTCCCTGTAAGGAGAGAAAGGTAATGGAGCCCAGCTCCTTCACTGTGGTAAGGGTTGGGCGGTAGCATGAATGTAGAAAGTTGTTAAGGCCTGGGATAGCTACAGTCACTGTATATCAGGTACTGGAGATAAATGAATATTCAATGTATCACAGTGCAGGGGTGCACACTGTGTGCATGTGTGTGCATGTGTGTGCATGTGTGTGTGTGTGTGTATGTGTGTGTGTTTGCAGGAGGTGTGGATGGTGGTGTGATGGCTGGACTAGTGCAGACACACAGCCTGTGTCAGACTGCAGCTCTGTCCCGGGTCTGCTAGGAGGGCTCCAGGTGTTTGCCTGCAGGAGCCAAAGAAGACACAGTATGGGGGAGGGGACACTCCCCGGCCTGTCTGCCTGCCTGCCAGTGCCCCTCACCTCCAGGGCTCTCCAGGTGCCGAGGCAGAGGGAAGGCTTCCAAGAATGGGTTGTCATGATCTGTCTCCTCAGTCAGAATGACAAGCCTCAGATTTGTGTCTCAGCAGAGGTGCTGAGAAAATCCTGGGAGGAAATGATCAACTGAGGGGGAAGGGGAACAGGGAGTGGGTTCCCAGATATCTCAAAGAGATCTGTTCCAAAAGTCTTTTTAAAAAGTGTACTTTATAATAACAGTATTATCATTAATGCATTATGTGACTATTAATGGTTTCACACACACACATTATGTGCAGGTACTGGGCCTTGAACGCAGGGCCTCACACTCCCACTTAACTTTTTCACTCAAGGTTGGCACTCTACCACTTGAGCCACAGCCCCACTTCCAGCCTTTAGCTGGTTAATTGGAGATAAGAGTCTCTTGGATTTGTTTGTCTCAGCTGGCTTCAAACTGCCATCCTTACATCTCAGCCTCCTGAGTAGCCAGGCTTACAAGCTTGAGCCATCAGTGCCAGCTACGTGCATATCTAGATAGATAGATAGATAGATAGATAGATAGATAGATAGATAGATAGATAGATAGATAGATAGATAGATAGATAGATAGATAGATCGATAGAGATATAGTATCCACCCTCCCACACAACTATTTTTTTTTGGTCGGTCGTGGGGGTTTGAACTCTGGGCCTGAGTGTTGTCCCTCAGCTCTTCAGCTCAAGGCGAGTGCTCTACCACTTGAGCCACAAGGCCACTTCCGGTTTTCTAGTGGTTTATTGGAGATAAGAGTATCACAGAGTTTCCTGCCCAGGCTGGCTTTGAACCTCGATCCTCAGATCTCAGCCTCCTGAGTAGCTAGGATAACAGGTATGAGCCACCAGCTCCTGGCCCACACAACTATTTTGTCTTATTCCCTCCCTAAGGTCCCTTTGTCCTTCCTTAGGGTGGTCCCTATACTACTTTGAGGTCACCTTGTTATTATTGTTCTTATTATTGTCACTTTCAAAGATCAAAGAAAACATAGGATCTTTGTCTTTTGCTTAACAATGTCCTCTAGTTTCATATGTTTACCTGAGCTTTTGTTCTTTATGCTGAATAATACTCCATAGTATAGATATATTTACATATATGTGTATATATATGTACATATATATGCACATATATACTATATTTTCTTTATTCATCTGTTGATGGCACCCAGGCTGATTCCATAATTTAGCCCTTGTGAGCAGTGCTGTGATAATAATCATGAGTGGTTGGTGGTTTGGTCACATAGTAGTTTTAGGTTTAGGTTTAGGTTGAGGTTCCTCCATACTGATTTCCACAGTGGTTGCACTGGTTTACAGTCCCACCAGCAGTGTGCCAGAGCCTTGCCAGTATTTATCATTCCCCACGCCCCCCATCATGATATCCATTCTGACTGATGTGTGATGGAATCTCAACGTAGTTTTGATTTGTATTTCCCTGGTGACAGCCCTTCCCTTCTCCTCACCCCCTTTTCTTTTCTTTTCCTTTCTCCCCCTCCTCCCCTTCCATACAAGAGATCGAGCTCAGGGCCTTGTGTCTGCTTAGGAAATTTCTACCGCTTTGAAATTCTTCTCCATCCCTGTCACTTTTATTTTTTGAGATGAAAGTCTCCACTTATATGGGCGCTAGGATCACAGGCATGCACCACTGCCCCTGGCAAAAGAGATGACAGCAAAGAAGCCGAACTGGGATCGACACTGCAGCTTCCGGCTTCTCCATGCAGAGTGACTAGGAGAGGTCCAGGCTCTGCCTCCATGGATGGAGCTGCCTGTGTTCCTCACCACAGAGCACTTCTCCAAAGCAGCTGTTACTTCCAACTTCCTCAACACAACTTCCTCTCTGGCTTCCATGGCAGTGCCTCTGGTTTCCTCCAGGCTCTCTGGCCAATCTCTCTTGGTTTCCTCTTTTGCCTTTCTCTTAGCTGTCTGCCTTCCTCCTCCATCCTGTGATGTGGCCTCCACCGAGGCCCTAACCTGAGTGAGTATGCTGTCTCATAGCATCATTTGTCTCCTGTGGGAACTGATTGCACTCTCCTATCAGCCCATTCTCCACTGGGCTAGACTCATGTAGCCACTGTGCTTTAAACATCACTGTCCAACTGGTTTCCACGCATCATAAGGTCCACACGTCCAAGACAACTATCACCCTAGCTATCCCCACTGGCTCTCTTTCTCTAACCTCCACCACAATCACTAGCTGTGGTGGCACATACCTGTCATCCCAGCCCTTGGGAGGCTGAGGTAGGAGGATCATGAGCTTAAGGCAAACCTGGGCTACAGAATGAGTCTGAGGACAGTCTGGAGTGTGTATACCATAAGATCCTGCCTCAAAAACAAAATAACGAACAAAGCGACAACCATCCAGCCAATTAACCAAGCAGAAATGGAAAACCTTGAGACACTGTAGATAAGACAACTGACAATAAATGCACAATGGGTTTTTTAGGATTTTACAGTGTCACAGATACTGTCTGTATTACTCTTGCTGCATTATTATTCTTATATAGGGCATTTTATTTTTAAGGGGGAGTTCCTGACAGCCCTTTGTTCATAGGAATATATTCAAGAGTCAGCCTGAATAGGAAGAACTTCAAATAAGCCAGCTAATAGAATCTATGATTACTTTAAAAAGTTATTCATTCTAGAAAAATCTCAGACCTGTCGGTCAGAGATGCAGGCAAAACTTGAAGTTATTTTTTTCAATTAGCAAATATATTTATATGTTTTAATTCACAAAGCACCTGCGGGTGCAGGATGTGTTGCATGTGTGAATACATGAAAGTCTGTTTGTACATATTGACCTATGTGTGTAGAAACCCCCTAGGTGATCATGTCTAAATTTTAAGTTCCCCAAGGACACAGGATGTGTCTCCTTCCTGTCCCCTACACAGAGCCTGGCACATGACTGATGCTCAATAATTACTTGTTGAGTGAAAGAAAGTGAAGACAGTGCGGTCAATAAGAAAGAGCTGATGTAGCAACCTTCCCCTGGGCAACGTCTTGATGGGCCTTGACCTTCTGTCAGTTACCAGCAACGAGAATGGGGCAGGGTGAAGCAAGAAACTGAATTGCTAATGCTAGGAATCTGCCAAGTACCAGGGACTATTTCCCAGGGTTGTCACTGCCTCAGCATCCCGTCAGAGGGATCCCCCACACCGTGAAGTATCACACACACACACACACACACACACACACAGAGGCACTCCGCAGAGGGCTCTGACCACTGCTGTCCTGCCTGATACGGGCATCTTCAGTGCTCTTGTCATTGCTCCTGGCTCTTTGTAGACCTCAGCACCTACATCTCTGCCTACATCCTGGAGGATCCCAGTGTTGGGACTGGTGCTTTCCAGACCCCCTGGATTTTCAACGCCCCCCAACACCAATACGCTGGAAAATGACCACATTTCCTCATGGCTCCTGGTATCAAGACAAGGAGTCTGTCTTTCTCTTCCTTGTGCTTTTGGGTGACTCACTGTGGCCAAAATGATGCCACACGTTCCCAGGCCAGCCTTACAGGAGGATGAGATGCACTGTCTGGCCACCCCCAGCAGTCCAGCCCATGGGTTCCTCATCCCTGATAGCCTGAGGCCTGCCAGCCTTATCTAATATGCCCGTGCACACAATGACAAATGGTGGTTGTTTTAAGTCACTAGGTTTCTGGGTGGCTTGTGACATGTCAGTGATCCATCTCTCTCAGTCTCCATCTCTCTCAACCTCCATGGCCCAGGTACCACAACATCTAGAACCACAACACTCCTGTACCAAAGAATCTCTCTACCCTCTCTCACCTGAGCCTGAGCTCTGCAGCTTCCTTGCTGCTCTTCAGTTTTACCAATACTACCAGCCCTTTCTCCACCTACCTTCCCACCCTGTCTTTCCTGCCTTTGCTTCTCTCCCAGCTCCCTCTGGATCCCCAAACACTGTCACCCCTCCCTCTCTCCTGCTACTCCTCTGATTGCTTTGACCCATCTTCCACCACACCCTTCAGAAAAACCTCTCCAAATCAACTCCTTCTCCACAGTCTATGCCTAGCACACATATTGCCAAACACTGCTTCAGAAAAATCAGGCCATCACACAAGAGGACTCTCTCACAAGCTCGTGGTCATCTCTGGTGTCTCCCAGTTGCCTGGCAGGCCTCCAGAGTGTTCCTAAACAGCTTCCAGTCACATGACCCTTTGAGACCTGTCCACACCCTCATTCCTCTTTACCCTCCATAATGCCCTAGATACTCCCTAGGCTGGCAGTCTTACTTCCAGGGCCCCCACCATCCTGCCAACACCCTCAAACTAACTCTCCTCTCTAAGGTTCTGATGTGCTCTCAATATCCACAATCAAAAAGACGAAAGTCCTCCTTCTTTCTATCTGTGATCCATGAGAGGAACATGGGCTTTATTGTCAGGTCTGCTAGGTAGAAAGAAAGTCCCATGTATGCATAACATGGCCCTGCACTGGAAGATCAGTCAGGACAGCCAAGACTTGGAAGAACCATGTCTCTTCCCACGGGATCTCCTTCTGTCTCTCTTCTCTTTATTTATCCCTCAGGGTATGTGTGTGTGTGTGTGTGTGTGTGTGTGTGTGCAGAGACAGACAGATACATATATACAGAGATAGAATGGGAAGAGGGTGGTCCAGGACCAGCTCATCTCAGCAAAGCACATGGGCTCAAGCTTGATGACAGAGTCTTAGAGGATGCTAAAACAGGGAAGGACATGGCCCATGTGCATTGTAGGTGAATTGCTGTGAGAAGGGAGTAGAGAGGGAAGTGAGCCTTGGGACAAAGAAACAAATATGGATCTTCTAAGGACTCCACTGCCCAGCCAGAGATGACAGGAAAGGGACAGAAGCGCAGAGGTGAGCAGAGACTAGGGAAAGAAATGCGAGCAGTCAAGGAGAGATGCTGATGAGCTTCAAAATAAGACCAGAAGGTTCAGACAAAAAGAGACCCTCCAAGAAGAAACACAAGAGAGCAGAGAGACACAGAAAAGCAAATGGAAGAGACTGGAAGTGGGACTGAAGTGATGGAAAGCCTGCCCTGAATTCCAACCCATCTACTAAAAATAAAATAAAATTTTAAAAGGAGGAGGAAGAAGGGGAGATAGAAATTCCAAGCATATACAAAAAGTGTTGGGAGAGAAGCTCAGCCAGAAAGGTGGGCATGGAAGCAGGGATCTCAGCAGGACCTGGGCCCTACCCTCCCTGTGGGAAGTCTTCCCATTCTCACAGCCAAGCCTGAAGGTGCCAAGTCTGACAGAGGAAGGCTAAGAAGGGAGGAAAGACATAGACATGAGTGGGGAGGTAGGTCATCTCTACCCAGGTAGCTTGGTGGCCCTGTCCCCCTCCTCTGCTCCTTCCTAGACTGCATCTGCAGTTCTACCCTTCCTACATCTTGAGGTAGATTTGTAGCTGGAGGCATAACTGAGCTGTTGAAGTAGGGGGAGGGTGTAGAGAGTTCTCATCTGGATTGTCTAGGAGCCTGAGTTGACAGAGTAAATGGAAGACTTTCCCATTCCTTCCTTCTCTTCATTATAAAGGGACAGGAAAAAAAAAACCCAAGGAAAGAAACATGCACCTAGTAGAATCAACTAGAACTGGATGGCCCAGCACGGGAGAGGAAAGCTATCAGTTAACAATGACACAGGTGACCCCTCACCCTTATAGACCCTCCCAGGTATGACTTCACCAACTCATTTCCTGTCCCACTCAATAGAATAAAGATCCTAGTCCAGGTTCCTACAGACTCTCCCTGTTCCTCCTGGGGCCTCTTTCTGGCCAGATGAGCACACTCACGGGGTGACTCCTGGCAAGTTACCTACTCCCTCTGAGTTTAACTTTCTTGGTCTTTAGCCTTGACTCCCTCCCCCCACACACTTACTCTGTGTCACGAGTCAGAGCTGATTGCATTGGTTGAAATGTACATGCAAGGCCCTCTGAACGTGGACTAATGTACACATGTGATCTGTCCAAGCAATGAGTCCCCTCGCCCTCCCCCCCCCCCCAGTGTTGGCCCAGCTTCTCCCAGGGCAGCAAACCTCACTCCCAGGCTCTGGGATCCATTTCCCAACGTTCTCTCTCTCTCTCTCTGGTTTACTTTTCCCATACAGCCAGATAGATGGACAATCAAAGTTCAGCAGGTAGAACCAGGCCCTGGGCATAAAACATACATTCAGGATGCATGGCAAAGGGCTGGTCAAGGCTGGAGCCCTCTATCAAGCAACATGCCAGGGCTTGAGGCAAGGAAGACCTGGAAGGAACAGATAGGGAGCTCCTAGGAAGAAACCAAATGACCATCAGCTACAGAGAGAGAGAGATTGGATTGTTTCACAAAGGAGGAGTCTGGGCCATTTAACAGTGGACCAGTGGTCAGACTCCAAGCAGAACAAAGACAGAAGGAAGATCAGGCTAGAGATGGGAAACTAGAAAGAGGAGGCTTGCAGAGCTGGGAAGGCAGCCAGCCTAGGCAGGGCTGTGCCCAAGGCCCAGTGCACAGGATTTTCCAACAACAAAAGTAAGCAATTGGCTGCATTGGGGCTGGTGGGGGCCCAGAGGCCTGAGACCAGTGTGAAGAGGAGCATGATTCTGTCCATAAACATCTCAATAGCGTGATTAAGTGAGCATTGCAAATCGTAACCCTTTCCTTGAACGCACTTTTCCTGAATTACCGCAGGAGCCAGCAGCCAGGAGCCCCGGACAAATTGCTGGAATGGGCAGTTAAGCGGGGAGGTCGGAGGTTAAATGAACACGGTTGTTTATGAAGACACAGCCCGAATCCATTTGCATTTTAATATTCTCTCAGTGAGACGGAAAGCCACTTTGAGGACAGCTTGTTTGGAAATCCCATTAACGGGTTATTTATGGGGCTCGCGGCTGCGTGACCCTTGCCCTTGTTTTGTTAAACATGAACCAGACATGAATCAGACGGGCAGCGGGCTAGCTACTATTGTTTCCTGCAGCAGGAAATGTCATCGGATTCAATTATTCTGAGGCTGACACTTTCTGAATTATCACCCTCATAATGCTCAATTTTCCCTTTTTTCCCCCCCTTTGGTCAACTTGATTATTTCTGTCTTTGTAAAAAGCCGACTCTTGGAGAAGCCATTTCCCTGCCATTGGCTGTCAAGGGGACTAGACGGGGCTCCAGAGGCTGCCGGCCTTGTCTCTGGGCTGGGTGGTAGCAGGTGGCCACACCCAGGACAGCTGGCCGTGTCTGCACCCAGCTTTGGGGTCTGAAGATGAGCCCTTAGGGCCCTGTGTTTCCTGGGGGAAAAAATTAGTTCTTGGGGTAATATCTAAGAAGAAGAAGGAGGAGGAGGAGAGGAAGAGAGGAGAGAGAGAGGATGAAGGAAAAGGGGAGGAGGGGGAGGAGGAGAGTAGAAGGAGACCTAGAAATTGCATGTAAAGGAGTGAGAGGCAAGGAATATTCTGGAACTGGAGGGTCCTTCAGGAAAAGTTCAGTTGACTAGAGAGGCTTACTTTAACTTGAATGATAAAAATAAGGCAGGAAGTACTCAGAGAAAGGAGGGAGTGCCCCTTTCTAGTTAGAATCCCATGGAGACAAATTCATCCATTTTTCTCCTCAAAATGAGTGTCACTTTAACACTAAAAAGGAGTCCTGCTAGAGAACATAGATTTGTATCCTCAGAGTGACCCCTGGCAGAGGGAACCCACATATCACTTGACAAGAATTAAAGAAATACGACAGCCCAGGCTGGGCATGATACACTTCTGGTTCCAGCTACACTGGCGGTGAAGTAGAGATGGATCAAGGTTGGAGACCACCAGCCAGGGCAAAAATATTAGTGAGATTCTATCTTGAAAAATGGGCCTGGGCTAGTGGTACATGCCTATAATCCTAATTATTCAGGAGGCATAAGTAGGAGGATTGAGGTCTGAGACTGGCCCCCAAGCCAAAGTGCTAGACCCTATCTGAAAAAATAACTAGAGCAAAAAAGAGCTGGTGGGTGTGGCCCAAATTTGCATAGCAAATATATCAGGCCCCTGAGTTCAAGTCTTGGTGCCAGCTCCCATGCCACACCCGAAAGAGAGAAGAAACACAATAGCCCAACAGAACTCCTTGGGAGTTAAGGATAATGATACGATAACAGGGAAGCAAACCCCTCCACTGGCCTGCCTTGCCTATCTCTAGCTACGGGGGCCATTTTACACCTTTAAGGTAACTCTAAGCATCAAAACCACCTGGACCATCCTCCACAAAGGGCCCTCGGGGACTAAGCATGCTAATACCCCGGCTTCCTCTGACCTCTGTAGATCCCCAGTGTTAGCTGGGATGAATCTGCAGCTGGCTTTGGAGGTGGTAGGGTGGTGGTTGCCCTTCCTGGCTGCCTTCCCTTTGCATCTCCCATCCCTGGTCCCTACGTACCTCCCAAGCACACTATTTGCACTTGAATCCTCATCTGGGGGGCATCTGACCTCAGCAGTTGTACCACTCCTGAGTATACCCAAAAGGGCTCAAGCAGGGTTTCTAGGCCTGAGTGGGCCCTGCTCTCGCTGCCCAGGTACAGGGCCTGCTGCGAGAGCACCTGCCTCTCCTCAGGAACTCTCTTCTCACTACTTTTTGCAAAAGCCTCTGGACCAAGTTTAAAATAGATCTCTCTGTATGAATTGGCCGTCTGAGGAATTCTCCTCCAGTGGTTAATTCAATCTTAATAGACGCTGATTTTTTTCTCCCTGAAGAAAAGGGAACAATAGATCTTTAGAACAGGTTTATAAGTGTCATGATTTTTCTACTAATTTACGCTGCATTCTCTGCTTCAAAATGTGAAATTACCTCATTGTGTCTCTGAATATCCTCTGTGCTTGGGCCTGAAATTAAGCTCGCCAGCGAGAAGCCTAAATGACCACAATTTGCTGTGTGAAATGCCCTGATTGCAAGAGCAATCCCCAGCAATCCCCAACCCCAGCACAGCCCAGCTCACTCCAGCTGATTGGCCTTCCCTCCTGGCTTTGCCAAATACACCTGGTGTGCTACCTGCCATGTGGGGGAAGGGCAGTGAGGAAAGTCACCTGCTAGGCCCATCCATCTCCTGGCCACCTCCCAGGACCAAAAGAACATACAATCCTCACTCAGCACTCCCCAAAGCTTTCTGTTGAATAAACAAGTGACCCCTACAGACAATCATAGCCCACACATCAGCCTGCACACTAAGGAAAGGCTTCTCCTGGCTACCACCTCACAGCCATAGCTTGTGGCCCCTCATTTGTTCTGGGGTGTTCTACCATCCCCAGTTGTCTTTTCCTGCCCCAGGTCTTAGTCCCTCATGAGAAGATTTGGTATCACTGGGTGTCAGGCCCTGTGGTACCAGCTTGTGGCTGCTATCACCATCATTTCTCTGTGCCTCGGTTTCCTCATCTGCAAGAGGAGACAATAATTGTACGCGTGATGACAGAATGGCCAGTTAGGACTGACAGCACAATTCATGAGGCACTATGTTGGGCACTCAATAAAATTATTCATGAATCTGTGTGTCACATATTGAGACGTGTGGCAATTCTAACTTTATTTTCCTCTGACACACACTAATGTCAACTTCACATGGGTAAGTTTCTGTGTAATGAAATCTCATTTAAGGGAATGCTCATCTAGGTCAAAAGAGATTGGTTCAACTGGTACACTTCCTCTCATTTACCTGGGCTAGGACCCCTGCTTCAACCCCAGGTAGGGGCTCCAGGCCCCTGACCCTAAGTCATGGATGGCCCTGAACTCAGCACCAGTCCTCTGTCAGCCCAGGCTCATCCATAGTCTCTCTTCCACTCAACTATTTCCCAAGGACTAGCAGCTCTGGAAAATTCCAGGGGCTCCTGGGCCTTTTTAGATATTTTCATACAGTGACAACAGTAGCCAATGACATCAGCTCCAAGCTTCCATCTCCTTGGCTCCCAGCTTTCCAGGAGGGGCAGAGAACTATGTCACCTCCATCGCCTCATAGCAGCTGTCCTGCCCCAGCTGGTCCTAATGCTTGAGTCCAAGGATTAAGCTCCAAGCATGACAATGAAAATGGCTCCAGCTAGTGATCAAGTCTCCTGGAAGTGTTGTAACAAAGCACCCGGATAGGACCATGGCATGGAACAGCTTACATGACTGGAATTTCTCACCTTGCTATTCTGAATTCTGGAAGGTCAAGGTCAAGGTGTTGGCATGGCTGCCTCCTGAAGCCTGTCAGAGAGACCTGGGCTCCCAGCTGGATTCAGGTGCCCTTCTTCACATCTGGTGGTGATAGCTAACTTGGGCAATCATTGGTTTGAGGACACATCACCCCAATCCCTGCCTTTATCGTCACATGGGGTTCTCCTTGTGCGTGAAATGTGTCCACATCTCTCATCTAATTTCCCCTTTTATAAGGACATCAGTTACATTGGACCAAGGTTGACCCTAATAACCTCATTTTAACTTGAGACCCTCTGCAAAGACACTGTCTTCTGATAAGGACATAGTCTGAGCTCATAAGGGCTAGGACTTCAGCAAATGAATTTTAGGGAGACACATTTTTAACTCCTAACAGCCAGCTGCCAAGGGGGAAGCGGTTTGTCAACTTCTATCTGCAATCCAGTTACAAAAGCAGGATTCCAACTCCAGGCCCACATACCATGTTATCTCTCACCCCTTGGCAGCATAAGCTGGGGAGAGGTTTGAGAGGGGCATAAGAAAAAGACTTGGCCATGACCCAATAAGACCAACAGCGGCAGCATCTGTGACAAGTCCCATCCAGGCCCAGAAACTGGGCCCACGCAGCCCAGCTCCAGCTGAGCATCCCTAATGGGCCATCCGACTGCTCCAAAGAGCTTTTTTAACAAACATCATTCATCTTATTCCCATGCCAGCCGGGGGACTGGCTCGCACACAGGGAACGCAAATCCTAAATGCAACATTAAAATGATTTTAATGCTCACCGTCCAGTGCCAAAGCTGGGGTCTCCCATCTCTAGCGGAGCCCATCTTGACGTGGAAGTTGGGAGCCTGAAAGGCAATTTTGTTAATGCTACTGGGAGGAGCAAGCAGGTCTGGAAACTCATCCATCATCTTACCACGCACGGGGATGGACTCAGAAGATAAAGCTTTCATCTTCTGCGGGCGGAGCCTCTTCAATTAGGCTGGGAAGGAGGAAGGGGGGCAGTGGGAGCAGGGACAGGAATCCTGAGGAAGAAAGGGAAAGAAGGGAGGGAGGGAAGGAAGGAAGGAGGGAAGGAAGGAAGGAAGGAAGGAAGGAAGGAAGGAAGGAAGGAAGGAAGGAAGGAAGGAAGGAAATAGATATATCCTATAAAGTAAAGCCAGGGACGGGAGGTAGCTCTTCTATCCTATAATGTTAGAAAGCACAAGAGGGAGTAGAGAGGGGATCTGCCCAAGGTCTGCAGGTTCAGAGTAGGTCCAGAAGAGAGAGCAAAAAAGAGAGGAAATGGAAACAGTAGGTGATGCCCCAGGCAAGTCTTCCCTCTGAGCAAGGAGGGGACACCTCTGTCCTACTGAGTGACTGGGGAGAGAGAAGCTTTGAACTGTTGGGTGAGGGATGGAGAAGTGACAGCTAGGGCTATTGAAGTCTACCCTTTCTCCTCTGTCATCCCTCGCTTAGCTCATAGGCCTGTAGAGAAAAAAAAACACCCAGTCCTCACAAAGCTCAGACCAGTCAGCCCAGCCACTCAGGCCCTAACAAACAAAGTGGGACTCACCCAAGTATTTCCCTTTGCCTTCGCACACAGGCTTCAGGACTGCCAGAGAAAAGGGGTGAGCATCACCATCCCTCTGCCTTTCTCTGCTCAGCTATTCTTGTCTCTCTTGGGGACAGGCTGGCCTCCAGGCCATGAGAGGCCACCAGGATCTAAAATGATTTCAGGCAGGTAGGCCTAGATAAACCAGGAGAATCTTCCCAGAGGAGGAAAATGTGGTTTACACGAACTTGGACTTGGAGTAAGGTATTCATACTGCCACTGTCTTCATCCTGACACATTGTCACCTGCTATGGCTGGACTCTCCCTGAGTCCATTGATTATTGATCAGACTGCCAATAAGTCAACTAGGGATTTACTGAGCAGTATCCACTTGGTGTTTAATGGGCCTTGCTCTCTGCCTAGCAGGCAACCAACACTGGGTGACATGCTCTATTGATAATAATACAAAAGTAATGCAGCTGTTATCCACTGAGCACTTGCTTTGTACTGGAAGGGTATTGTATGAACTGATTTGCTGCCTTTCCCACTCCACTTTCTCTCTCTCTCCCCACTTTGACCTCTAGGACCCATCTGCTTACCATAGTGTTTCATTTCCCAGACACAAGTTGTTTCCCTGTTCACCATACCTCACACTACATTCAACTGGCCATCTTCTATTTGTATATGGGGGTCTACTTAGGAATACTTCCTCAGGAAGCCCATCATCTTGAATAGAGCCCCTCCTACTTTTTCCTAGCAGCACCCAGCTGAGAAGGCAGAGTCTTGAAAATCCATGGCTTTCCTCCATGGCAGATATCACTAATGGATCATGACACCAATTCACAGAACTTTGCAAGGCTCGATTGGAACTACCTGTCATGGGTACACATAAGCCAGATGACCCATGTGCACAATACCTGGCCCTCAGCAGAGCATTCAGTGCAGACACATTGCACAGTGGTTTCCAAGTGCTTCCCACCCACACCACAGTCCACATTGTCACCTTCTTTATAGTAGTGGGTGGGAGGTGATCTGAAAAATAAAGAACACAAGGAAAAGGTAAGGGCCACTTCAGAGAAGGTATGATCTGATAAATCAAGAGAACACATGGCCTCTGGTCTCTCTCTGGCTGCAGCTAGGACAGGGACCAGAGCTGTGAGGAGGCCAGGATGGGGAAAGTGGCTGAAGTCCTCTGTTCTCTAAATTTCTTAACCAAGCCTAGTCCTACACAGTGTTCTACCAGAATGCATTTAATCTCTCCTTCCTCAGAATCATCAATAAGTTTATATTAGTTCCATTTTACCAGTAGGGAAACTGAGGCCCTGATGGAGTCTCTTGACAATTGTCTGCATGTCTCACCTGAGCCGCTCCAAGGAAATTGAAAGAGGATTGATTCCCAGGCTCCTTTCCCCACAACAAGCTCTCCCTTTCTGCCCTATTAGTGCTAGTCTTTGAAATAAAAACTAGATGTGTGTGTGTATGTGTGTGTGTGTGTGTGTGTGTGTGTGTGTGTGTGTGTGTGTGACCGAGAGAGAGCGAAAGAGAGGTGGGGGTAACAGTGAAAGCTGGGATTGAGCAGAATTTTGAAAACAGGCCCTAAAGATTTCCCAGTGACATATGTAGGTAAGAAAATTGTTCTTAAAACAAACAAATAAGTACAGAAACTAAATAGCACCTGCCTGCCCAGCACCTCCTTTCTTCCTTCTTTCTTTTTTTCTTTTGGCTCAACCTGATTTCCTCCCTCCCCCTTTTCACCCTCACCCCTGGCCTCTAGTCCTATTCAGAGAGGCCTATGAGTCAGAAGGAGGGGCAGAAGCTCCCTCATGGCAGGGTCGCCTGTTGTAAGTGACCGGGACTCTCCTTTTCTGAAGACAGAAGCAGTTTCCTGTGCTCTATGTAAATGAGCTGTTTGTGAATGTGCATCCATAATGGAGGAGCTGTCAGGTTGTGCTGGGGGTTGGCTGAGATGGAGGACAATAGATTCTGTGCTCTGGGGTCAGGCCTGGGGGGAGGGGGACCACGGGGCTCTGGAAGCTAGGCCAGAAGGAGCCAGATGTAGGGGTCTGAGGGAGCTGTGTTGAGGCCCCAGCCAGAGCCTTGCTTTTACCTGGAGCCTCAGGCTCAGAGGTGGCAAAGAGCAGGGAGCCTGTGGTGACAGCTGGGGTGGGAGAGTGCCATGTGCCAGTGTTAGGAGGAGAGGCCTGGGGCACTAGGGCAGCTGGAACACTCCCTGGGTGCCAGTAAGAGGCTGCAGGGCAGCCTCAGAGCTGCGCCTTTGGAGATCTGGGAACACCCCTAGAACCAGGACCATGTGTGAGGCAATGAGGGACCCAGCGGCCCTCTGCGGCCCCCTCTGCAGGAAACTGACCTGCCTCGGTCTCACAGAGCAGGCCAAGGCGTACACAGCACATAGTGATATTCAGCAAATGGTAGTGTCCATGTCTACAAATTTAATCGCAGATAGAAATAAAACCACTCCGTTAGTGGAAGTAAAAAGGAGAGGTTGCTGACCAGGTCCTGGAGAATCTCCAGGAGTCCAAGGGGCAAGTGAAGCACAGACCGACACAGACTGACACAAGACTCTCTGTATGGCCCCTTAGGGCTCTTCTCTCTGCAAACCAGCCCTGCCTCTGGATTCACATATCTCAATTTCTCCCCTTCCACAGCCCCATCTCACAAACCCAATCCCAAATTTCCCAAAGAGGATCTGGGACCCTCATCAGCATGGGCCCAGGCATGGGGATCATGTGGCAGTCATTCCTTGATTGGTATCACTCATTCACTCCACAAAGATTGTAGAGCACATGTTCTGTGCCAAGTCTATTCTAGGTAAGAGGATAGCAAGAAATCTGCTCTTGGGGAACAGAAGGTGTATTTTGGAGGAGACTGATGAGACAGAGCTGACTCAGTGCACAGACCCTCGCTACAGCAAAATTACAAGGCAAGCCACGCCAGGTGGAGTGGGGGAAGGAGGGATGGGAAACAATGACCCTTTTATGTAAGGTGGCCTGAGAAGGCCTCCCACTCACAGGGTGACACCTGACAGGAAATCAAAGAGACAATCAGGTACCAGGAAAAGAGTGCTACAGGAAAAGAGAAGCAGAGACCAAGGCCCAGAGGTGGTAAGGTGTGATAGCTGAGGAAAATCAGGGTGCTCTGCAGTGCTAGAGGAAAGTTAGCAGTAGCAGGAATAGAAGGGGCAGAGATCAGTGAAGTGAGAGGCCTAGACTAAGCAGGGTCTGTGGGCCTCTGGGAGGTGAGAGATTGAAATGGCTCTGGACCAGGGAATGGTATAACCTGACTTGTCTCAGGGTAACCTAGGTATGGCCATCTTACCCCACGTCCTGCCATATCTACTGACTGGCCAAACAAACTGCACCCAGTCACAGCCCTGTGGTTAAAAATAAAACTTGAGACCTTTCCAGGGCTTCTGGATCCTCCCCCATACTTCGTACCCAGAAACAACATCACACAAGAGGGATGTGGTGCCTGACTTCTTCAGGCTCACAAACGGGGTAAGTGAGACCATGCAAAAGTACGGGAGAATTGACACCCCATGGGGCAAACTTTTATGGGTGAGAGGAAAAATGTGAGGTGAAATTCCCTCTAGGGCTCATCACCAGTCTACTCACACATGCTACGGATGGTCCTGCACCAAGAAAATATACCAAGGCCAAGCTTGTAACTAAGCCTATTACAAAACTATACCTTAACACAGCTGGGTGTTGTCTCTCTCTCTCTCCTTACCTTGCTCCCGATTTCCCTTGCTCTTGGTGCCCTGAGATTGTATTCTCTCTGCCTGGGTGATAGGATATCTTCTTCCCCAGAATTGGGGACTGAGGTATCAGTATGAGGCATGGCCCTAGAGAGCCGTCCCTCAAAATGGGGTTTAGAAATTGGATCGTCTCTCCATCTGAAGACAGTGGGGATCCCATTACTAGTGGGAAATGGAGTGGTGTTAACCTCTGGAAGGCAGAGCTTCACAAACACTGAACTTGAACTTGTGGTCAGTGAATTGAAGACCAAGAGGCTCTCTTTCCTCTTAGCAATCATTTATATACCTAGCAACTGGGGCTCAATCCCCAGTAGCCTTTTCCCAGAGGGAAGAGTTGGAAATTTCTAGAGGGGAAAAAAAAGCACACATAGTTATGAACTAAGTACACACCCCACACAGTGATCATTAAATCCTCATCCTCACTCTTCCTTAATTAGGGAGCATAACCACTTGGGGCTTCCCTAGAATTGGGGTCATGCCGTGTAGAAGAAAGGATGTAAGAAACCTTGCTCCAAGATGTACTGGGTTCTATCTCTCCGAGGCTGCTTTCTTTGCTTTCCTCATGTCTTTAAAACAGACGCCAAGTTCTCTTTGTTATAGAGCTGTGGGATGTGATGTGGCAGTGGGCAGGAAGGCTCCTACTGCCTGCACATGGGGGACTCAAAACATGTCAATATTTCCTGTCCAGGGGAATCTCCACTCACTCCGTATTCATTCCCTCGTTCATTGGTCCATTCACCCTACATTCATTCATTAAGTTTACAAGCATTTATTATGCATCTATTATGTCTCAAACAATACTATGGGGATTACACAAGTGAGTCAGACACCGTCCTGCCTTCAGGACTGTGCATCAATGCACACATGAGGCACCTGTCCATCAGTGACTATGGCAGGCAGAAGAAGGCACAGGAAAAAATACCATCAGGGCCTCAAGGAAGTCAGGAAGAGAGAACCTCGCTCAGGGTCAGCAAAGACGTTGGTAGGCTTTTCCCATTGGCAGTCTGGTGAAGCTGATTAGATCCTTTTCACAAGGTTTTAAAATGCAGGAAAATTTGACCATGGCTCATGCCTATGATCAATCCTACCTACTCAGGAGGTTAAGATTTGAGGATTGAGGTTTGAAGCTAGCCTGGGCAGACAAAATCCAAGATACTTTTATCTCCAATTAACCTAAAAGAGAAGGTGGAGTAGTGGAGCTGTGACTCAAATGACAAAGCACTAGCCTTAAGCAAAAAAAAGCTAAAGGACAGCACTGAGTGTAAGGCCCAATACAGGAGCACACGCACATGTGTGTGTGCACAATACAGAAAATAATACCCATAGAACTACAAGGAGAACCATCTTGAAATATAGATATCAAAGTATTAAAAATCAAATCTGTGAATTAGAAACAGAAGAGCTTCTTGAGTGACATATTAAATAGCAAGCTCTAGCAGTGTATCTCTGTTCATCTCTCAGCCTCATCTTTGAATTAATTCTCAGATCCTCAAGCCTCAGAGTACACTTTGGGGGTCTTTAAATTAAACAGGCAAAGGGAGAGAAATAGCAGGGCCCTTTCTTGAGATGTGAAGCCCAGCCTAGAAGCAGTGGACATTACCTCTGTTCACTTCCCAATGGCCACAGCTAGTCAGGAAGTCTCACTCAGATACAAGGACAATGCCAAACAAGTCTTCTCTTGTTCCTGGGGGGGGGGGGGTGCAGGACGGGACATGAAACTATTTAGTAAATTTATAGGCTTCTCTTTGCCAGCACCCTAGGGGACATTGTAAGAGTATTTACTTTCATTTAGGGAAGATGGGAAACCTTTGGAACTGTTGAGTAGAAGACTGACACGATTTGATTTAAAGTTTATTAAACACACACAGAGAAATGTGTATGTGTGTGTGACTTACAGAATGTGACTGTGGTGGTAGTCATGAACTTGACTGTTTACATTTGTCAAAATTCATTGAATTGTACACTTAAAACCGGTGAATTTTATTGGAGGTAAATTGTATCTCAATAGAGCTGATTTTTAAAGAATCACACAGGTTGCTATTTTTAGAAGAAACTGGGGGTTGGGGGGAGCAAGCAGAGTAAGAATTAAATCAGGGAGACTAGCTCGCAGGTTATTGTCATAATCGTAGCCCAGGAGCATAGTGGTTTGGGTGGGGAAGAGTTGAGGTTTGAGGTGGGGTTTGTAGACACAAGCAAATGGGACTTGGTGACACACAGTGACCATGAAGCTACACCTCCAACAAACCCAGCAGAAGTTGAAAATACTGGAAGTCAAAAACAGTCATCTTGTGGGTGGGGACAGGAGGGGAAAACTGGGACAAAGTAAGGGAAGGGAGACATGGTTCAGAAAGAATTGTATTCAATATCCGATTCATTTAACTGTAAATCCTCTATGTATCACCTCTACAATAATAATAACATTGAAAATAAATTAAAAAAAAACAGTTAATATGCCTAACTTACTGAACATCCCAGGGTAAAAGTACAAACTTTAGACCTAGGCAAGTGGCTTGATAAATTTGAGCCTTATTTTTTTCCTGTTATATGAGAATAGTAATAGAAATGCACTCAGACACCAGTGGCTCACACCTGTAATCCTAGCTACTCAGAAGGCTGAGATCTGAGGATCATGGTTCAAAGCTGGCCTGGGTAGGAAAGTCCATGAGACTCTTATCTCTAGCAAAAAGCTGGAAGTGGAGCTATGCTCAAGTGGTAGAGGGCCAACCTTGAGCCAAGAAGCTAAAGGACTAAGGGACACAGCACCCAAGCCCCGAGTTCAAGCCCCAATATCAAAGAAAGAAAAAAGGAAAAGGAAAGGATTCCGTAGGAGTGTGGGAAGGTCAGAATGACATAATATGAGAAATGAGTACTTGAGAGTTTGCTGAGCAAACTCTACAGAAGAAGTGAGGCTAATTCCTTATCATCTGCATATCTACACAGCTAATACTAGAGACTGAGTTTGGGGACTTAGGCTTGCTAGGCAGGCCTTCTACCACTTGAGCCACATCTCTGGTCCTTTATCCTCTCCTCCACCTCCTCTTCCTCCTCCTTTCTTTCTTTTTCCTCCCCCTTCCCGTTCCTTCCCCCCCTCCCCTGCCCCCTCCCCCTCCCCGCTGCCCCATTTCAATG
>NW_012267249.1:638135-738385 GCF_000151885.1 Dipodomys ordii | reverse complement strand
AGCTTTTCCGCTTAAGGCTAGCATACCATCACTTGAGCTACAGCTACAATTCTGGTTTTGGTGCTTTAAAAAAAATGGGGATAAGAGCCTCATGGACTTTCCTGTCCAGAATGGCTTTGAACTGTGCTCCTCAGACCTCAGCCTCCTGAGTATGTAGGATTGCAGATGTGAGCCATAGATGTTGCTCCTTTTGCTTTTAACTTGTCTTTCAGATAGGGTCTCATGCTAATTTTGCCTGGTTTGGCCTGGAGCCTCAGTGCTCCTACCTCCACCTCCCAAGTTCCTAGGACCACAGGTGTGTGACACCCTGCATGGTCCACAGCTGTCCCCAGCCCCTCCCCTCCCAGGGCAACCCAGACATTTCACATGTAACTCTGATGTTTAAATGCTCTTCCTTAAATTCATGTCATTGACTTCTGGTCACTTAAAGTCAAAGAATAGAATCCATTCTGCCACAGAGAAAGTAGGGGGCTGGCATAGATTCTCAGCAACAGGCATTAGGATTTCAGAGCCAGGATTCTAACTCACTTCTAATACCATTTCTTCCTTGTTGAACTATACATTCCTTATTACATCACAGAGTTGAGCCTAAAGCCAGTTGAAAAACTAGAAGAATACAGGCTAAATTATGTTCCAAGGACAGAGGCTTCTTGACTTACAATGAGGTTACATTGACAACCCTAAGTCAAAAGTGCATTTAATACACTTCAGCTACAGAACACCATGGCTTGAAAACAGGATACACTGAAGAATGTGAGGTCGCTCTCTTCCTGGTCCTATCATGGTACCCACCAGGGCCTAGAGCATGAGAGAATATTAAACTATGAAGCATCACCCTGCAAAAGATAAGAACTTAAAACTCAAAGTATGATTGGCGGGGGGGGGGGGAGAATAGGGTTGTGATGCTAGAGACACTTGCTAGTAGGCACTCTACCACTTGATCCATGTCTCCAATTGCTTTTCTTCTCTTCCTTCCTTCCTTCCTTTCTTTCTTTCTTTCTTTCTTTTGTTGTGAGATCAGAACTTAAACTCAGTACCTGACCCTTGGCACTCTACCAACTGAATCAAGCCTCCAATGCCTCTTTTTCCATTGGTATTTCTGAGGTAGGTCTTGTTTTATGCCCATACTGGCCTAGGCTGGGATCCTTTTTCAGGTCCTTCCCAGTGTCACTGTGGATGATGCACATGTGCCACTGTGCTCAGCTATTGGGCTTGGCCTCTAGCTGGGATGACATGAGCCTGCCACCATACCCAGCCATTGGTTAAGATGGAGTCTCAAAACTTCTTTTTTGTCTAGGATGGCTTCAAACCTCAATTTCCCCCAATCTCTACCTCCTAAGTACCTAGAATCCTAGGCTCAACTCACCATGGCCTGGCTTAAAGTATGATGTCTACTGAATTCATATCACTTTTGCACCAAGTTAAAAAGTTTTTTGTGAAGGCCAAGCATGGTCGTTCATACCTGTAATCTTAGCTTCTCAGGAGGCCAGCCCAGACAAAATCATGAGACCAAATCTGAAAAAACAAAAAACAAAATGACTGGTGACATGGTTCTACTGATAGAGCACTCAAACAAGGCCCTAAGTCCAATCCCCAGGACCACACACACACACATAAAAATATAATTCAAACCATCACAAGTTGGAGTTCATCTGTACTGTTTTCCAAGCCAGAAGTATGCAATATTCTCGAGCTAAACTTTACCCTCCAAAAAAGTTTCCAGTGTCAAAAGAACAGAAGTTTGCTAACCTTGGTAAAGCTAACCTCTCAAGAAGTAAAACACATTTTTCTGAAGAGTGGAGTGCGTAGACAAATAATTAAGAACCAGGCTAAATCATGAGGCAGACCTGCCTTTCAATCCTGGTCTCACCACTGACTTAATAAGCAGGAAAGTGGATAGCAAGTCTTCCCTAGCCTCAGTTCTGTCATCTGTGTATGGGGACCATGACACACAGATCTTAGAGGACCACTGTTCAGATAGAACAGGTGACAGACATAAAGCTAGGGTCTGCTTGATAAATATTTGCAATGATTATTACTAAGTGGCGTTCCCTTACCTCCTTTTTTCTTCTCCTTTCTTTCTCTTCTCCCAAGTTGGCACAAAAAAAATGATTTTCTGTTTCCTCACCTCCAATTAGATATTGATTAGAGTATTTGATTGAGAATGAGCACTTAATAAAAGTAAATAAGTTCTGACATTTTATTTTTACTCTTGAATAAAAATGCTCACCATCCTCCTGAAAATGAGCCGTCACATTTTATTTAACAGCAGAAAAGATTTGTACATTTGGCCCTGCAGGAGCCGAGGAATCTATTTTCATTATAACAAACATTGATTTTGCATTAAAAAGTCTCATTATTTGAGATAATGACTGCTGGGCTCCTTAGTTATTCTTTTGGTTCCTAAATCATTAAAACTTTAACATTTAAAGAGCAAGTGGGACTGCCACTGCCCACCACCACCACCAGGCTGCCCAAATTGTCCCCAATGTATCTTCCCCTAGGTGTCTCCTTTCAGACAAGATTCCACCTGTGGAGATCTTAACCCTATGATTAAGCCCAGTCCTTTCTGAAGTTCCAGAACTCCGTTACAAATCTGACCTGGTTCTTTAGCAACCATTTCACAAAAGGGAAGTAGAGAGAAGAGGGAAAGGGAGGGAAGGGGAGGGGAGGAGAAGGGAAAAGAAGAGAGAGGAAGAGATGAGGGGAGAGAAGAGGAGAGGGGAGGGGAGGGGAGGGGAGGAAGAAAGGAAAAGAAGAGGAAAGGAGGAGAGGAGAGGGGAGGGGAGGAGAGAAGAGGGGAGGGAAGGGGATGGGAGGGGAGACCACTGGTCTGTTGGTGTTCAATACATTCTTTGAAGAAATCCTAACTTAAAAAGAGCTGGAGGGGAAAGGGAGGAAGGAAAGTCTGTCTCCAGACTGGGAGTTGGTAGCATATTTGAGGCCACTGTGGTGGCACATAGGTGGCAGGTAGGCCACTCTGCTGCATCTCCAGCAGAGAGAATTCCCTACGGCCGGAATATTCCTTCGTGGATGGTGTCTGACTCGGGGCATTTGTGCTGCCTGAGGCCTGGCTGGACATCTCATTGGCAAGCCACATGTGACCTGAGTGAGTTTTGCAGAATTTCAACCACATGTACCGATTTGGATAATGTATTCTTTCAGAAGCCAGGGCTGAGCTTTAAACAAAGCATAATCCTGCCTGCATATCAATTTCCCCAGGCCTGCGAGGGAGGGAAGGCAAAACCCAGAAGCAAGATGCTTTCCAGAACAGCGTTTCCATGCGGGGCGAGGCAGTGGGGACGTCCGAGCAGAATTCACAGTCTCTTGGTTCATTAACAGGAGCGCAAGGAAGGCAAGGGGGGAAAGGTGGGGAGCGAGTCATAAAATATGAAAGGACTTCCCTGGAAATTGGCATCAATGTGATTTATTCAATCCAGATCCAGGCTCAACTATTTGAAAATAATTGAATAGTTGATACCCACTGCCATCTGTAAGTGATGGAAACATGGACTAGGGGTGAGAGGAAGGGGGTGATGGGCGGAATCTGAGGCGCTCCAGGTCACAGCCTTCCCCAGCCTTCTAGAAAAAGAGACAGAGCTCTCCCTAGACCCTGCCTCTGTACGAGGCCTCCTCTCATGCTACCCCTTTCTGCCCCTACAGAACTGTAACTCACCACCCACCACAGGGAAGCAATTTTGTCTCCTGCCATCTACACTAGGCTTTGTGTTCCAGGCAGTTTCTCTTTGGAACAATCATGAGTTTTATTTAGCCAGGCATCAGTGGCTCATGCCTGTAATCCTAACTTCTCAGGAGGCTGAGATCTGGGGATGAAAGTTTGAAGCCAGCTTGTGCATAAAAGTTCATGAGATGGGCTGGGAAGATGGCTCAGTGGTAGAGCGCTTGCCTTGCATGCCTGAGGCCCTGGGTTCCATTCCTCAGCACCACATGAGCAAAAAAAGCCGGAGTGGCACTGTGGCTCAAGTGGTAGAGCGCTAGCCTTGAGCTGAAGAGCTGAGGGACAGCGCCCAGGTCCAGAGTTTAAGCCCCACAACCGGACCCCCAACAAAACAAAACAAAACAAAAAGTTCATGAGACTTCTCTACAATTAATCGGGGCAGGGGTTGGGGGGCAGTAGGGGAAACTAGAAATAGAGTTCTGGCTCAAGTAGTAAAAAATGTCAGCCTTGAGTGAAAAAACCAAGCGAGAGGGCAAAGGTCTAAGAGCAAGCCTTAGTACCAGCAAGCAATTACATGTGCGTGTACACAGGGTCACACTCACACACACACACATACACATATACACACACATACACACCATTGTTTTAAGGCTTCAGATAAATGATGAATCCTTATGGTAAGAAATACAAATGATACAGAAATGTAGGGAACATCTCCTTTCCCACATAGATTGCTAAAGTAATCTTAGATATCCATAAGAACACCTCTATTAACAGCATAAGCTTTGTCTTTCCATCTATGTGTTGGCATCTATAAGCACATCGAAAGGGGGGAGAGAAAGAGAGAGACAGAGAGACAGAGAGAGGCTTTAAAACAATCTCACAAAAACAAAATCCTGCCAGGCATGCATGTAATCCCAGCACTCAGGAAGTTTAAGACCAGTCTAGGTTGCATAGCAAGAATCTGTCAAGCAAATAAATATAAAGAAAGAAAGCAAACAAGCCTATTTCTCATTGAACAAGGTCGTGAACAAATATCCTGGTCAGTAGAAATAGAGGTCCACCTCTCTATCTTTTTTTTTAATTTAATCAACTGTATACTTTCCATTGTCTATTTTATTTCTCCTATCATTGCCATTCAAGTATTTCTAGTGTTTACCACAAGCAGCACTGAGGAGCTATCTCAGACACACACACATATGCACATGCATGCACACACATGCATGCACGCATGCACACATGCACCTGTACAGACATGTCTAAAGAATCGATTCCCAGCAGAGCAAGGGCAGGATCTCAGTGTGTGTAACAGGTAAGTGGTTTCCAGATGGTTTCAGGTGTTTGAATGATCACTTGAATACCTGCAGAGCCAACTGGTTGACTCTAGCTCTGCCAACTCACATGGCTGGAAGAGAACAAAATCTGTATCAAGGGGTCCCATCTGCCACTTGTCTTCCCAGAGAAGGCAAAAATAACCTGGCCAGCAAGCCAGGGTGAGAAGAGAAGACCCCTGTCCCAGGACATGATCTAAAGAGAGATGGTAAAAGCCCAGAGAGAGAGTTGTGAGTGGAATTTGGAGGTTCCCGAAGGACCTGGGAGACATGGAAATAGGTGGGGAGTTCATGGGAAGAGAATGGCAAAAACAGAGGGTTCTGTAAAAGGAAAGAAGCCTAACTGTCAGAACTTGCCCACCAGGGTTTTGGTAGGTGTTTAGGAGCCAGGAATCTGATTGGTGAAGGAGCCAATGTTGGTGAAGCCAGGCACCCATGACTCTCATCTTAGCTACTCAGGAGGCCGGCTCAAAGCCAGCCTGGATAGGAAAGTAGATGAGACTTTTACCTCCAATTAACCAACAAAAACTCAGAAGTGGAGCTGCTGTGGCTCAAGTGATAGAGCTCCAGCCTTGAGGGGGGGGGGAAAAACAACACAGGGAGGGTGCCTAGGCCCTGAGTTCAAGCCTAGCAGTGACGTGTGTGTGCATGAGTGCACACACACACACACACACACACACACACACACACACACACACAGAGTGATTGGTGCTACACTCTAATAATGGGCCTTAGAGGCTGAAAAGCCTCCCATGGGCCAGGTAGAGAAGTCCCTAGTTGTAGCCTTGGATGATTCCATGGCATAGACAGTTGAAACAAGAGCTATCCTGCTCCAACCAGCTCCAAATACCCCTCATTATCTTAGAACCCATTGATAAAGTCCTCTTCACCCCAACCCCTATCAGAGGAACTTCCCTGCACAGAGATAGTCAAGAGGGCTCCAGCCTGGGGTGCAGGGGTTGAGCAGATAATACCAGAGCGGGTTAGGAAGCCAGCTGCAGTGCACTGAGGAAAGGATGGCCAGCCCCTTGGGATTTATGGGCATGGTTAGGGGGCTTCCACAGTGCAGACAGGACCCTGGAACCCTAGAGCCTGGCCCAGGTTGGCTTCAAACTGTGATCCCCAGATCACAGCCTTCTGAGTAGCTAGGATTACAGGTGTGAGCCCCCGGCACTCAGCTTGAAAGGGATCTTTTGAGGATTAAATAATCCTATGTATCAAGAATATATTGCATTCATAAACTGCTTTGTGAAATGGCAGCTCCTCTGTACAACTACTTAAAGATAATAAAACATTTTAGAAAGAAAATAAATAATCCTGTGTGTGAAGCACATGGCCCAGAATCTGATATATGATAAATGGAAGCCATTATTCTTGTTTATTAATATTGTTCTTTTCATTTTATTTATTTATTTATTTTTTGCTGGTCGTGGGGCCTGAACTCTGGGCCTGGGCACTGTCCCTCAGCTTTTCAGCTCAAGGCTAGTGTTCTACCACTTGAGCCACAGCACCACTTCTGGGTTTTTCTGCTTATGTGGGGCTGAGGAATTGAACCCAGGGCCTCATGCATGCAGGGCAAGCACTCTACCACTGAGCCACCTTCCCAGCCCCTTCTTTATTATTTTTGTAGCCACTTAAAGTATACACTCCTTATGGATAGGGACCATGTCTGACTTGTTTGCTCCACTGTCTGCAACAGTGCTGAACACATAGTAGCCCTCCATACCTCTTTGTAAAGTGAATGAATGAGTCTGTAAACGTTAACTGACCAGGCCTGTGTGTAGGTAGGGTTAAGCAGCTCTAGCAAGGGTTCCTTTAGAAGGGTTCCCTCCGAACCCTTTCTGGCAATTCTGATCACCTATGGCCTCTTTAAGGCTTTGTGTTGACTGCCTGAAGATGACTGACCTACAGATGGTGTCTGCTTCAACTCTTTCCTGTGCCAAGGATGCCCCTATCTGCCCGTGGGCAGGGCCAAGCCATGCCTCCATGTGCTGCACTTGCATTTGGGTGAGTCTGACTCAGCACAGAGATCTTCTTCCCAGAGAATGCAAACAGTGTGAAGCCCAATTAAAAGACCCACCCATTAATATGCTCACTTTTCAGAAGAGAGAAACAGAGGCCTGGGAGGTGACATCACAAGCCTGAAGTGACCTAAATAGACTTCCAATGCACCTATTACTTGTTGCATACAGACTGTAGATAGCTCTCATATACTCTGTAAGGTAGCTATTAATGCTATTCTATACTGCTAAGGAACTGAGGCTCAGAGGTTAGTATCTTGCCTAAAGCCATACAGCTGATACAGCCATCTCATATTGTCTGTGAGTATTGAATTTTGAAATTGCTGCCTTCGACAAAAATTCATAGAGTTCAAGTTAAATCAACTACCCTTAAATTGAGTATCTCATTTTCTTCTTATGTTACCCAATACAGTTATTTTTGTCTAATTGAGTACACACTTGAAAATTGATGAGCACGGCTGGAGCGAAGTCCAGAAGAATGAAATCATTGAACCCTTTAGTCCCATAGGGGCTAAGTTGCCCCCTGGCCCAAATGAGGCAGGTCTACTGGCTTACAATTGTGTGATAGTGCCTCCTGGTCTTACCATAGGTGAGTAGATTCATGAATGAGAAACGCATTTAAAAGCACCTGCGCAGTGATTGGCATACAGTAGAAGCTAAATATATGTGTGCTATATTTGAATCTAAACGAACTAATTCACTCCTTAAATAGATAATACATTTCCACAAGGTAGTAGGCCATGCCAGGCATCAGGCAAGCAGTGATGATCAGAACAGACAAGCTCCTGACCCTATGCCTTCAGCAGCCAACATCTGAGCACCTGATCAAGGTGATGCCCAACAAGCAGGTAAGCTAATGGGTATATAAGAGTCAGAGAGTGCTAAGGGGTAGAATAAAAAGTTCCAGAGAATCAGAGGTGGGGAAAGTGGGGAAAGACTTTTAGTTAGGGCAAGGAAGGTCTCTCTCTAGGAGAAGGAGGCATTTCAGCAAAGAATGAGTCCACACACCAATGTCACCCCACCCATGGAAGCTGCTGATATCAGAACTCGGGCTAAATAGGTCTCTACTGTGAGCACAGACTCGGGCTGAGACTTCAGCCCAATGGACACTAGGGCCCATGATCTATGTGTCCCAACATGGCTTCTCAGCTGGAAAAATAAAAAAAATAGCTATAGAGACAATGTGTAGCAAAAACTTGAACAGAACACTCCATTCTAGAATCTTCTTAATGCTTCTGTGGTGTCAGGTGCTGGAGCCAGGAAAGATCTTCAAACACACCCAGCACCCCACATTCACCAAGAGAGACCACGAGACTCCCCAAACCACAGGTCACCAGCAGTGCAGAAGATTATAACTCAGCTCTCCTAACTCTCCTTGTCTGATGCCTTCCTACGAGCATACTGCCTTGTAATTTATAGCTACTCCAAAACTTTGCTTTGGTCTGGGATCATCTAAAGACCACATGAACTTGGCTCTGTGCTGTACCTGGCTCTCAGGGGGTTGTTATGGTGACACAAGAGAGATCATAAGGATGGTCAGGTGTAGGATACTGACTTCAATGTGGGTGCTAGGGACCCAGAGAAGAGGAGTCTCTTGCACAGCAAAGCTGGACAGGATCAGAAGGCCTCTCTTGTCTTTGCCTAGCTTTGCATTCATGCCACGTTCTTCTAGGACCTGAGTTTTCCCTCATCTATTTCCCCAGCTCTGAAACTACCTAGGGAAGCAGGGGGTACAGTTTTTCACTCTCTACCTGTGCTGGGCATTCCTGTCCTCGTGTCAGTGTCTTCATGTGTCTCCTACATGGCCAGTGCAGGGCTCTTCCCGAGTGCCAAGCCAGGCCATGTGGGTTGCTTGGACTTATGGCTGGTTCCCTACGCCCTGTAACCCCCCTCCCACCGGCCTGGGTCCACTGTTTGGATGCAGTGGGGAGCGAGCCTGGGCACTAATTTACACTTGTTTAACTACAGCTGCCGCCCACCCGCCATGTGTCTATCCGCCATTTATTGTGCTTTCCAAAGCCCTGCCCGGCACTCAGGGGCATTTCCTGCCTCCGCTAATGGAGGAGAATAGACGCATTATATGTGAATAATGGATTATGATGATACAATTTGGGTCTCTTAGCTCTCACCGAGCCTAGGCTGGCCTTGCATTATTGATAACTTACACACACCTTCCCAAGCGTGTTTATGTAAATATTTAATAGGGAAAGCAAGTTAACCCGTTGGTTTCAGCCTTTTCCAGAGCACTGGAAGTAAAGGCTATAAGAGGTGACTGGGGGACCTCTACCCCCACCTCTCCAGCAAGATTTAGTGATACATCAGATCCCTTCAAACAAGCTGAAAAGTGCCCATTATGTTCATATGGTCCCAAACAGGACTTGGTGGCCTGGAGATTCATGGCTTTCCAAGAAGTAAGAACATTGAGACCTACCCCTCCCCTCTCTCTCCCCCTCTCCACCCCCGGTTGAGAAGACAAGTGGGCATGAGCAGAATGCGAGGTGTAAGAGATACAATGGGGCGGGGCGGGGCTTATTGGAAGGCAGTGCTTTAGAGACCACCTAGTTCTCCACCCGGCTCCATCACTTTTCAGCTGGTTGGCAAGTGACTTCATCTCTCTGTTCACTGACTGCTGTGTGTGTAAAATGGGGAAATGATGCGCGTGGCTGGGTGCAAGGATTCTGTGAGGGTGTGTAGTCTAGGTTGAAGAGATTTGTAGAACGCCCAGCACGTGGTGAGGGCTCAGTGATCCCCATGCTTACAAAGCAGCAATGGTAAGATGCCTGTATGTTCCCACAGTCTTCATGTAAATGTCAGCTGGTAGTGTTTCTTACTAGTATGGAAAATTGTTGTGCCTCCTAGGCTGGATGGAGGAGTGTTGTTTTCCTAATATTGTGTTCCTGGTAATGGATCTACTTTGTCCCCTTGTGGGAAGTCCCAAGGGTGGCCATGGGCCCTATCTGCTTGTGCTGAAGATGGGGGACCAGGGAGAGCTGAGAGAACAGGGGTGGCCTCCCTGCCCTCCCCACCACTAGCAACACCACCCTGGCACCTGTCTCCTCCTCTCTAGTTTATCCACTCCATATCCCCCTCCTCTGCTGCTCCTGGCCACTGCCCCGCTCAGAGCACACTTCCTCCAGCCGCCAAGCCGTCTCATCTGTGGGCTCCTCCACCCGAATGTCCTTCTCCCCCTCATCTTCCTGGAAGCTCTGACTGTTTCAGGATGGGGCTCTGTCATCTCCTCCTCCCAGCCTTTCCTGCCTCTCCCAGGTGATCTCATTTTTAAAATTTAAATGGTTGACTTGTTTTTCTGCCTGCCATCAGACCTTCAGGTCCAAGGTCTCAGAGGCTAGCACTGTGTGTGTGTGTGTGTGTGTGTGTGTGTGTGTGTGTGTGTGTGTGTGTGTGACAGACTTTCTGTCTACCCAGCCTCTCCTCTGCATGGGCCCTGGGTGGGGTGCTGTGGGGAAAGCGCAGTGCACAAGGGCACAGTGACTTGCATTCAGAAGGAATCATTCTGGCTGCCATGGTGAGCACAGACTCCAGGAGACAAGAGCAGAGATGCCAGTGAGGAGGCTGCTGCGAGAATCCAGGTAGGATGTGACTGTGGCAGTGTCTTATCCTGAGATGGAAGGGAAGAGGCAGGGGGAGGTGGCAGGAGGTGGTAGAAGTAGTCAGGGAAGGAGAGGGATGTGGGAGCTGGTGGGAGGAGGCAGAAGATGGCCAGGGGAGGGGAGGGAAGGTAGCCGGAGGAGGTGGGAGGTAGCCAGACAATCAGGTTCTAATAGTGGTTGAGGGTGGAACTTATGGGATTTCCTGGTCACTTAGGTATCTCCTGTGAACAAAAAGCAACATCTAGGAGAAATCAAAGAGACACCTTTGAGTGTGGGTGTGGAGTTGCCACCAGCCAAAGTGAGGAAGACTGGAGAGGAGAGTATAGGAGGAAGAGGAGAGCCCTGTTTGAGTGTCTTATTAAATAGACATTCTGAAGCTTGTACTAGACACCCAAGAAGAAGGTTTGAATGAGCAGCTGCATCTAGGAATCGTGGGACACAGACACGAGTTATGAATGTGGGGTCATCAGTACATAGATAGGTGAGATCCTCGGGGCACAGTGACATAGAAAGAGACACTAGGGCTTGAAGCCAAGTATTTTGACCAAGCAATGTGGGAAGGGAGGGGAGCAGAAAAGGATGCTGGGAGGTGATGACCAGTGGAGTCAAAGGAAAACTTACTGGTCATAACTTCAATGGTATAATAAACAATTGTAGTAAGTATCCTAATTGTGATTAAATCGCTTCCACACATACTCTGTTAGGTACTTCTGCTCTGTTAGGTACTTCTGTTAGTTTTGATCCTGAGATTTAGGAATTCTTCTTCCCATTATGCAGATAAGAAGACCGAGGCTCCAAAAGGTAAAGCTGAAGATGGAGGTCTCATGGTGAGTGAGTCAGTGCACAGTGACCACGAGCTCAAGCGCCAAATCCACCTAGGCCTCTTTGAGAAGCCACTCAGGAGCACCCTGTTCTCCGTGAAGGGTCAACCCTTGCCTGACATTGGCTTCATGCTCTCAACAGCTTTGCCGAAGAAATGCCATTTCACAGATGAGGAAGCTGAGGCTTAGAATCTCATCAAGCGACCTCTCCAAGTTGCCCAGACAGGGATTTGAATTTCTGATCTCCTGCCTTCATCTAGGCACTTGAGACTCTCCCCAGCAGGCGCTTGGAGAAGGGAAGAGGGTTGAGATTAACTCTGGCTTCTCAATTTGAAAAGCTGGGTCTCTTCCAGATGCCACATGTCAGGCTGGCATCACACAAGGCTCAGCCCTCTTAGGCTGGTACATGGAAGGAGAGGACCCCCGTACCAAAGCCAGGCTGGGTGTTCCCAGGGAGTCCCTTTCCTCCTGCCTGCCCAGCATCTGCCCCGCGCCAGCTCCTGCCTGCCTGCCAGATGTGCCAGCTGCGGTTCCTCTCCACAGAGAGCTTCACTTATTAATTAACGTGGACGCCAAGGGGGCAACTTCTCAGACCCAGCCTCAGAGCAGATCTTGGCACATTTTTCAGACTTTGTTTAATAATTTATCATCTTTTAATCATAAAAATAATTAGCACAAGAGCGATAATCTGTGCTCTGCCGAGAGCAGACCAGCGGAGGAGTTTTCAGACGCTGCCAGAGCCCAGAGAGTTGCATGTTGGCAGAGAAGAGAGAGAAGGCTGGCTCGGAGCCAGGTGTCCTCTCCAGAGCTGGCTCAGTGAGTCAAGAGTGTGTAGCATGCTGCCTGGCCCTGGAAAGGACTCTGAGGAGAACCCCAGGACCCACCACTTTCTTAGAAGTTTGAGGCTCCTGCTCTTGCCTGGGGCCTAACTCGCTGGCTATCCTTTGGGAAGTTTCTTCCCTCTGTGGTCCCTTAATTTTCCCATCTGTCAAATGGGATTTATAATGATCAGAGAATACCCAGGGACACTTGTGGTCAAGAAGCCATGATCCAACAAGGTGGCAAACGGAGAAGCAGTGGCTGGTAGCATTCCAAGAGAATGACAGGAATATCCCCAAGATCTGAGAAACCTTCCATACTACCTCCACCACCCCTCCTACCCATAGCCAACAAGGGCATGCACTCCCTCCTGAGGATTCCCAGATGCTCCCACAGGACCCTGGGACAAGGCAATGTGCTCCAAGCTCTATGGCTTACAGCCAGTCTCTCTCCTTTCTCTGAGCCTTGGTTTACCCATCCAAAGAGAGAGAGGGACAGAAAGAGAAAGAGAGAAATCATCAAAAACCCACAGGTCTCCAGAGAAGTTCCAAGGGATAGGATGACAAGTTTAACCCTGGGAGACATTGATCCCAGTCTGTCCTGGATTTAACTGTTACTTCCTACACAGACTGCAGGTTCCAGGGCAGGACAGGGACCACGCCATGCTCCATGCTTGAATAGTGATAGAAAGGCTAAATGTCATATACTTCTGTTTCTGTCTTGAGGATATCCAACCTACACAGGCACGTCGGGGGCTCTAGATTAGGCCACAGTAGTTATGGAGACAATTCTGACCCTTCTGGAGGAGCCTGGGAATGCTCCTCCCACTGCCTCAGTCTCTTCATGCAGATTTGAGGATAGCTGTCTGAGCTTGGAGACTCCCAGAAGCAGAGCCTGAGACAAGCATTTGAGAATTAAATAGTTGTGACAGACACCATATGGTCATCAAAGCCAAAAATATTTACTATCTGGCTCTTTGCAGGCGAATGTTGGCCGGCCCCTGGTCTAGGACATACGATAATAGTCGCTTACAGTGGTCCCTTTGATGAACAGGTTGCCGGGCTTTATCTGCAGCTCCAATGTACCATTGGCTGCTCCCAGGTGCTCTAACAATTACCACACATACACACACACACACACACACACACACACACACACACACACAGAGTACTAGATTGGCATACTCCAGTGGCCAGAGGGCCCCCTGATACTAGCCTGACACATCTGTACAGAGCAATGAGTGCCAAGAAAAACTTAGAAACCAGGCCATCTAGGGCTTTTGCTCTGAGAAGCTCTGAGGACTAAATATATGCTGTTGGCAGGACTTGAACTCAGAGCCTTGTGCTCTTACTCTGCCTTTTTCTCTCTCTCTCTCTCCTGACTGGCATTCTACCACTTGAGCCACATCGCCAGCCGAGCATTTTGCAAGGTGATTGATTGGAAATAGTGTCTCTTAGACTTTTCTGCCTATGCTGGCTTTTGAATTGTGATCCTCCAGATCTCAGCCTTTGGAGTAGCTAAGATTATAAACTGGAGCCCCCAGCCCCACACCCACCCCACAAGTTCTTGAAGCACTCAAAATATGGAGTGTCTACCAGTGCTCAGCAACTGTAATGGTCTCTAGGAGCCCCTCACCAAAGTTAATCTAGACTCATTCTACAATGAGCTGCCTTCCCTTCTTGATCTCAGACTACCTGTCTTTCTTGGAGCTCACTTATTACCAAGCCCCCAGGCAGTCTGTCCTGGAAGAAGGAGGATTTCTTTCCCAGTCCAGTTCAATCTGTCTGGTCAAAATTGAAGTAGCATCAGCCTCTCCCTGGCTGCTTTTCCTGCTTTTTCTTTCCCCAAGTGCTTTCTACCTGGGCTTCCTCCTGGGCTCTGTCCTCAGGGTTGCATTTGGCAGGTGCCATAGGGGTGGGGGTACCCTCAGGTTATCATCCAGACAGGCAGATTTTCCCTCCACTGGCTGCTAATGCCATCCTTGGCCCCGTGACTCCTGATGATTGTCACCTTGCTCTTCTGTACCATCCACAGGCTGTCAGCACGGCTGGCCCCACACCATCACTTTTCACCCTCTGGGGGAAGATTCTGGAAGTTGATTCTGGGCTCCTTTTAGAAAGACATATATGAGCAGATTTGAGTAGAAAGCAAGTGGGCATGATCAGACCTCAGATTAGAGTCAGGTCAGTTTAAGGCCAGAGTCAGGATGCCAGTCTGACTTCCAGACAGCTGAGGAGTCAGAGGATGGGTCAAGACAAAGCCTGAGGTCAAGGTCAGGGCTGTACCTGTCCAAGGTCAACTAAGAGCCAATTCAACGCCAGGAACCCAACACAACCAATAGCTTTTCTAACAACTCAGCCCAAGCCATGGTGCCCCAGTCCTCAGCCGGCCTGGGTTCCTGGCACCCCTGGGAATCTCCAGCGGGTCCTTCTCCACGGGGGTGCCTGCATTTTCATTCACGTGTACAACACCCTCCTGGCCAGGCGGCTCGCATTTCCAGGTCCATCTGTCTGCTGAGCTGTCGTGGGAACCGAGCTCAGAGAATGGGCCCGAGCCGTCTCTCCCTCCGGAGCCTGTCTCCAGACTGTTGGCGTTCACGGCTCTGCCTCGCAGCCTCCGAGCTGGGCTCGAGCTGCTGAGCCCAAACACCGTCCACTGCTCAGTTCCAGCCAGCACCAAGCACTCCCCAGATGGGCAGGGATCGCGCCGAGCCTGCCTGCCTCCTGCCTCAGGCATTGCTCGCTCCCTGCCAGAGGCCCAGGGAGATGCCCAATCCTCAGGCTCACAGCCCAGGGACCAGGCCGGGCCAGGAGAGGGCAGAGAATTCGCCAGCACTAGGGGCAAGAGCATCCTCTAACCAGTGAATCCCAGCAGCCCCAGACCTGGGCTGAGGGAGACCCAGCCTCTCTCTCAACAAGTGTCTGTCAGCCACTGCCCTCTGACCAGCCACAGAACTACCCAAGAAAATTGGGGAGTCAGGGGGGTCATTGTCAATATGATTCCTCTGGGGCAAGTGGCTAGAAAGCTCTGGGCAGCAGGGAGTTCTAGACTAGACAGCCCTGGGTCTGAATCCCAGCCATGACACTTCACGTTGTATGACCCTTACTCAGTTACTCCTGCCTCAGTTTCCTCATTTGTAAATGGGTCTAAATAATCTCTAGCTTCTTGGTTCAGGAGAGTTAAATAAGTGATGTAAAGCCCTCTGGCAGAGCATGTGTCTGTTGGAATGTCTGCTCAGAACACCGCTCCCCCTTTTTCTCTGACCACTACACCTCCTTCCTATGTTGTACTGGCCTTACTCCACAGCACAGCAGCCCAGCTGGGCACATGGTCTCAGTGGCACAAACTGACTCACAGAGAGGAGTTTCAGAATGGTTGGAGGAAGAGAGAAGGCATATATAGCAAGCCTGGGGGACATGACTGAGAATTTCTGGGACCAGACACCACTAGGAACTTTATAGACACTGAGCCAACATCTCCCTCAGAGCTGAAGCTATTGGTCATGGGCTTCTGTTTTGATCAGAAACAGAGGGAAAGCACATGCCATTGGTGAGAGCCTTGTCCCCGAAGCCCAGGCCATGGGGTCACAGGCCAGCTCGGCCACTTATTTAGCAGTGTTGCCTTCGGCAAATAATACGACCTCATGGTGTCAGTTTCCCAGTCTATGAAACGGGAATGATACTGGCACCTACCTCCTCCTGGGCAGTGGTGAGGATTTAGCTAATTAACTCAGCTAATTAGGATAATACTTGGCATACAGTAACCACTAATTAAGTATTTGCTAATACTTCAAGGCTTTAAAAAAAATTAAATCATCACCCCCTGTTTGGCAACTCCCTGCTCCCATCTAGAAGACAGAATCAGTTACTCTATAAGTATTTATGGGGTCCTCACTCGGGGTCCTGCACAGGTCCTGCTGGTGAATAGGCTTAGGTGGTTCTATCACCAACGGGCTCCTTTCTGGTGAGGGATGGAACCCAGAGCCTGCTTCTGCAGGACAGCTACGATGGAGCTTGGCTTGCAAGCTGACCTTGGCACCTCTCAGTGCCCGCAGCAGGTGAGCCACCCCCAGAGCCCTTTTGGTCAGTGGGGTTTGAGGCAGGGCTTCAACAGCAGTTGTGCAAGGAAACTTCTGTCTGCTGTTGGAGAATGCCCCCAAGGTCCTGGAAGCCTGGGTCCTAGAGAGAACCACTCATTTTTTCCCAAACTGCCCTCCTCAGTCTCCCTGAAGGTGCTCATGAACCCCAAAGAAGGCACTGCGGAGATCTGGAGAGGCAAAGGTTTAAAAGTAGTCACAAGAAACCCATTACTAAATGGGCAAGGGAACTAAAGAGAGACTTCTCAGAAGAAGAGAAAAAAATGGCAAAGAAACACATGAGGAAATGTTCATCATCCCTGGTTGGGAAGGAAATGCAAATAAAGACAACCCTGGAATATCACCTTACCCCAGTCAGAATGGCCCACATCCTCAAGTCAGCCAACCACAAAGGGGATGTGGAGAAAGAGGAACCCTGTTACACTGCTGGTGGGAATGAACACTTATACAACCACTTTGGAAAGCAGTCTGGAGGGTCCTCAGAAAGCTAAATATTGACCCTTATGACTCAGTCATACCACTTCTAGGCATCTATCCTGAACAACAGGAACCAATATACAAGGACACATGCACCTCCATGTTTATTGCAGCACTGTTCACAATAGCCAGGATATGGAAACAACCCAGATATCCCACCACAGATGAATGGATCCAAAAATTGTGGAATATTATGCAGCCATTAGAAAGGAGAAAATAATGGCATTTGCAGGGAAATGGATGGAGCTAGAAGAAATCATGTTGAACGAAGTAAGCCAAGAGCAAAGAGACAAACGGCACGTGGTCTCCCTGATAAGTGGATGTTAAATCCAAAATATAAGGTGATACGACAAAATTAACAAGACTTAAGAAACAAAGGACTTCCACTCATTGGTCGAATCACTACTAAATAACCCCATGCTGCTGATCACATATATGGTATATATGTGCACACCAGAGGGAAACCAGGAGGACGACACAGAACTAGAGGGAATCAGGGAAAAACATACAACAGCGGGAACCATCAGCTGCACAGGACATTGATCAAAATGAACTAAGCAACTCAACGGCAGCAATGGGAGGGAGGGAACAAGTGGGAAAGAGGGAACAGCTGATGCTATGCAAAACAAAAAAAAATGTACATATCTCCCAATGTGGAAGAAGTAACTGTATTGCAAAGCTCATAGAACTCATAAATGTTATAGACCATGATAGACAATTTGCCCCCATGAAAGTTAGAATGTGTTTGTGACTTTAACTAAGCATCACTATCCCATAATACTGTGAAATTTAGGGAATTATGTAACCACTTAATTACAATAAAAAAAAATTTTAAAAAGTAGTCACAAGATTCTTGCAAGGACACCAATGGACCAAAAACAAAAACAAAAAGACTTTATAATCAAGAAAGGAACAGGAAAGGGAAAAGAAAAGACAAAAACCAAGTAAGATTTTTTTAGCTTTACTTCCTTTTTTATTGTGAAAATACTGTACAGAGGGGTTACAATTACGTGGGCAAAATAATGAGTACATTTCTTATCAAGCATTGTAGCCTCCTCCTTTGTTTCCCCTTCCCATCCCTTCCCATCCTCCCCCAACCCCCCACCCAATCCTCTTCCTCCCCCTCCACCAAAGTTGTAAAGTTCATTTCGACATAACAACTTGTACATCTTATTACTACCTTGAATGCACCTCATCTTGTCTAATCTCAGAAGCTAAGCAGAGTCAGGCCTGGTTAGTACTTGGATGGGAGATTTTTTTTTTATGGCATTAAGGTTTGAACTCGAGACCTTGAACATGCTAGCCAGCCCTCCCCCTCGGCCATCTTTCTTTTTTAGTTATTTTGCAGGTAAAGCCTGACTTTTTGGATGGCGGGGGCAGTCTGGAGCCAGCCTCACAGGTTTTCTCTATGCAGCTTCCCATGTAGCTGGGATCACAGAAACACACCATCACACCTCGATGGCTCACTGAGGTGTGGTCTTATTGATTTTTTTTTTGTCAACACTGACCTCAAATCATAGTCTTCCTGATGTCTGTCTCCTGAGTAGCTAAATTTTTTAAAAATAAGTCTGAGTTACAGTACAAGAATCCCCCACCCTGGCAACATCAAAGAGGGGATGCTGTGTTCCAGCAGAGACATGCAACATGAGCAGAAGACGTGGCTCTGACAGCCAGTGGCTTCCTGGGGAGTCAGACATTGCAGCCTAAGCCATCGGGAGGAAGGGGAGCCAAGCCAGTGAACAGCAGAAGCAGGCTGCGGAAGTGTCAAGGTTCTTCTGCCATTGACTACTGAGTATGGCACCACACCCAATCTTCCGTTAGCCCAACTTGGCAATATAAGTTTTGCAAAATTATATGATGATTTTATAAAAACAGTTCTAGTAACGTGTGTGTGTGTGTGTGTGTGTGTGTGTGTGTGTGTGTGTGCAGGTACACACACATGCATGTCCACAAGCACATAGAGCGGACCAGTTCCAGAGCTTGAGCTCAAGGTCTTGAAGTCTCACTTGGCTTTCTTGCTCATGGCTGGTGCTCTACCACTTGAGTCATGCCTCCAGTCTGGCATTTTGCTAGAGATGGAGTCTCACAGACTTTTCTGCCTGAGCTGGCTTCAAAACACAGGCTCCCAGGTCTCAGCCTCCAGAGTAAGTAGGATTCCAGGGTATGCCACCAGCGTCCTTGTTTACATGTAACATAGCCCATGTTCCCAGCATAGTGAGAGGAGACATGGCATGATGGTCAAGGCAGAAGGGGCTGGGTTCAGGCTGCCTGTGTTCAGCCTCACCTTGAACAAAGTACTTTGCCTCTCTGCACAACTTTCCTCATCTGTAAATGGAATAATTGAACTCAGCTCACAGAACACACAGAGATGTTAAAAGGGATGTTTGAAAGAGGTCGTGGCACCAAGGAAGTTCTCAGTGAGTATATAAAACGCTGTTGAGCCTTACTATGTATCAGGCAGTGTGCCAGGTACTTTAGACACCAGCCACAATCCTCACAACATGCTATCATGCACGTTATTTGCATGGCCCTCATTTTCTTTTCTCCTTTGCTTTACTTTTTCTGAAATAGAGTCTCAGAAGTGGCCCTGTGGCTCAAGTGGTAGAGTGCTAGCCTTGTGCTGAAGAGCTTAGGGACAGTGCCCAGGCCCAGAGTTCAAGCCACATGAAACAAACAAAAAACAAAAACAACTGTCCATTTGATGGGGCTGGGAAGATGGCTCAGTGTAGAGTGCTTGCCTTGTAAGCATGAGGCCCTGGGTTTGATTCCTCAGCACCACATAAGCAGAAAAAGCTGGAAGTGGTGCTATGGCTCAAGTGGTAGAGCACTAGCCTTGAGCTGAATTGCTGAGGAACAGCACCCAGGCCCAGAGTTCAGGCCCCACAACTGACAAAAAAAGAAAAAGGAAAAGAAATAGAGTCTCACTGTGTAACCCAGGCTGGCTCAAACTTACGATCCAGCTGAGTCCTAATGCTGAGATTACAGGTGTGCACTACAACACCTAGTTTATAACACTCATTTCACTGATGAGAAAACCATGTCCCAGAATACATCATAAACTCAATAGCTCTTAAATTGTTGAAGTTCAGGATTAGGATTGTCTGACTCCAGAGTTTAAACCCTTAATCGGAGTTAAAACTACACATGGGACCTACAGAGAGCAAAGGATTGGGCAGATGTATACAGTGAGACAGAACTCCTCCCTGTCCTCTTCCTGTTTGGCCACCCTTCAGCACTGGCATTTTCTGATTGGACACATTCTTCCTTCTCCCTCTTGGAGGAATCTCTCCTCCCTTCCTTGGAAGGACATGGGTTTGGGTGACATTGCAATTGACTCGTTGCTCTTCATGAGCCAATGTCAATGAGCTGAGGCAACATAAGACACCAAATCACTGTACGAAAGGCCTGATCTCTAGGAAGGCACCACTGGGAGATAATATGGCCTAGTAAAACCCTTCTTATGTCATTTCAGGTGGGTCCTGAAGGGGGATTGTGTAATCCTAGCCACACACACACACACCTTGTTGCTCGTACTGGGGCTTGAACTCAGGGTCAGGGGCCTATCCCTTAGCTTTTATGCTCAAGGCTCACACTCTACCACTTGAGCCACAGATCCTCTTCTGGCTTCTTGCTGGTTACTTGGGAATAAGAGTCTCACAGCCTTTCCTACCCTGGATAGCTTGTTACTGTGATCCTCAGATCTCAGCTTCCTGAGTAGCTAGGATTACAGGTGTGAGCCACCCACATCCCACTGTCCTCTTTCTTGTTTACTTCCCAACCAGGAGGTGAGAAGTGTGCTCTGCCACACCCTCTGGACCAATTCCATCTGACTTGCCCACCAGAAACCTAAGGCAATTGATCTTCCAAACTCTAGACTGGAACCTCCAAAACTGTAAGCCACCGTGATTCCTCCTCCTCCTCCCCCTCCCCCTCCTCCTCCTCCTCCTCCTTCTTCTCCTCCTCCTTATTTTCCTTATTCTCCTTCTCCTTATTCTCCTTATTCTTCTTCCTCTTCCTCTTCTTCTTCCTTCTTCATCATCATCTCAAGGATTTTGTAGTAGTGATGGAAATCTGGCCAACACTCTCCAGTTATCTCCACCTGATGCTCTCCTCAACCTCAGGTCAATATCCTACTCAATAATTCCTTGAGGGCTGGGAAGGTGGCTCAGTGGTAGAGCACTTGCCTTGCATGCCTGAGGCCCTGGGTTCGATTCCTCAGCACCACATAAGCAAAAAAAAAAAAAAGCTGGAAGTGGCGCTGGGGCTCAAGTGGTAGAGAGCTAGCCTTGAGCTGAAGAGCTGAGAGATAGCGCCCAACCCCAGAGTTCAGGCCCCACAACTGAACCAAAAAAAAAAAAAGAAAAGAAAAGAAAAAATAATTCCTTGAAATTCAGTACAACTAAATGAATGCATGATCTTCCTTCTACCCCCACTCTCTCAGACATGACTATCAGCTGTCCAAAAACCTAGGAGCCATTCTTCTTCCCTCCCACTTCCTCATCCCCTTCAATCATTCTGCAAGTGGATATTCCCTTCTGAGTAGCCCTGGCCACCTCCACAGCCTCCACTTTAATCCAAGCCACTCTCCTCTCTTTCTCCTGGTTCTCCATGCTGGCCCCCCTTCTGATTCCAGCTTCCACTCCACACCCAAACTAATCTTTTCAAAAGGTAAGCCTAGTCTTGGCATCCAGGTAGGAGGTAGCACTCTGGCTACCACAGCCAGCTCCTAGTCTCGCATCCTGTGTCTGTAAGCCCAAATGTCTCTTGCAGAATTTCTCAGTGAAGTTCTATAGCATGTGAGTAGCTCTGTCCACACCATGTGCCTTCCCTTGCACCAACCATGATGGCCAAGGGAATGCAGAAACGTGAATGGCTCAGCCAGACTTGTGGGCTCGCTTGTGGAGTTGAAGAAGAGTCTTGAGTCAATCTGACTTCCATGGCTTTGATAAGATGCCTGATGGATAATTTGTGAAGAAAAGAGATTGATTTGGCACCAGCTAGGCTCTTCTGGCCCTTCTGGCTCTATCCCAATACCACTAGTAGCATCATGGTAAGAGTAGGTGGGACAGGGGGAGGACAATCACAGGGCAGCAGAAGCAAGAAGACTTTTTATAACAACCTCTCTCACAAGAGCTAAGTAGAGTGTCACCAGGACTACATTATTCCCTCCTGATAGTGTTATTCTCCAGGATCTAACCACCACCACTGGGCCCTACCATCTCAACACTGCCGACCAGAAACCAAGCTTCTAACACTTGAACCTTGGGAAATACTCAAACCATATCTAGACTACAATGACTCCCAGCTAAAACGCAAGTAATCAACAAACAGGGACCTATGGGCCCCTGAATGCATTTCCTGCAAAGAAAACAAAGCTACTCAGCCCCCAAAACACAGATGGTATCTGCTGTGGCCACTGGGACGGGCATCCATTGTAAATCAGTATTTTCCTGTGTCCTGTGTATGTACAGCTGAATACCAAGCAGGTGGAATCCTCTAGGGTGGGGATAGAGGAGAAGAAGAAGAAAATATTCATCATTAAATAACTTTGAGGAAAACTAAATTTTGTTTCCTTGTCCTTAGAGAGACAATGTTCTATTTGCATCTTTGGCCCTCTGAAATCTGCAGCCAAGAACCTTGTCTGGTTGTCTTTAATCCAGTCTTTCTTAAATCTGACAGCATGCTCCTTTCCCATATTCCCTTGTAAAACTCTCACTGAAGAGCCTCATGACTCGAGTTCACTCTGTCTTCCCTCCCGCTCGCCTGTGATTTCTGATGCTCCCTTCTGTGACAACTAGAAACCACTTTCCACCTCTCTCTTTTTTCTCATTCTGCTTTTGGGGGTGGTGTCTCACGATGTAATTCCAGGCTGGTCTTGAACTAATCATCCTCCCTCCTCAGCCTCCTAAGTGTTGGCTTTGCTGGCATGCACCACCACACCTGGATTCTTTTTTCCTCTTCTAAAGCCTCCGTACGCTAGAAAAGCAATACTGGAGACAGTCAAAGCTATTTGTAAAGTATGAGTAAGGGCTCTGAGAGAGCTCCATATGCAAACTCCTGGGGGTAAAGTGTGCAGATTCTGTGGTGCTGTGGGTCTCGTCTCCGTGGTACTGATTACCTTGGTCTTGATCTTTGACTGGAGGGGCAGAGGCTGTCAGAGAGCTGAGCTCTAACTATATGACATGCTATTCTACACCAACCCCTCTCTGTAACACAGCTCACAGGGCCAAGACAGCAGGAGAGTTCTACAGGACAGGGGATGGCAGGGATTGCCTGTAGATCTCCAGGTGGTCCCTGCCACAGAACACCCAGCTGGCAGCCAGAAGGGTCCCAACATCGCCTGACAGGCTGAGACTAAAGCACGGCAAGTGCATTTCAATATGAGAATCTCAGTCACTGCAGGACACATCTAATTGGAAGGGAACAGAGCTACCAAACACAAGAACAATGGCAAAGCAGAGTCTAGGAGAGGGTTCTAGTGGGGTGTGTGTGTGTGTGTGTGTGTGTGTGTGTGTGTGTGTCCATGTGTCCATGTGTGCGCACACATGTACACGCACACACATTTACCTGTCTGTCTGTGTACATGCATGAGCCTACAACACATACACATGAGTACACGGAGCTGAAAGAATATCTTGGGGAGGGGGTTGTGTAGGGATATAGCCAAGGAAGGCTGTTTGCATAAGATAAAAAGGAAAGAGACTGCTCTCTGAGCAAGGAAAGATGCTCAGGTAGGCTGAAGGCATAGGCCTGTGGTGAAGGCTAAATGAGGAGCTGTGGACACCACTGTGGTCGGCTGTGTGGGTTTCTTCCCAGTGCAGGACCTGATACATAATCTCACCCATGGACAAGCCTGTGGTCTGACTTGTGGTTGGCCCACACGTTCTGTAACAGCTCCATGAGTGGATCAGATGTCCGAAAGCAGGCCAGGCACAGGCCAGGCAGGTTGCCTGGGCGGGGATGCAGAGCCCTTCTCCAGCCCTTTGGGGGGGAGGGGGTAGGCGTTGGCAGCCCCAGTGAGTTATGACTTTTATTATGCAGAAAACAGGCACATTAACTTCAGGTCCTTTGAAAAATGTGGTCCTGTAATCAGAGTCTGTGTCTGCCCTGATGCACCGTGGCACCAGGCCAGAGAAATGCGGGGATGAAATAAACATTTAGAAAGACAACTACATTTGCAGATCTAAGAATTGAGTTATATTCATTTCTGACAGCTTCCTGAATCACAGCCCACGTCTCCGCCCGGGCAAAACTGGGACCTGGCCCTTTAACTAGACTCCATTTCACATAATTAAAGACTCACAAAATTAAATGGCCTGCATGGAAAGTGGCTTTCAGTGGACTAAATGCCGGGAGCAATCTCCTCGCCAGAGTGGAGAAGTGACACTAGCTTGCAGATCAATATCATCTCTGTTATTAATATCAAAAGCACATTACTTTGTTTTTGCCTGGCTCCCCTCCAAGCCTCCGGCCCTGCTGTGGAGGAGCCATTTGCTGGGGCCATAATTTACTTTGGTGAGTTTTTAAGGTATTGTTTTGTCAGGACCAATCACCGTGACGTTATAAATGACTGGGAGGACTTGCACTCTCCCTCAGTGGCATATGCAGCGAAATTAATTTTTAAAAGTTTCACGTCAATTACTCCTGTCCTTGAGTTATGCAAAGGGACAAAGGAGCGGAGACGTAGGGACGTGAGTGATCTCAAACAGATGAGGTAACGACACCCAGAAACGGGGGCTGCAGACCAGAGCAGACATTACACTAGCTTTAATTGATGCATTGAATTAAACAAGGCTAAAGCCAAATAAATATTGACCACTTAGCAAAAGGACCATTGATTTTTATGATAGACAACAATGCCATCCTCCACTTGGCTGATGAGGGGTGAACGGAGGTTCTAAGCTGGAGTCTGGTTGGTTCTAGAACAGTCATAGCACTTTGAAAAGTAGTAGTAAATGTACCCAGGCACTGGTAGCTCATACCTGTAATCCTAGATACTTAGGAGGCTAAGATCTATGGATCACGGTTCAAAACCAACTTGAGCAGAAGAGTCCATGAGACCCTTTTCTCCAATTAACCAGCAAAGGTAGAAGTGTGACTCAAGTGGTAGAGCACTAGCCTTGAGTGAAAAAAAAAGAAAGAGAGATAAAAAGGACAGCATCCAGGCCTTGAGTTTAAGCACCAGTACTGGCAAAAGAAAAGAAGGTAGGGGAAAGAGGGGAGGGAAGGAGAGGGGAAGGAGAGGGGAAGGGAAGGGAAGGGAAGGGAAGGGAGGGGAGGGAAGAAGGAAGGAAGGAAGGAAGGAAGAAGGGAGGGAGGGAGGGAGGGAGGAAGGAAGGAAGGAAGGAAGGAAGGAAGGAAGGAAGGAAAGGAATAGAGAATAGAGAATAGAGAAAGAGAGTGAATGTTCTGTTTCTCACCCTGTCTGGCCTCATTCCATTTAAGCCCACCTTAGGCTGGTCCTGCCTTCCTGTGCTTCAGTACTGTCTATAAGGATGGAAGCCCTGAGCATCCTCTCCCAGAGCTCTCCATCTCTTTTGTCTTCTTCCTACCCTACCGCCGCCCCCACCCCCAGCAGCCTCTCCCCAAACCCAAAGAAGTGGCTGACCTCCTTCCTGAGAACAGCTCTCACTTTCTGTTCTTATCTGAAAATCATGGCAGAGAGGGAGACACAGAAAGAGGAGCACCAAAAAAAATCTATGTCTAGAGAGAGAATAGAATATCCCCAACTTCTGAGCACCTAGGATGTGCCCAGCAATATCAGATATGATGCAAACTTTACCTCCACTAATTCTTCTAGAAACCCCAAAGGCACACAAGGCAGAGTCAGACTTCTAGATGGACATAAACTAAGAGACAGCACCTCAGGGTGAAGGTTGCCAGGCCTTGTAGCCCACACCCAATCTGTGTCATGCACACTAGCTTGACTGGTATGAGGATGGATCACCGTGCTCAGGGTAGGTTGTCATAAGCTAGTTGGCACCTTAGCTCAGACCAGGTTTTCTCATGGTGGGAACAGGGGCAGTTGAGTTAGGAGAGGAGTTCTGGCTTATGCGTGCAAAAGATTCACCCATTCCTCCATCGGCAACCGTTAGCTGGAGCCTGTTCTACAGCAGGCAGAGCCCCAAGCTGAGAGTTGACAGGGAGGAAGGTGCTGTGTCTGTGGCCATACAGCCCTGAACATGTTCCATCTCAGAAGCTAAGTAGGCTCAGGCCTTGTTTAGTACTTGGATGGGAGAATGAGACACTGCATTGCTTCAAAATTCTTTCATTTTTGTTTACCCAAGTCTCAAGCAAAGGAAACAGTCTTTAAACACATTTCTAGTTTAACAATAATAAAAAAGAAAGATGCACAGTTCTTCTATGTTGATAGATTAATTGGAGGGAAAAAAAAGAATCAGGCAGCATCGCCAGCATCCTGTCTCACACACACACACACACACACACACACAGGTTTACTGTTGTAAGCAAACAAACATGAGTATTTATAGGCATCCAAGAAGTATTCTAACAAATGTATTCTTTTTCAACACTCACAGTCTCAAGGTAACACAGAAACAGCCGTTGAGAGACAACTATTCAAATTTTGACTCTCGAAGGCGATTGCTTTCAGCAAATACTGAGAAGCTCAACCTCCAGATGTCGAGGGTCCTCATAAGGATGGGCTGAACGTGGCTGTTCCAGTGAGTAACATGTTCCCAGGCTTCTGATCTTGTTGTTTGCTTGCACAGAGGATGGTGCTTCTATCAAGGACTGAATTCTATCACAGAATGCATGCCAACTCTGAAAGCAATTGTCAGGCACCATCCCAGCTGGGCTGGGGAAGGCCTGGGCTCTCAATGCCTTTGCTCTTCTTGATCACTGGACGTGGGCTATTGTCCTTCGGGTTCTCCTTCAATTGCCCCTTCTCATTTAAATCTCCGTTTGAGAGTCCCCTCTTTGGAGCAGTTTTCCAAAGCAGCGCCTCTCACTTTGTCAGTCACTCCCCATCATGCTAACTTGTCTGCCTGACACGGAGCTATGCATCACTTCTCAACATTATCTTGTGTATCCACTTGGTCACAGTGACCTCTGTAAGGGGACCAGCCTGCTCAGCTGTGGCCATGAGAACAGTGTCCTGAACATATCAGATACTCCAAAAATACTTATTCGATGAATACATGAATGAATGAAGAGCCTGGAGTAGTTTGGAGCTTCTACCGAGGTTTGGAAAGAGAGAAAGCCCTAAAGTACAGATGGAGGGACAGGTAATTATTAGAAAACACTGGATTAAGTCCATCAGAGCTCATTCAGGCATCCCCGGCCAGCAGCAGGCCACGCTTTACTTCCTGACACTTGTAGCAGGCTCATGGGTCTGACACTGCAATAAAGAGGAGGGAGTATGGGACAGCTAATAGAGACCTTGAGAAGCAGCCAGACTCATGACCTAACAGGTCTTCCCACCTGGAGCATCTTCTGTACCTCAGAGGGTAGAGGTCAAGATGGAGGACAGAGGAAATTTAGGATCACATTTAGCCAGGCTAAAGTGTTCCTGTCCTCCTAGAAGCCTGGCTCTTGCTTACCCCAAAATAAGATGCAGATCGGTCAATTGTACTGCCATCTCTTTGAGCCTCAATTTCCACATCTGTAAAATGGGAGGAATAATTTACACTGTGAGAATTGAGTGTCTCTCTTTCTCTCTCTAGCTGGGTAGTCACGTGTGTTTAATAAATATTAGGGGTCACAATGATGAAGAAGAAAATTTCTTCCCCACGGGTCAGGCAGGCTCTGGTAGGGGACAAAATAAAAATCAAACCAAGAATGTGAACCTAAACTCCGGGCTCTCCCACCTAGCCTTTAGCTTCCCATTTCTCCCTACAAGAGGGACTTCCTACAGCCATCCTTAGAGATGTTGGGAGGATTAGATTTCTTCAGTCATCTTTCAAATACATAAGAAAAACAATAACATATTCAGCACTAGACTAGGCACTAAGTTAGACTTAGGATAGGCAGAGTCAGACTCTTGTACCTTGTGAGAGGTAGGGCCATGAAGCGAGCAATTACAACAGAATTCCTGAATGCAGACACGTTTGCATTCAACCACACCTACCCAGTGCCCCGTGTGCCAGCCCGGAAGAAAACCAGGTAAGATTCCAGCCCTAATCATCTGCTTAAGAGTAGCTAATGTTCATGGAACATTTACTATATGAGCTTGAGTTTTACTTCTTTAAAATGCCCCAAACACGAATACAGGGAACAGCCATTTCACAGGGTGGCAGCCAAGATTCTATGAATTAATGCATGTGAAGCATGGACCAGAGGTTCTGGCACCTCCTAAGTGCTCAATAAATGAAAGCGCTGATTCTATTTATTAGCTCGCTAGGTAGCAGTCGTGTTTAGAGCTTTACGTGTTTTATCTCGTTTAATCATTTAATCCGGGGTGACAAGTACTAAGATACTACCCATGAAATCACCTATAAACTTAAAAGCTTTGCTCATGTGAGCGTGGGCCAAGAATCCAGGACGATGCCGAGTAGCCAGCATGGGACAAGGAGGGCCATAAAAGCATCCAGAAGTTGAGCCTGAGGTGGGGCTACGCATGGAATGAGCAGGCGGGAAGAGCAGCCCTTCTGCAAAGCAGGGCTTTTCTGCTACTGCAGAAGGGCAGATTCAAACAGGGCAATTTAAAAACATGTAAAAGGCATAAAGCGAGAGCAGCTGCACACAGCTGCCGCCAACCGCTTCATCGCGGGCTCGCTGCGGACTCTAAATGACAATAAACCTTCCACCTCTTATAAATTAAGCAGACTTTCAAAAAAAAACCATATCTCCTCCTGCAACTTTTTATGGCTGTTTGGCAACTTTAATCATTTTGCAAAATGCAATTCCTGGCCATAAATTCTCTCCCAAGTACAGATTTAGGGAGATCTAGAGGACTGCGGCGGGTTGATAGGTAAGTTTTAATCTGACAAGGCCAAAAAGTCTATTAGATTTATAGGGAGGCAGCAGATACCCTGTAATTACACCAGGCTCGACCTCCCGGGGAATCTCGAATGTAGGGGAGGGGGAGGGGAGAGAGTAGGAAGGAAGCAGCGGGGGGCAGCAGCAAGGGCAGACCAGACCCCTCCACCTGCCTGTCTGTCAACCCCCAGCCTGGCCTTCTGGTCACAGGCCACAGTGACTTCCTGTACAGGCTCACACCTTGGGTTCCAGGTCATTGAAGCCTGTGATTGATGCAGGTTCTCATCTACCACACCTGTGGCTAGTGCCTGTCAGGAGAAGCTAAGTTCTCTCAGAAGGACACGTTTCCCGGATCAGGGCAGACAGAAGGCATGGGATCTCAATGACATAGTCAACAGACATCCCATCCACCTTTGTGCTTTATATGGTACCAGAACAGAACCACGGACATTCCCAGGGTCATTTCCTGCTCGGAGTATCTGGCTAAAGGACAGGGGCCATATATATACGTATATGTATGTCTCCGCTCCAGCTGCTTCAATCCACACGAGGAAGACCTAGATCTGTTACTGCTCCAGGTGCCTGTCAGCTTGCCACTGACTGCCCAATGTTAAGTGCCTGTCTCTCTGAAGGCCCAGCTTTGAGTCACAGGGTGCTCTGAGTAATGGGAACCCCAGGAGCAAACTGGCAACCTGTAGGTCAGCACTGAGTTTTAATCATTAATCCTTTCCTTTTCAAGTGCTACAACTCCAATTAATATATATTCATTCCTGGAAGAGGGGCTAAGGGGGGTGATGGGAGAGGTAAGTGCCTCAGGACGCTGGGCACAGGAGCCAACCCAGACACCCTGCCGAAGTGTGGCAGATGGAAAGAGACTCTAAGATGTGCTGACATTGGGGTTTGAACTCAGGCATAGGTACTGTCCCTTAACTTTTTCACTCAAGGCTGGTGTTCTACCATTTGAGCCATACCTCCACCTCTGGCTTTTTGCTTGTTCATTGGAGATTAAGATTCTCACGGATTTTCCTGCTGAAGTTGACTTTGAGTTTGATCCTCAGATCTCAGCCTCCTGAGTTAGCTAAGATTTATAGGCATGAGCCACTGACATGAGCTTAGCTTCAGCGGATTTTAAAGCAGGGAGATTATCTTGGATTTTCTGGATAGATCCAGTATCATCCCAAGGACCCTGAAAGTGGACTTAGAAGGCAGGAGAGTCCGGGTCAGAGTGATGGTAGGTGAGAGGGGCTGGACCAGCCATGGAAAACTCTGGAGATGGAGGAAGGGGTCAGAAGCCAAGGCTGTCACCCCTAGAAGGCAAAAGAAATGTTTCCCTTTGGCCTTCTAGAAAGAAATACATCCCTAAATATACCTTAATTTTAGCCCAGAGAGACTCACCTCTGACTTTTGACCCTCGGGACTATAAGATAATAAATTTCAGTTGCTTAAAACCATGAAATGTGGTGACATATTGCAGCAGTAAGAGGTGGCAAATGATACTTGAGCAGAGTCCCCAAAGAAAGTAGATCTGGGACAGGATGAAAGGTGCAGCACATGCGATACCATTTCTTTATGGCCCTCATTCTGCCCTTCAGGTGCTGGGGTTTGGGTTTGGTTATCCTAGCAGGTAAGTGTTACCTCCCCCTCAGTACAGAGGCCACCAAAGGAGATCATATCTTTTGATCCATAGGCTGATATTTATCAGGCCTATGCCAAGGCCCGTCCTCAATAAGAGTGAGGCCTTAGCTCCTATCACACCGGGGAGATGAAGTCTGCTAACCATCTGAGTGACCTTGAAAGCCACACCTCCCAGTCAATCCTCCAGATGGGTATTATATAACGCATGTAAGTTTACATTGATTAGTTAGAATTTGAACAGAAATAGACAATGAATACATCATTTAAGTACTATTATTTTTCTCTCTTTATTTTTGGTTGCTCAGGACCTGGGCACTGCCCTTGAGCTCCTTCACTCAAGAATAGCACTCTACCACTTTGAGTCACAGCACCACTTCTAGCTTTCTGGCGGTTAATTGGAGATAAGAGTCTCATGGACTTTACTGCCCTGGCTGGCTTCGAACTGGCCTCAGATCGCAGCCTACTGAGTAGCTAGGATTATAGGCGTGAGCCACCAGCACCCAGCTCTTTCTCCTGTTTTTTGTGTTTTGTTTTGTTTTTGGTTGGTTGTGGGGCTTGAACTCTGAGCTTGGGCACTGTCCCTGTGCTCTTCAGCTCAGGGCAAGCACTCTATCACTTGAGCCACAGCGCCACTTCCTTTCTCCTGTTTTAAAAATGGAAAACTGAGGGTTGGAAAATGTAGATTCACTAGCCAGGATCACACAGCCAAGAAGAGGCACAGTTAGAACCTGAGTCTAGGGTTGTCTGATTCCCTTTCTTCTTAACACCAAGCTGCCTCTCTCCCCCAGGTCAGCCAGAGCTCTCCTTCCTCCTCTAACCTCGCATCCTTCTCCCACAGCTTTCTTTCTTCCCCACCTCCACCCACTCCTCCTTCCTTTCCTACTTCCTCACCACAGGGCAGTTGTTTCAGAGTGACAGTCTCTGCTTGGCCAACCTCTCCTACGGAAGCACTAAGGACCCCCTCTAGGCTCTTGTCTGACAGAAACAAGTAAGAGACCCACACAGCTTTGGTCTATCTGGCCAGGACCTTGATGGCCACATCACTGCCCTCTGACCCCAGCAGAAAGCTTGAGTAGTTCTCCACTGACCCAATGCCAACTCTCTTATGGCAGGGCTACAAGACTCGGGGCCAGCCCATCACACATGCCCTGAGCTGTGCCAGCTCTTCAGATGGCAGAACAGGTAAGATGCTCTAACCCTAGCTACTCCAGCCCATCCTGCAGGTTCCTGGCCCCACCTCCCTTCCCATGAAAGAAAAAGGAGCTTCTTTAAAGATAGAACAGAATAAAATATAGATAAGCATTAGTCAAATGAAATTAATGCTTCCAATATTGTTTTAGGCTTGCTCGTATGCATCAAGCGTCTATGAAGTTGCCGTTTATCACGTGGGGATATTGCACTTATATATTAGCTGACTGTCTGGTGGCCACTCCAACGGCTCTCTCTGGACTCCAGGTCACCCTTCACAGACAAAGTCAGCCTGGCAGACATCCATCTTTTCCTCTTCCGACGTGTCCCCAGATGCTAATAAAAGGCCTTGCCCCCAACAACATATGAATATTTAAATGACAGTTAATTATTCATCATATAATGATATTATTAACATCCGCTTTATGGCTGGCTGTGGGCCCAGCCAAGTCTTGCCCCACACAGAAGGGTGCAGAAGAAATGCCAAAAACCAGGCAAGCCTGGCATTCCTTATGTACGCAGGAACTCATCTTTATTTGGGGAAGGACCATCTCCCTGCCTGCTTGGTGTCATGCCACGAGTGGGGTTCAGGGGACAGATTTGGTCAGTTGAGCCCCTGCTAAGAGGCTCCCGGAGGGCTCCTAGTTGCGAGAGCTCATATCCATCCTGCTGAGCACTTTGTGGGAGCATCATTGGATTCTCCAAACAACCTCATAAAGTCAGGTCAATTCTTATCCCCTTTCCTCGAAAGTGAGAAAAATGAAGCATAACAGAGAAGTTACATGTTCAAGGTCATACAATATGTGGAGCTGGAATTCAAATCCAGGCAACCTGACCTCCTGAGGGCAACAGCAGAAAGAAACTCTCTGACAGAGATGCCAGCCAAGGCTACGTGACCTGCAAGTGAGCTGGGGTTCAGATGGAGGTGGCATGGGAAGATCTTCTAGCAAGTAGTTCCAGAGCCAGACCCTGGGATGCAGATGTGGAGGATACCTAGACAAAGGGAACAGCATACACAAAGGCTTGGAGGAAGAAAGGGGCCTTGAAAAGAGTGAGATTATATAATAATTCCAGCACAGTTCTGTATGGGATACATAATGGGAAGGTGGCTTGGGGACAGATGGCAGAGAGCATGGAGTGGGGGAGATGGGGGGGGGAACAGGCTAGAGTTTGGATTTTACCCTGCGGGTCCTGAGAAGTCTTGGAAAGTTGTGATAGACTACAAATTACAGAGAAAATTCTTCTTTCCATAAAGACATGGAATTGTCCAACCCCATTCTCCCACACAACATCTAGGCTTGGCCACGTGACTTGTTTTAGCCAATGGGATATCAATACGTGATTTGCAAAGGGATTATGTATGGGCCTTGGGTTCTTGCTCTTTTTGGAGCTCAGGGATCACCATGAAGGCCACAGGAAGATAACATTATCCCAACTAAACTCAGCCCAAATTATTGACAGCCTGTCACCATTCATAAAGCCATCCTCCATCATCCAGCCACCAGCTGACCTGCCAGCAGACCCATGAGAGGGTCCAGCAGAGATTCGCAGAGGGAGGCAAGCTGGCCAATAGAATCTAAGGTAAATAAAATTATTTTAAACTGCTCCTTTGTTGAATGGTTTGTTATGCATCAGCCACTAACAGTTATACAGGCTTAAAGAGTGATAGCCTGGCCAAAGTGTTTGAGAAAGACTACTCTGGGCACAGAAACCAGAAAGGTTAGAAGTTGGTGAGATGGACAGCTGAAGAGCCAGGGAGAGGCAGAGTCTCAAGTGAGGAGATGAAGATCTAATCAAACCAGCAAGGGTGGATGGACTTAGAGCTCTCCTGTACCACCCTGGGAAGCCCTGTGGCATTGGGGCTAAATCTACAGATACACATACTTCACACTCCACACCTTGGCTACCTTGGGACACCATCCTGGCAGAGTCAGCATCTTCATGCATCTTCCCATCTGCCCCTGCATCAGCCCACATGCCTGACCCTTCTTGTCCTGTCCTAGCCCCTTCTCCCATTGTGAGAATTGCAAACTAACAGACCCCCCCAAAAAAATGTGGAAACTAGGAAGAGCACATGGGAGTCCAGATTTCACCCAAATTCTGCCTCCTAGCCTTGCCTCCAAGTGACCGTGTGACTGGGAGAAAAAGCCTCTTCCCTTCTTCTGGCTTCGGTCTCTGAAATGTCTTTTGCTTCACACTAGGTGTGAACCCTTTGGGTTTGCAGCATTGGGAGGGTCTGCAGGCTCGCTGCTGTACCTGTTCCACTTGCCTTGAATTCTTGTGAGAGGCAGAAGACATATCGACTCACCACCAACAACCCATAGCCTTTCTTGGCTCTGATAATGTCATTGGAGAAGCTGAGAGAAATAGCCATTGCCTGAAACCATCTGTCCCAAGGACCCATCAAGCTCCTCAGAGCCTCCATTCCAGCCCTGAGTTTGTGATAGACTGACTCCAGGCCTTCAACTCAGTGATGAGCAGATGCTGGGGGATGGGAGGGCAGTGAACCTAGGCATAAAGAACTCAAGAGTGAGAGTGAGCAGATGTGAGTGTGGAGCTGGCCCAGGCTCTCAACACACTTGGGGAACTCAGGTCACTCATCTTGCTGGAATGCACCCACAGGGAGAGGTGGGCATTACAGCGCAGAGCGAGACCTTTCCCATGAGTTACTTCCAAAATGCTCACTTCTCTCACCACTCCTGGCACGTCTGAGCCATGGCTCTTCATCTGAGAGAGGCATGTCAGAATCCTCCCCTCAATTTGTTTTATGAATCCAGATAAAGAGTTCTGTAATATCAGGAACCAGTGGCTCATGTCTGTTATCCTAACTACTCATGACACTGAGATCTAAGGATCCCACTTCAAAGCCAGCCCAGGCAGAAACTCTGTGAGACTCTTATCTCCAATTAACCATCAGAAAGCCTGAAGTAGAGCTGTGGCTCAAGTAGTCAAGCACTAGATTTGAGCAAAAATGCAAAGAGACAGTGCTTAGGCCCAAGTAGTCAAGCACTAGATTTGAGCAAAAATGCAAAGAGACAGTGCTTAGACCCTGAGTTCAAGTCCAGTACCACCCCACAAATACACACACACACACACACACACACACACACACACGTGGTCAATAGAGAAATAACTTATGAGCTGTTAATTAACTGATGCTATGGAATCACTGTTAAGTTTCTTACCTGCAATAATGGCATTCTGGATAGGAAGAATGTAACTGTTCTTACGAGAAGCATTTGTAGAATTTACATATGAGAACGATGATGTAAAATTCATCTTCAAACACTATACCAGAGAGAAAAAAACTGCCAATGTGGAAAAATGTTGATAAATGTACAAACCAGATACAGGGTTTATGGGTAATAACTGGACAATTCTTACAACTTGTCTGTAAATTTGAAAACCTCCAAAATTAAAAGTTTTGAGGATTGGAGTGGGAAAAAAAATCAGGATCCCCAGTGGTGGGAGCGCACCCAGCCAGCTGCAGAGGCCTGAGCCAGCCCAGCTGGGCTGTCCAAGAACAAGTATTGAATCACCATTGGAAGTGGTCCTTCCGGACTTGGCTCCAAGCTGGGGAGGGCAGGGGGTCGGGGGCCCAGCTGCAGCCCCACCTCCTTCCCAATCCCTCTTAGAAAGGTCAGTTCCCTGGACATCAAGGCAAGCCCTGTCCCTGGGGGAGGCTGAGCAAGAAGGATTCTATGAAGATCAGTGCTCCTTGGCCAGGAGATGACCATGTGGGCATTGGCCCCTTAGGACAAAAACACTTTTGTTTTTGCTTTGGGTCCCTGGTGCAAGAACTCTTGCTATGTGGTTCCATTTCCAAAGGCTCCCCGTAAGCCTCTGCTGGACACTGGGACCACACAGCTGTGGTGCCTTGGTTGTTTGGAGCTCAGACCACGGGGACTTTCAGGCTACATGGGCCAGGCCAAGTGGAGCTAATGATCTGGGGACCCAGCAGAGAAGGGATCCCCAGAATACAGACCTGGAGAGTGGCTCAGCCCTCCCAGAGAGAAGACAATCTCTGAATAATCTTTATAGGAGCAAACATTGTCCTGGATTTTATCCCAGCCAGGAGGCCCTAGGGGAGGGCTCTTTCCCACAGCTTGGGTCCCCAAGGCAATCGGCCAGATCTCAGAATGCTTCATTCACCATCATTAACCAGAATAGGTGTTCTGGACATTTCTCCTTCTCCTTTATCTTCTCCATGTTCATCACCTCCTCCACTTCTTTCTTCTTTGCAGTGCTAGGATTAAATCCAAGACCACCAGGACTTTACACATACTAGGCAAGTGCTCTACCACTTGAGCCATGCCTCCAATGCTTTTGTTTATATTTTACTGTTTGAGATAGGGTCTAATCACCACCTTTTCCCACACTGACCTTGAACAATTCTCCTCCTCCCACCTCCCTAATAAGTGAGACTACAGGCATGTGACGCTATACCCAACCTGGGTATGTTCCTGAATTCCATCAGAAGGTGGAGACTCAGCTTTCTCCTGTGACTAGGTGTAGACACACAAGCCTAAGGGAGAAAAGAAATGGTATTCACCCAAGTGGGTGGTCACTCCTGTCCACATGACTTTTTTTCCTCTGAAAATAATTCTAGACCCAGCCCAGCACATAGTCAGTGAGCCATTAAAATCCCAAGTGTAGGGGCTGGGAAGGTGGCTCAGTGGTAGAGCGCTTGCCTTGTATGCTCGAGGCCCTAGGTTCAATTCCTCAGCACCACATAAGCAAAAAGAAAAAAGCTGGAAGTGGCGCTGTGGCTCAAGTGGTAGAGCACTTAAGAGCACTAGTCTTGAGCTGAAGAGCTGAGGGACAGCGCCCAGGCCCAGAGTTCAGGCCCCACAACTGGACCCAAAAAAAAAAATCCCAAGTGTAGGGCATGAAGAAAAGTTTTCAGAGTGAATCTTGTTGGGCATGTTTATTATGAGATAGTCCATGGAGAGGGGATTCTAACATTGTGTGACCTAGGAACTAGCTAGGAACACAAAGGCCATTACTATCTAGAGGCCTCTGGAAGTCATCCCCTTCTTCTGGGGCCAAGATGACTTGGCCCCAGCCCCTCTTTCTTACACGATGTTTCTTAACAGCTCCAGCCACAGTGTGTGAGAGCACCTTTAGAGAGTTCTGCAAGAGAGCTGTCCTTAGCTTTTCTAAGACTTGATTCACTTAAAATTTTCTCCACTACATGGTTCACAGTAAAATTCATTTCAATGCAAGTGACCCCTGATTCCCAGGAGACATAGAAGGAAAAAGGCCTTCTGTGACTGGCTCCTGAGATGGGCAAAGAGGAGTTAAAAAGAGCGATCTGAGATGACTGGTTGTCGGTTCAGCAGGATTAGTCAATCACAACACCAATTGTTCTAGGGATAGAACTCAACAGATCGCTTCCTTCTTTTTAAAATTGAACTCCAACTTAACTGGAACAACAGAAATTCTTGTGTAAGTCAGAGTCTAACCCAGGGGGGAAAAAAAAGAAAAGAAACCACATTGTGAATTTATAACAGAAGTTATTTAATGCAGAAATGGGTTACACAGCTGATAACAAATATGAAATCCAACCAGGTTACAGTAAGGACCAGAAGGGACAAGGAAGCCATTGTCCCTGTAGATTGGATTGAGAAAAAGACAGAGTGCCACCAGAGTCCATGGGCTGGGGACAGAAGAGCTGTAGTAGCAGGAACCACAGAACATGAGGGTGTTGGGGGCACTGAGGGAAGGCAGTCGCTGCAGGAGAAGCCATCAGCAGAAAGAGAGGACAAGTGTCCCATGTCCTCCCTCTTCTACCATCATCCAGCATCCCACCAATGTCTCTTCCTGGAGAGGCCCAGACAAACAGAGCAGCCTGGAAACACAGTCTGAGGGGTCAGCTCCCAACGCAGAGCAGGGGCAGATTGCTAAAGGGATCTGCAGGCAAGCAGTCTCAGGATGGGCCTCATTTTCATTATTTCTCATGAACTCTTGAGTTTTCTGCCTTCCTTCTGGAGACACAAGGAGAAGGGAAAGGAAGAAGTGCTAGGGGTCCTCCAGCCCCAGGCTCACTATCCCAAACACAGGCAGGTCACTCCATTCAACACAGGCAAAGATGCAGAGGACAGACTCTTGTGGACATACACATACTTCTCAGCCAGTCTCACCATGCCCACCTGCTGTCTAGAGCTTTGAGCTCAGTGGATATCTTGGATTGATGTTAAAACTCAACAATGTCCAAACATTGGCGGGGAGGTGGGAGACAGCTGAAAATTTACACACCTGAATTGTGACTACGCAGCATTAGCCAAGGTGACAAACTCTATCATTACAAAACACATCACATATTCTCCCATGTCCCCCAAAACAATCCAAGCAAGACAGTGCTGGATGGGCCAGGGGCCCTGATGCAATGAAGATTCCCCCAGAAACCCCTCTGAGATTTGTCTAAACAAAATTTTTAAGAGAGATTGGACATCTGTCAAGGAAGCATTGGGATTGTGAGATTGTCTCAACCAGGCCCCTTGGATGGTCCCTTGGAAAGCTCTGGGGCTTAGATGGGACTTTGGAGAAGGCTTGAATTGAGGACAAGGATCAGATGAGTATATTAGCCAAGAGCAGGTCCCTGGTGGCTCACACCTGTAATCCTAGCTAGTCAGGAGGCTGAGATCTGAGGATCACCGTTCAAAGCTAGCCCAGGGAGGAAAGTGCATGAGACTCTTATCTCCAATGAACCACCAGAAAACCAGAAGTGGAACTGTGGCTCAAAGTGGTAGAGCATTTACCTTAAGCAAAAGAGCTCAGGGACAAAGCCCAAGCCCTGAGTTCAAGCCCCACCACTAACAAAAAATACAGAGCAGGCCCCAAAAGAAGGTCAACACTGTGGAAGATGGGGAATGGGTGCCTACATCCTAAAGAAGGCTGGGAGTGTTGCACCACAGCATTCACAACAGTTGTCCCAAATCCAGAGTTTTTCAGGGGAAAGGGACCTGGAAATGACCTACAAATTTAAAAAGAAAAGAAGGAAGGAAGGGAGGGAGGGGGTAGAGAAGAAGAGAGAAGGAAAGGAAGGAGGGAGGGAGGAAGGGAGGGAAGGAAGAAAGCAAACACTGCTGACTTCTAGCTCTTACGATAGCAGACCTGACCCAGCCTGGGGAATCAGGGACTAGGACATTTATTATCGTATTAACTCCAAGAACAAGACCTGGAATTTAACACCAGGTCCAATTGTGCAGCATTCATGTATGTTTATACATTTGTGTGTAACCATATAATCTGTTCACATGTATACCCAGCTGTTTGCGTGGGTAGATACATATCTATGAACAGGTAGATGTATAACTATACACAGATATAACTATACACAGATATAACTATGTTCTGCGAAGGTGCTTGAGTTGACCACATCGGAGACCATGTCATTCGTACTCCAGAGCAATTGCACTGGTATCCTGTGTGGTCCTTGTACATAGGCAATTCTTCCTGTCACATATTGTTTATGGTTCCTGGTGTCAAGAGTGGGCAGAGCAAATAAAAGCCCTGATCAGGAACAGGACCTGAGCCAGGAAGCCTCCGGTCCCAAGGTACCCTTCTTTATACTTTCTGGGGAATGTGCATGAATTTGGACAGAGGCATGCCTACAGGCCAGTAAGAAATACAGAAGGCAGAGGAAAGTCTTTGCGTACCTCACTAGGAGTATCTGTATGCATATGTGTCATCATCCCAAGCCCTGGCACATACATGTAGGAGCGGAAGTTTCTTGCGGGAGGGGGTGGAGGGGAGCACCTCATTTCCCTGGGTTGGCAGTTTCATGCCTCGATACCTCTGGGAGTCAGGCTCTCGCTGCACGTCTTGGTGTTCCTTACAGCCGTTTCGCCTGCAGCGGTCACACAGTTGAAAAATCTGGGTCCTGTGACTGCTCTGAGACTCTGCGAAGGCAAACAAGGAGGACTCGTGGCCATTTTGCAATTCCTGCTCATTAGACATGTCTGGGGCCTTGCGAGTGAGCTCTGAGGATAAATAAGTATAAATATTATATTTGCCTCCAGGTTATCTTTAAAAATGTATTTCCTTCTCCCTCTACCTGCCCTTCCCCCAACCCCACCAGCGGCTGTCACAGCTTCCTGAAAGCTCCTGGGTATAAGAAGCACCATCCGGAGAGTCCAGGGCCCTTACCAAGTGGTCTCCTTCCCCTGGGCTGGCCCCGTGGCTTAGTCCATGGGTGGCCAGGAACAGCAGGATTCCTGTGTGTTTCTCAGTGCCCTCTGGGAGGTAGAGAGAAGAGACACCAATGCCCCCTGGTGCTGAGAGTCTACCGCCAAGCAACACCACACACAGGAGACAAGGGGCTTTGTCTTGTCCACCTGGGCCGGAATAGCTTTCAGAGCCAAGACCCAGCCACACCCTCAGCTAGCATGCTGCCACCATGTAAAAGGAACTAAAGCCCCCAAAATGGGGCAAAAGAGGTCCTAGACCATCTATGATTTTTGAGCCATTTTCTTTTAAGAAAGTAAAATGGAGTTCAAACCATGTAGGCCATTAGGAGGTAGGCCTGGTTGGTGGAAATAGACCCCTGGGCATGCCTCCATCCTGCCCCTCTTGTCTCTGTCTTGCTGTCCTGGCTGTCCTGAGGTGAGCAGCTTTGCTCTCCCATGCCTTTCCACCATGCTCTTCCTGACCCAGCATAGGCCCAGAAGTGATAGAACCTGCCAGCCAACCATGGACTGAAACTTCTGAAACCACGAGCCAGAATAAACCCTTTTCTCTTTTCATCCTTAAGTTCTCTCCCATATCTGCTCATACATCATCTCCAATGAGAAGCTACCGAACATGCTACCAAGCCAGACTCTTGTGACCACCTCCTCAAGACCACTATTCCTGCCTACATTTTATAAATGGGGAAACTGAGACCCTGCTGTGCAAATAACTGGACCAAAGGTGGCTGTGCTGGCCTGAGTAATATCCCCAAAGACACTCATGTTCTAAATTCTGTCTCCCCACAAAATACGTATTGGGAACTCATCCCTCAGTGTCACAGTACTGGAAGACAGGGCCTGCTAGCAGTGATCAGACTGTGTGGGTACTGCAGTCATGGACAACTAATGCCATTCTTGGGGGGGGGTGTTAGGAAAGGGCCAGTTCATCCCCCTTTTCTCTTGCTCCCTCTGGCCCTCTCTGCCCTTCTACCATGGGCTGATGTAACAAGAAGGCCCTTGAAGGCTGCTGCCCCTTCCACCCTGGACTTCTCAGCTTCCAGAACCATGAACCTAGCCAGGATCCACTGGTTTACACCTTAATCTTAGCTACTCAGGAGGCTGAGATCTGAGGATTGAGGTTCAAAGCCAGCCCGGGCAGGAAAGTTCGTGAGACTTTTATCTCCAATAAACCGCTAGAAAACCGGAAGTAGTGCTGTGGCTCAAGCAGTAGAGCACTAGCCTTGAGCTGAAGAGCACAAGGACAGCGCCCAAGCCCAGAGTTCAAGCCCCACGACTGACAAAAAACAAAAACAAAGAAAAATGAAAGCAAAAACAGACACATGAACTAGTGAATCTCTGTTGATTATGGGAGAAAAAAAAAAGAAAGCAAAATCTACACCAAGAAGAGAAAGAAATATGTGATACATGTATTCTCTCCCCCAACCAACTTGGCAATGCTTTCCTGGGAGGGACTGGGGAATGTGTCTTTTTAGACAGCTGTATAGGCCTTCTGGTGACCAGCCAGAGCTGAGAGCCACTTCTGGTGAGATGAGTGGAGTGGGTCATCGGGCTGTGGGTCCCAGCTCTCCATTACTCTGTGAGGCCTCTGTGAGTCTCCTCTCTTCTCTACAGGGCCCCCACAAAGCAGCCTTCTATGATCCAGGGGAAAAATAACATTTCCTGCACCATCTTCTCCAGATTGGACTGCCTCAGCCCTGCCTTATAGGGGGGGATTTCCAGTCCCCTCCCTAGACCCAGCTCCCAGCACTGCCCTCCAAATGACCCCCATCTGCCACTGTCATTTAAATTATGACACACAGTAGAACTGAGTGTGTCCAGCCAAAATAGTAGGTCATAGGCTTCCCCCATCATCTTAGGAGACACTGTCTTCCCTCCCTCTTGCCTATGCTGGACTCAGGCCAAGAGACCCTCTGTGAGTCTCTATAGAAGAGAAGAGATTCCACAGCAACAAGAATAATGTCCCCCTACAAACTACATAACAGTAACAGCTACCATTGTTTAGTAGTTCCTGTGTATGGGGCGCCCAGAGGTTTGCTCTCCACACACAATACTAAGGATAGAAGCATTCCCGTATTTCAGATGAGGAAGTAACCATCCTAAAAATCTGAAGTAGCTGCAGGCCTTGATGGCTTATCATATCTTCAAAACTAATTCTAGTTAACTGTAATGAAATCTCTTAGAAATCCACAGCATCCAACCAGATTCTGCTTGGGATGAGGTGGGTATGGGTCCTATCTTCCCAAGCCCTGCCCTTATCCCGGCTATTTCCCTTTCCCTCAATGTACAATTTCTATTCTATCTAGAACCACCCTCCAGGAGGCCAGTGGGAATGTTTGCCTCCCTAGAACTGATAACTATAGTTGTGTGACATGATTAGACATCTTTAGCCCAAGGATGACCCTGTGTGGTTATTTTTTTTTCCCAGCAGGAAGCAGACACTTTGGAAGGGGTAAGCTTCAAAAACCCCAAATTCCATCTCTGTCTCACAGTCATTCATCAGGGGCTGTCATGGCTGGCCCCAGGGCCAGGGGACTGAGTGGCTTATTTCTGTTGCATTATAGCTTAAGTCCATATGCAAACCAGAGGACTGTGTCTATAAATAAGATATTATAGTTAAATCAATATTGATTATTAGGAGTTACTCTCCTATTTAAAGCCATAAAAACTGAGTAAATATTATGGTGAAAGTGTCCTAAATCTCTGGGGCACAATCACTGTTGCAAGACAAAGACACAGGCCTTAGATTGATGGAGTTGGGACTCTAAGAGGACCTGTCAAGCAGATAGCTGTCCCTGGAAGGGAAAAGGAGAGGGAATGATAACTCGAGGACAAGATAAATGTCCATCAACCCATTTCTCTGCCACATCCTTGGTTTTATTCAGGCCTAATGTTACTCATAGCTCAGAAAGGCTTTTCTGAGTAGTCATGGTTTTCATGACTACTATTAAAATCTAGTTTATTCAGATGGTGATGACAAGAATGCTCACCAAATTAATTTTTCCAATAGTATTTTGCTCTTAAAAAATAACTATTTATAGTGGGAGAAATTATCAAAAGGTAAGAAAAGAAAATTAAGCTCACACCAAATCCTACTACATACAGATAATCACAGCCTCTTATGGATTACTATATTTGTGAAGGTTATAGAGAGGCTAGGAAGTCTACCATCTACCATCTGCCATCTGCAGGTTGAAGACCCAGAAAAACTGGTGGTAAAAATTCTAGTCTGGGTTCTAAGGCCTGAGAGCCAGGTGCTCAGATACAAGAACCAGGCCAAGCATTGGAGAAGACCAAGCAGCTGTGCTTTCATCCACAACAGATTCTCTGAGGCCACCCCTATATTGGGGAGGGCCATCTGCTCTACTTAGCCCACGAAGAGAAATGCTAATCTCCTCCAGAAACTCACTGACATTCCCAAAACAATGTTCAACCAGAAACCTGGGTATCCTGTGGCCAAATTGGCCACATCACAAATAGTATGCTGTTAGTTCACTGCTCGAAGACAAGTGTTCTAACTGACATTTACTTCCTCCGCCCTCCATTCAGACAACATTCAAGGCTCAGGTGAAATCTCACCTCTTCTCTGAAGCTTTCTGCAGATCCTCAGAGATAATATCATTTTCATTTCACCTACACATCCTGTACTGATATTCACTCTTATAGCACTTATTTTATCCTCTCTGGTATGGCAAATAATGTTTAACATAACACAAAGTCAAGATTGTGCTTTACTATGTAATCATAAGAGTTTGTTGGGTGAGTGAATAAATGAACATGCATATACATGACAATAGGTAGAACATACTTTTTGTTCAACCATCATTTGATTAAGCCATGTTAACAGGGGCATGGGATCTTGTTCAGTAGCTAGGGTAGCAATGAAAAGGAGTCACAAACATTTGCATCTTCTACAGATGTGAATAAAGTATTCTGGGTCAGAGCAGGTGAGCATTAACTAGATGTTTCTTAGTGATTTCTATTGGCATTCCACCTTAGTGGGTGCACCTGGCTATTGTTAGATCCTAACTATTCCTGGGTCCCTCTGCGATTCTATATCAGGCACCACACACTGGCCACCCTCGGGCCAAATGCATCCTGCAGCTTTGTTTAGCCTACAGTGGTATTTTTGTTTTAATTGACTTTAGTTGCCAACATGCAAAATTCAGGAGATATCACATAAAATTCCACATTTCTGGCTTTTCTCGAAAACTCAGATCTGGCAATACTGTGCTTAACTTACAGGTTAACCACAGATGGAGCTAAGTAGTGGCTATACACACACACACACACACACACACACACACATTCCCTTCATTTGGAGCATGGGTATGGGACCCCATGAGGCTCATTACTTAGTTCCTGAGAACACTGTTCCTTCTGGACTGTTCACTAAGGTTGATCATTAGGATGGAAGGGTGGCTGGATGGGACACAGGAGATAATGGATTCTTGTCAGGCCGTAGGTTTCCAGAATATCCCAGTCAGAAAAAGGCACATGCAAATGACAGACAACCACCCCTGGCACTCCACCCCTACCTTCCCCCATGGAGACTCACCTGTTTCTGCAATGTTTTCCTTTTTTTATTGTGTGTGGTTTTTTTTGGGGGGGGAGGGAGGGTTGTTGCTGTTGTTGTTTTTGTCAGTCATGGGGCCTGAACTCTGGGCCTGGGAGCTGCCCCTCAGCTCTTCAGCTTCAAGGCTAGTGCTCTACCACTTGACCCACCATGCCACTTCTGGCTTTTTCTGCTTATGTGGTACTGAGGAATCAAACCCAGGGCCTCATGCATGCAAGGCAAGCACCCTATCACTGAGCCACCTTCCCAGCCCTGTTTAAGAAACCAAGTTCTTTTCCTTCCCTTTGACCTCCAGAGGCACATGTCCACCCTCCTAAGAGACTCAAGAAGGAGATTCTGACACCAAACTTGGAACCAGGAACCAAGGCCAGACCTTTCCATCCTTTGCCATTGCGATGCAATGCACAGCTCAACAGGATGGAATTAGTTTGGCTCCATTTACAATGAAGAAGTGAAGCCCCAAAAAGGTGACATGATTTATCCAGGGTCACACAGCTCCTCTGTGACCCCCCACGTGGGAGTCATGCCCAGAGGCCAAGCCCGTTGTTCATGCTACAACCTGGAGACATCTGAGGCTGGGCCATGCGCAGGAGAGACCCAGCCTAAAGAGTAAGTGTGACATCTTAGCTTACAGGCTACCTGCCTAAGAAGGGTCAACAGAGGTGAGATGAGGGCTTTGGGTCTGAGGACAGAGTGGTTGAGAGTAGGAAGATGACCCGACCCCTCTCAGATGGCCTAGTCCACATGGGGCCATCTAGAGGCTCATTCCAGGCTAAGCTGCCTCTTAGCCAAAGAGCTTAGCCTCCAGCCCCGCTCTGTGTCAGGCTGTCAGAGAAGGTGTGAATGAGATGGAGTTCTTCCATCTGGGAAGACACAGGGAGAAAGGAGCGGTAAAGTCTTAAAGGGGCCTCCTTGTTTCCTCTTTTCCTCATTCCCACCCAGCACCTGTTTAACTCATCAGCACACCTGATGATTCTGTCTCCTACACAAGTCCTGCCCCACCACGCCCATTCCTGTTTCCACTGCCTTCATTCCAGCCACACTGTGGCTCTGGTCACTACGTCCCCCTGCTGCGTGTCATCAACTGCCTCAGTCTGAACTCTGTGGTCAAAGTGAACTTCCTGAACTACACACCAGACCTCATCTGCCTTGAGCTCTCCCAAAGAGCCTCTTGTCACACTTAGAATAAAATCTGATTGCTCTCCCATGGCCTAGAAGATCTAGCACACTGCGGCCATCACTACCTCTTGAAATGTATTGTTTATCCGTCTCTTCCATACTCACTGATGAAACCTATGGACCTGAGACCAAGCTTGCTCATGCCCCATAGTGAGTTTCCCACTGATGAAGAACTCTTTAGTTGATCTCTCTGCCAGGAACATCAAGCAGCTGGAAGTAGACTGCTTATATGACTGCTCGTTATCCACGCCCCAGCTCCAATGTCACCTCCTCACAGTCCTTCTTGACTCTCACGAGTTCACCTCTGGTCTGTTTCACTCACATCATCTGATTCTATTTTCTTCATAGAACTAAAAAGATCTGAATATACCATCAATATTTGCTTTCTTATCTGCTAGGGGTCTCTCCTAACCAAAAAACCTGTGCATATGATGGCTGAGAGTCTTGTCTTGTTCAACATTGTTTTCCCCCATGAGTAGTTCATAGTAATAGGCAATAAATAGCTGTTAAATTAATTAACTGATTAACTACCCAAGTGAGAGACAACAGGGATATATACTAAGGCATTTGCATCAACAGTGAAATGGAAAGGATAAATGTGAGAGGGATTTAAGAACTAGAATTAACAGGTCAACTATAAAGAGAAGAGGATGCAGTGGAAGTGTGGGGTTTGAATGGCTTAGTGATAGTGAAATTATTCATTGGTATTGGTAGGGAGGGCATGCTAATGAATATCATGTTGCCAGGCTGACTGAATTACTAGAAATATGTTCAGGTGACATCCCATTGGAGTTCAGGAAGGAGATTTAGTCTGATGGTTCAGACTTGGGGAAATGATGGGGAAACAAAAACAGGGATATTCCACTGAGTGTTATAAAAGAAGGGCCTTGGATGTCACCCAAGGCATCCCCAGATTTAACTGGATAGACAAGGCCAAACCAGAAAAAGATTCTGGGGAGACAAGTCTGAAAAGATGAGAGATGGATAGGTCGAGGATTACTAAGGAGAAGCATTTCAAGGAGAAGGTAGTGATAGACAGGTTCAAAGGCAGGTGAGATCGGGAGATAGAGACTGGAAGGTACTACCCTTGCAATGTGGTGGTCACCAGGGACCTCTTAAGAGCAATCTTGCAGTGGGCTCTGGATGGATATCAGATTAGAGTGGGCTGACAAGTGAACGAGAGGGGAAAACATGTGAACCAGGATGGAGAAATTCACTCAATCTGGCTGTGATGGAAGGTGAGCAATACAGTTAATATCCAGAAAGACAAAAGACAAAGGTCTAGTCTACAATATGGTTTTTAGGTTCTTCCCTAAGGGAAAGAATGCTAATGACCATGGAAATAACCAAAGGCAATGGACTCTAGGTACTCAGCCACATTCACAGGATGAATGAATAAAGCAAGAATCCCTTGAGCCAGGTTCCAACATTCTCCAATGGCAGGGGAGAGCAAAAATGCAAAGGAAATGAAGAGTAGCACAGAAGATGGCAGAACCCTCAAAGTCTCATCAGAATGAGGACGGAATGAGTAGAACAATGTAATAATAATGGCAGAAAGATATAGCTGGAACTGGTATCGGAACTCTACTTCCAGCTATTTGGCTATTTGGGCCTCAGTTTCCCTATATGTTCTTTGGGGACATTGGACTAGACCTTCTCTGAGAACCCACGACCTCCAACAATATCTCCAAAGTTATCTTCCTACATTTCTACCCTGTCTCTGCTCCCCTCCTCCTCCTCTTCCTCCTCCTCCTCCTCCTCCTCCTCCTCCTCCTCCTCCTCCTCCTCCTCCTCCTCCTCCTCCTCCTCCTCCTCCTCCTCTTCCTTTTCCTCCTCCTCCTCTCCCTCCTCTCCTCCTCTTCCTCTTTCTACTAAGGTTTGGAACTCAGGGCCTCACACTTGATAAATAGGTGCTCTATCGCTTTTTGCTTTAGTTATTTTTCAGATTGGGTCCATGCTTTTGCCTAGGTTAACTTGGACCGCAACCTACTACCTTCACCTTCTTTATAACTAGGTGCTAACAGTTTGTCTTTTGAGATAGAGTCTCACTGACTTCTTTTGCTTATGCTGTCCTTGAACCATAGTCCCCTTGTCTCTATCTCTCAACTGAGATTTCAGGTATGAGCCCCTGTGCCTGGCCCAGCTTTGCTTTTTTTCAACCTGCATGACCAGGGGTGAGTTACTTAACTTTTCTGTGCTTCAGTTTCCTTTTTTGTGCCAATCCTGAGGCTTGGAAATAAGGGCCTTGACACTGAGCTTTCTTTTGCTCATGACTAGCAAGTACACTGTCACTTGAGTACAGCTCCACTGCCAGCTTTTTCTGGTGATTAAACTGGAGATAGGAGTCTCATGGCTTACCTTCTCAGGCTGGCTTCAAACTACAGTCCTCAGAACTCAGCCTCCTGAGTAGCTACGATTCTAGACATGAGCCACCAGCACCTGGCTAGTTTTCTTATTTTTAAATCATCACCCTACTTCAGACTTGTTATAAACATGAGATAATGAAAACATATAATTACATACACCTATATACATATATACATATATGTGTGTATATACATACATACACACAGACATATATGGCATCTCTTGGATTGTGTCAGGTACCTAGTAGCACTATATAGATGTAGCTTGTATGATTCTTACAGTGGCCACTTGGTCCAGGTAGAGCCCCAGGTGACTGGGTTAAGCATATTGGCTTCCTTTAGAAGGGCAAGACAGAGGAAACTCTAAAAAAGGTTTTTTACAAAGGACCAGATAGGGGAGATATTTTATGTTTCCTGGGCCATATGGTTTCTGTTTCAATTGCTCACCTCTGCCAATGTAGTAAAAAGTAGTCACACTGGGCTGGGAAGGTGGCTCAGTGGTAGAGTGCTTGCCTTGCATGCATGAGGCCCTGGGTTCGATTCCTCAGCACCACATAAGCAGGAAAAAAAGCTGGAAGTAGCACTGTGGCTCAAGTGGTAGAGCACTAGCCTTGAGCTGAAGAGCTGAGGGACAGCGCCCAGGTCCAGAGTTCAGGCCCCACGACCAGACCCAAAAAAAAAAATAAAAATAAAAAGTAGTCACAGACTTGTAAACAAATGGATGTGGCTGTGTTTCAATAAAACTTTATTCACAAAAACAGGCAGTGGGCTGGATTTAGCAAAGATCTCTGGGAAAAGAGATAAGTGCTCCTCTTGACAGGTAGGAGGGAGATATCCATGCTTCCAGATCCAGACCAGAGAGGCCTGACCACTAGGGCTACACATTCACTAAAACAGGAAAGCTTCCAACTCACAGAACAAGCAAATAATAAACTAGTTTTAAAAATAATTAAAATTGAAAATTGATTGTCTGGGCCAGGGCAGATTTATGCAAAGGGCTACTGCTCCACTGGGAGGGGGAGGAGGGTTTCTAAGCTCTATGTTGAACAAGCTAAGCATTTTTTCAGATTATTCCCAGTATAATATGCCAAAGGGAATAGGCTCCATTTATTATTTCCTTAAAAAAATCAATGGGCTGAAACATTCCCTCTAGACCTATAATATTTATTTCAATGTTCTGTCAATAAATATAACAAGGTTAGCTTTCTATCAGTTTAGTTGGAAGAATCATTTGAGGGAAGTTCTATTTGTTAAGTTCGATTACAGAAAGCAATCAATAAGGGAAAATTCCCTGGTCACTATAGGAAAGAAATATTGAACTCAGAGGAGCCATCCAGGAAGGAAATTGATATCCCTACCCCCTAATCCTCCCCACATCCCCCCACAAAAGATAGGAGACGTGGGTGCAGTCTTGAGTCATGAAGTATCAGGCTAGAGTAATCCCCATCTGGAGTAACAAGGGAACGAAGAATGAGAGAGGAGAGAAAGAAAAAAATCAGAACTAAAATCTTAAATCAAAACTATTCTGGTCTCAGATTTTTGTCCAGGTGTTGACTCAGTTTGGAAATGGAATACAGGGACCCAGAGCAAAAGGAATGCTTGTTTGTTCGTCTGTTTGGTTCACTCTCAGTTGAGTTCAGCTTTTCCAAAGATGGATCTAGGAAGGCTGGCCTCAAACTGGTAATGACATGACATGGGAAAATATGTCCTCTGTGAGGTGGAAGTTCTGGGGTCCTTGGAGATCAATTTTTCCCTTATCCTCCAATATATGTATGTATGTATGTATGTATGTATGTATATATGTATATATATATATATGTATATATATACACACACACACACACACACACAGCCCATGGCTGAGGTGGCAGCAATGCCCTTTCTCCTAGAACTTGAGTCTTACTTTTGGCATTGCTCCTAGCCTGGACTAGATGAACTCACTCAACTATCCCTAAGCCTTCCATGAGATGAGTCATAGGAAATACAAGATCTGGGGTGAGAAGATTGGACCAGTTGGCTCAGCTCCACCATATACTTGGCTGGATAAAGTCATTCTCACCTCTCCAAGCTTCTTTTTTCCCATCTATAAAATGAGAAGAATAATGACACATTATTCATAGGCAAAAGAGTGGTATTATTGGGAAGATTAAAATAATTGTTAGTCTTATTGATTGAATTACCATTACTAATGACATTTATTGAATGTTTTCCATATTGTCAAACACTGAAATAAGCATGTTTCATGCTTTGTTGTACTTAATTCTCACAGTAACAAATGGAAGTAAATGATACAAATATCCCCATCTTTCAAATATTTAAAAGAAAGCTTAGAAATAAGAAATTTGCCCAAAGTCACAACACTAGAAACAGTGAAGACTGAAGTCAATTTATCAAACTTCAAAACTTGTCCTTACAATCGCTATCGTCAGAAAAATCCAATAGTATCCTGATCTGAAATTGGCAGGGAGTGGGGCATGTAAAGACTGTCTTCCCCACCCTATCCCAATCCTCGAATCACCACCTCACTCAGAAAAGCAGGGTCCCAGTATGCTTGTGAGACTTCCCCCCCCCACTACTGAGTCCTGATGGTCTCGAATCCAAAACAGGCTTCAATGAATGAGTCAAGTGCTTTTTGGAGACTTTCCAAAGACATGCTTCATCAGTAAGAGGGCTTAAGCTTTAGCTAACTTAATCCCTCACCTAGAGACTAAATTATCCCAAATAGAATACAGCAATAACTCTCCCAAGCTGTCACTGAGGTTGGGTACGGCTGGAAGAATTTGGAGAATGAGTTTAACTAATATAGTTGAACAATTATTTATTGAGTTCCTACCATGTCGGGGGTTATTTAGACACTATAAATATACTTAACACCCTGCTTGCTGCTCACTACTCCCTCAATGTCCCCAGGTATATTCAATACAAAACCAACACCCCACCATCCACACAAACCACAGTCCTGGGAATCAGTAGGTTCTACCCCATCTCTCATGATGTCCAAGACCCGTATATACTGAGTCCCTGCCAAGGCCCAAGTCATCCATCACTAGTCCCAGGTTATTCTGAAAACCACTGTCACCCTCTCTAGATATCATCACACTTTATAGGGCCATGGCAAATGCAAACTATAGGGAAAATGTCTAGGCAGCCAACAACAAGATCATAATCCAACTATATTAGGCCTGATCATTCTCCAAGTACAAATACTCACATTACTTTGATAACTTGGAGCCCTCATTAGACAATAGGAAATAAAAACGTCATTTGTTTTGTTTTTTGTTTTGTTTTTAGCAGTGCTGGGGATCAAACCTAGGGCCTCAGGCTATGCTAGGCAAGCATAGTCGCAAACGTCCAGTCTTGAAGAGTTACCTTCCAGTCTACTTCCTTTACCTCACTACCATGAAGTAAGGGTGGTCATATTTCCACAAAAACAGCCCCAAACCCTGCTCATTACAGTGACATCAGCCAAAGTGTTGGGACCTATAAGTTTTATAGAGGTGTTATTTTGAGTGGTTCAAACAGAACTTAAGCTCAGTATCTTTGCTCTACTGAAGAAAACAGTCTGTCTCTATTAAGACAGGCTACAGACATCCTACCACAGGAGTCTTTATCATTAGCTCGCTTCAATATTCAGTGATACTCAAAACCCTTTGAATCATACATATAGAAGACAGTTGTCAGCCAGATATCTAAGCAGTGCTTGTCCTGGAGCTACTGACCAGCCTGAGAGAGGACAATGAGTGCATACAGAAACATGTGTCCAGGCACCAGGGCAACTTCTGGATAAATAGATGTGGAGTAGATAAAGAGAACTCTTGTCTTACTGAGTCTGTTTCCCTAAATATCTCCAGTCCATCTGCTTTTCTCCATCTCTACCGCCACCAGCCACATCACCACCACCTCCTGTCTGAACTAGTAACTGCCTCCTAACTAGACTTCCAAAATCTATTCTGGACCTTCCAATGACTTCCCAGAGACACCAGAGACAGTTATTTAAAATACAGATCTGGACATGTCACACCCTCGCTTAAAAAATGCAATGGATCCATTGCACTTAGGACATAATTCAAAATCCCACTGCCTCATTGTATTCTCTTAAAAGCAAATCCAGAGCCAAGTACAGTAGAATACAACTGAATCCCAATGCTTAGGAGGCTGAAGCAGGATAATCATGAGTTCAAGTCCAGCCTGGGCTACCTAATGTAAATATCATCATCATCATCATCGTCATCATCAAAAGCAAGTCCTGGGCCATGGAACTGGATGCAAGAAAGAGTCCCAATGAGCACATGGAAAGTAGGGAGTACAAACAAGTTGGAAGTGGTGCTGCAGCTCAATTGGTAGAGCGCTCGCCTTGAGCTGAAGAGTGCAGGGACAGCGCCCAAGCCCAGAGTTCAAGCCCCACGACCGACCAAATAAAAAAAAAAAGAAGCTAAACAAGTCACAGGGAAGGTAAAAAAATTCTTGGACATGATCCTCATTGCCACATTGGGTAGTAGCATGTTTCACTCTTCTCTGGATATGCAGATCTACCATCTCAAGAAACCCAAAACAAGTGAGTAGAAATCTTGGAGGTTCCATGGAATCTTTATGATTTCTCCTGGTGGTTGTACCCTTGGGGGCTCTCATACCACAGAACCTTGCAGTCATGAACAGGAAGCAAAATCTCCCCAAGTCAGCTCCCAGAAGTGATGGTAAAAGAGCCGATCCCACCTTTACCCTTGGATCCCACATACATGTATTCTCACTGTTGTGACACAACACCACTTAATGGCCATTAGTGTAATGTATGTACTATATCTTGGAGCAGAGAATGCCAGCTCTTGCCAGGTACCATTCTTCAAGCTACCACTTTAATCGGATAAAGGATCTTAACTCAGTTAAGGGACCATTACAGCATTCTACCCAGCCAAGCAGCTTCCAGATAGAATGGCACATAATAGGACCAGTGAATCCCACTGCCAGGTGTCCATTGTTGAAACTGCATACTCTATATTCTATAAACCCCTGGATAGTGGTCCTGACATAGGCACTATGGGCAGGAAAGACAAATTTATTCAATAATTTGTCAATCTCAGTAAGAATAAACTGCTGCCCCTTGGCGCAGTTGCCACCAAATGGCTGGTCATCTTCTACAAGCATTGATATCAATGCTAATGGGTTCAGTGCTGGTCTCTGCTGCTGACAGATCATCCATTTAACATCTATACTAGCTAGAGGGCCTTGGTGAGAGAGAATACAGGTTGTTGGGCCATGTATGCATGGCTTCTGCCTCTACCACTATATGTATTTCTTACTCAAACCATTATACATGCTTAAGATAACTAAGGACAGAGGCTCAAGGACATGCACTGTCCATTTCTGACCCCTAGTTGCTTAAAGCCTTCTCTATACTGAATGCTCTCTGGTGATCATTAAGGTCACACAGAAAAAAAAATAATGTGAAAACTTTGTGATCATTTCCACAGGGCCCATACCCTCTGTTACCATTTTCCTATCTCTAATCATTCATTCTTGCTCTTTCCAGACCCTGGACCAATTACCAAAGCAATTCACTATTGCCCAATAATTTGTGAAGAAATTCATCCTAAAAGGTTGGCCAAAGAACTATACAACTTGAAGCTATACCTTGTCAAAGACTTCCTTTCAATATTTGTTCCTTATAGTCACCAATATATTGAACTGACCCATCTATGAAAATCATCATCTGGCCATGAGAATTTCCTAGCAAAGAATTTGAACTGCCTCAGCCTCCTTGTTGATTAGCAGCTTGCAGTCAGCTAACAAAGAAATTGACAGGAACTGAAAGATGTTGACTTAACCAAGAGAGGTGACATGCTCAGCTACTCTGCCTTTGCATATACTCCCTTGAGTCTCTGACTCTAGTGTGCCATTCCCACCACACAGTGGATTGATAATGCATCCACCCAACCTTATGATGTAGATATGATGATACTTCGCTCTTATGGGAAGTTCTGACCACACAGTTATTTGATAGTCCATGATCTGGTGCTCAGCATCTGCTAGGGCCCAGTGATACTCTAAGAACTGGTTTTTAGCACGAAGCAGTTCTCTACTACCTGAGGCATACCTTTGCTCCATAATTCTAGGTATTTCCCCTACATTTCCCTGTGATTGTCCTAACAGAGCTTAACAGACTCTCTCATCAATACTTCCAACAATACTGTACTTCCTGGGTCACGTGGCCCTATGAGCCATTAAGTCAGTCAACTCAGACTTACAGCCGTATCCTCTTCTAACTTAATCCACTCAAAGCTGACAACTTCCTGGGCCTTCAATGCATGGGGTAAACAGTATTCCCAAGGGGAGTATCCATTGCCTTAAAACTCCAGGCATTATTTGTCTTCCTCAATGGATGGAGAGTCAGGAGAAGAAACTCTAAAAACTTCCTCCAATGTGTTGAACACTCCTCATCTTTGCAGGTTTTATTTTTCACCTTTTGACTTACCTATAGCATACTAGGGCATCCAAGTACTTGCCACTTCCTGTTCACTAGGTTCAAGGAGAATGATGTCATCAATATAGGAGACCAATCCAATATTTTGGAATGTCAAGTCAATCAAAGACCCTTTAGACTATGTTATGACAGAGAAGGGGAAAAAAATCAACATAGCCTGAGGGCAAGACAGTGAATATATATTGCTGTCTTTCCCATGTGAATACAAACTGTTTCTAATCCTTTTTCTTGATGTGAATTGAAAAGATCAAATGTTTCCTATCGAGTGCTAGAGGCTATGTTGATTCACTCTAGTTAAGATACCATATCCAGTGAAATACAGTTGCTGCAAATGGGCTTACCACTTGGTTTGGGTAGTTTACTCTTATTATCAAGGAATAATTTGGAATTTCAGGAGCCCAACCAATGACTTATTGGATGTGTGATGGGGAAAATAACTATACAAACTTTGTCTTTGTATGGTATCACTAAATTCTACAATGCCACCTAAGATATGGAATTGGATTTAATATTTTAACCAAACAGATAAAACTCTTAAAGGCCTCAATTTGGGCTTCTGACCATAATGCTCAAAAAATTAGTGTGAACATTTTGGTATCTACTAAGTATATTCATTCTGACTATATACTCAGACACCAGGAAAAAGATTACAAGTTAGTGGATGACTCCACTGGACAGATGGCTCCAAGGCCACCTAGTTTTAATATGCCCTGTTCCCACTATGGGAATTATTATGGCATCTGAGTTCCTAGCTCAGCCTATATCCAACAGCTCTCAAAGTTTTTATACTTCTCTTTCCTTCATGTACTGTTACTCTGATAAATACTGATAGGCCCTTTTGGAGAAGGATTAGAAAAAATAATTATTGTTATCTATTCAACTGGCATAGCCAAGTCTTTCCTCAAGGGAGCTTGGATTCCCTCCATCAACGAATAGACTTAGTCTGAAAAGTGGGTGCAGGTTTGTCACGTTCGATTGCACAGGCTGCCATAAGCCTCAATCTTTTTGTCACCTGCTGTTAATCTTTACGGCTATCGAAGTTCAGCAACATTCTTGCTGACTGCCCCATCAGTGCAGGATCCTTTGTACAAAGCTCCCTAGCTGCCACTTGGCCCTACTTCTTGATGTGGTAAAAAGTCCACCTTTCGTTGGCCAGTTGCCTGCTGGTACCTGGCCTCTGCTCTCACAAACTCTCATCATTACATCATGGCCACTGTCATCAGGGAGCCCATTTCCATGGTAGCCTCTTCTTAATCAGCTCTTGCTTATGGAAGACAGCCACTCTTGAGCTGGCTGGTACTGAATGCCCCTGACTGATGTATTCCTTCTTGCTTTAGTTATGAGAATGTCCTCTGGAGCCTTCTAGAAAACATAAAGAGCTAGTGTCATAGTTTCATGCCACAGCTCTAAATCCTCTGATCCCTTCCTCAGTACTCTCCTGAGACAGTTCTAGCCTTGTCCTCTAATTTACTACAGGCCAAAGCTCCCTAGAGACAACCCAGCAGCATATCAGCTCCAAGTGTCCTTGCCAGACTTTAAATTTGGACTCCTAGGAAAGGATTCTTATATCAGTCTAGACTTACATTCCCACTGTCACCCCCAAATCTAAAAGCCTTCAGGATTTACTCAGTTCTAACTGATGCACATTAGAAATATATGAAGCCCTTTTAGTAAATAAGGTATTTCTTCCTGCCCTAGAAACCAGGTTGCCCTGCTCACACTAGTTACTCTGCTAACTCCTCCTAAAAACTAACTACACTGGAGACCTCAAGAGATATCTGATTTGACACTTGACCCAAGCTGGGTTCTCTATTTCTATGACCTAAAAAAAAAATCACATGTTAGCTGGATGCAGTTGTACACACCTGTAATTCCTGCACTTTTGAGTCTGGGGCAAGAGAATCTTGAGTTTAATGCTAGGTTGATCTATATAGTAAGACCCTGTGACAAAAAGGGGTCACACATGAAAGACAGAGGCACGATGAAATAGAAGGAGCTCCGGTACCTATTTGTCACTTAGAAGAAAGCCACCACTTATCAAGATATTTATTTTGGAAGCAAGAAATAAACATTTGTTCTGTTAAGATACTGGGTTTTTCTTGGTTATTATAGCTAACTAATGTTATGTCCTAATTACCTTCATGTCTTAGAATCCAGAACAAATAGATCTAAGGCTAAATTCTACATTACACCTCTTTATTTTCTGCTCCAGGATGAACCTCCTCCTAAGATGATGGAAAGTGGAAATCTAGTAATTTCTATGAAAAGTCTTACCCCTAAAGGCAGAGGGGTGATCAGACTCTAAAGCTCCAGCAAGACATACATCATATGATCCTGATACATATCCCCTAGTCTGATTCCTTCACTCACTCTGCAAACTGAGCTAAGCTATAGTTGGGCCAGTTTCTTTTCATTCTCTCATCAAGATTTCAAAAAGTTTTACCCCTCCTCCCCCAGTAAAATGTGATATAAAAAAATACGTTTCTTTTCATCTAGAAGAGGGAAATGGAAAAGAAAGCTAAAAAAAAATGAAGAATAAGGAGGAGAGTTTAGTAAAGGGTTCTCTGTGGAAGATGGCACTGTCCATCTCCCCAGAAATCATCCACCCTGGAGACCTCAGCAGTCATCTGATGTGTCAGGGGCCCGGACAGAAAGTAGTATGATGTCCAAGAAACAACTCTGCACCTGGATGGAACCTGGCAAACAGGCTCTGGGCCAGACTCAGCCACTCATTGGCCCTGAGTCTTGTGCACTCCCTGGGTCTTGGTTTAAACACTTGGAGGTAGCTCCCAAACCCAGTCTTCAGAAGCTCCAGGTAAGAATGAGAATAAAGCTGAGTACTAGTGGCTCACGCCTGTATTCCTAGCTACCCTGGAGGCTGAGGTCTGAGGATTGAAGTTCAAAGCCAGCCCAGGCAGGAAAGGCCATGAAACTCTTATCTCCAATAAACCACCAGAAAACCAGAGTGGCCCTGTAGCTCAAGTGGTAGAGTGCTCAGGCCCAGAGTTCAAGCCCCATGACCAATCAAAAAAAAAAAAAGAATGAGAATAAAACAACAACTCCAAAGAGACAGAAATGGATTTGCCATAGCTGATCTCAGTACTGCATCACTACCACCACCACGGAGCCACTGTCAGTCCCATCCTGCTATTCCCGCAGCACATATGAATTGTGTGTGTTGAGAAAATGAGAATCACAAGGAAGTCACAGCCCCTGCTCTCCTAGGGCTTACTATCTAGTAGGGGGTGGAGAAGTGTTTATCAGATAATCAAACAAATCAGTGTATAATTACAAACTGGCTTCAATATACTGAAGGAAGGCAACACATTCTCCAACAATAAATAAAGTATAAAAGCTGTCTTCCATGCTTCTCTGATAACTTAACATGGGTAGGAGTTAACCAGGCAAGAAGGGGAGGGTGGGGAAGTGCGCGTGCTCCCGGCAGGCAGATGGTATAATAGGTGCAGGGACTGGCCATGAGGGTGAGGGCATGAACCAAGCGGAACTGAAAGGTCTGAGTGGTCTCCCCCGACCCCACACACAGACCACAAGGGACAAGGGGATGCCACTGGGACCTGAGGCTGACAGGCAGGCAGAGCCCAGGCCGTGGGTATTTTGTTGTTTTGTTTTGTGTTTTGGTGTGAGAGTAGGATTTGAGCTTTGCTAGCAGTCTACCAACTGAGCTATGCCATGCCTCCAACACCCTCTCCCAGTCCTGTGTTCTTAAAGATACATTCAATGCTCATCCTCCCTCTGAGAGCCAGTGAAAAGATTTATACAGGGAAAGCAATGTGACCAGATTACTGTGTTACATACAGTGAATTGGAGAGAGAGTATAGAGGCAAATAAGCTGGGCATCAGTGGTTAACACTTGTAATCCTAGCTACTCATGAGCCTGAGATTTGAGGACTACAGTTCAAACCAGCCCAGGAAGGAAAGTCCAAGAGATACTCATCTCCAGTTATCCACCAAAAAGTCAGAAGTGGAACCATGGTTCAATAGTAGAGCATCAGCCTTGATCAAAAATGCTAAGAGGACTGAGTGTCTGCAGCTCAAGCCTGTAATCCTAGCTACTCAGGAGGCTGAAATCTGAGGATTGTGGTTCAAAGACAGCCCAGGCAGGAAAATCTGTGAGACTCTAATCTCCAATTAACTACCATAAAACTGAAGTGGCACTATGGTTCAAGTGGTAGAGTGCTCACCTTGAGCTGAATAGCTCAGGGATAGCACCCAGGCCCAGAGTTCAAGCCCCATAACCAACAAAAAAAAAAAATGCTAAGAAGGGCTGGGAATGTGGCTTAATGGTAGAGTGCTTGCCTAGCATGCATGAAGCCCTATTGTTCAATTCCTCAGTACCCACAAATACAGAAAAAGCCAGAAGTGGGCTGTGGCTCTCAAGTGTTAGAGTGCTAGCCTTGAGCAAAAGAAGCTCAGGGACAGTGCCCAGGCCCTGAGTTCAAGCCCCAGCACTGCACAAGAGAAAAAGAAAGAAAAGAGAGAAAGAAAGAGAGAGAGCGATAGAAAGAAAGAAAGAGAAAGAGGAAAAGAGAAAGAGGAAAAAAAGGAAGAGAGACAGGAAGGAAGGAAGGAAGGAAGGAAGGAAGGAAGGAAAGACAGAAGAAAGGAAGGACGGAAGGAAGGAAAGGGGAGAGAGAGAGGGAAGGAAGGAAGAAAGGAGAGAAACAGAGGTAAGTTGATACCTTTGGAGCTCTTCACAGGAATCCAAGGAGAGACGATGAAGCTTAGACTGTGGATGTAAAATCAACAGGACTCGGGTGTCAGTTAGATAATGGGCTAAGAGCAGCTGTTGCTGACATTTTATGCTCTCTGAATCTCATAAAAAAAATTGCAAGGTTCTTTTAGTTTCGAACAATGGAATCTTATCTTATGCAGGGGTTCGATTTGGAAGTCTGTGCATAAGACAAGAATTTCACATAGTCAAAAGGACCCTTGAAAACCTCTCTAAACCACTCTTCAAGTACAGTATGCATGGGTTTGTTTATACAGCCATCAACAGAAATTTTTAGGCACACTAAAGTTAGAGAGCCACTGAACTAGAATAAAGAAAGCAACAGAAGGAAAGCCCATATGCAAATGTCTGGGCATTTAAATCATACGCCTTTAAGACAAGGACTCATATCCCTAAGAGTGAATGAGGGGATTTTCAGGAAGAGACAATGTATACAGGGGAGGAAGGGGTGAGAATTTTCCTAATGTTCCCATTTTCCTGGATATTTATTCCTTTCAGTTTTGATACCAACCTTTTATAACTCTAACACCCATTGGTACTCTAATTGATTATATTAAATGGCTTATCTACCTAGCCTCGATTCCTTCTTCAAAGCCCCACACCCATATCAGTCCAGATCTAGCTAAATACTAAGATGAGCTCAGCATAAGTGAAGCTGGACTCATTTTATCAGCTAGGAAAGGCAAGGTCATGCTACAGTAACAATTTGCCCCTTAATCTCAGTGTCTTAAAATAACAAAGAGCATCTCCTACCCATGTCACTGGGCATCATGGGTTAGATAGGAAGCTGTTCCTTATATCCTAAGTGAGCTGCTGGAGCAAACACCATCTCAAACATCAGCAGCACCAAAGCAAAGCGAATGAGAGCTCCGGAGGCTTCACAACATGATTAAATGCCCCTGCATGGCACCAGCCGTCATTTCCATTCACAACTTATTGGCCAGAATTCATCACAAGGCTTCACCCAACCACAAGAGGGCCAAGAAGTGCGATCCTTCCATGTGTTCAGCAGGTGCACAGCCAGAAATATTTGACAAACAACACTAATGACTTCCACATGCTCTAAATGTACAATGACAAGACAGAGAAGAGACAAGCTTTAATTATTAAATCTGTGTTTGATCCAGGGCCCTGGGTAACCATGTGGCTGAATAAAATGTGCCCATTCATGCCCCAGGGGGCATAGCCTGTGCCCAGAAATTAAAAAAAAAAAAACCTCCCAGACACCATTTGGATGTACTATCTGGGAATTAGAGAGAGAGGTCCCAACAGAGGCAGATGACAGCCTGGCTCCACTCACAACCCTCTACTCTCTCCAAGCCCAATATTCCAGTATGAGGAACAGTGGGACGTGCTCTGTCACCAGAAGTCTCTGACTGCTCCTGGAAGTGCCTTGCAGCAACAAGGACTATACAGCTGAAACTCTGCTCAGTGCTCCTAGCATAATGACCACCCTACACCACATGAGACCAGTTGCATAGGTCACCACCGCTTCCTCTTGCCCTGACCCAATGATACGCCTCTCATCAACAGGTGGGGTCCAGGCCTCTTCTCTTGAATCAGCCTATGATTGGCTTAGGCCAAAAATTCAAGCCTTAAGAACATTGTCTACATCCACTTCATCTTTAAAGCTTGCTGCTCTAGCATGAGGAAGCCAAAGCTATACTACTGAGTGGTTCTGAGCCATGTGAATAGAATCGCTGGAGGGTGCATGACCAGCTCAAGCATCCTGGCTGCAGAGAGGGTCCCAATGGAGTGTAGCCACACTGGTCACCTAAACTCCATCAGATGGTACAGAACTGTCCAGCGGAGGCCAATCAACCTGTAAAAAACAGAGGAGATGGGGGAAACAATCATTATTGCAGGGCACTATGATCAGGGACTGTTCCAGCAACAAATAACCCTCAGTACATTTGTGGTCCTGAGAAAGCCCCAGGAAAGATCTAAAGAATCCTTCAAAGTTGCTTTGGATAGACTTTGAAACAAAGTTGCATGAAGTTTATTGAGGACAGAAAAGGTGCTCTAGAGAAATACAATTATAAAGAAGTGCTAGATGCTGGTGGTTCACATCTGTAATCCCAGTTACTCAGAACCCTAAGATCTGGAGGATTACAGTTCAATGCCAGCCTAGGGCGAAATGTCCTAGAGATTCCATCTCCAAAATAACTAGCAAAAAGCAAGGCTGGAGACACAGCTCAAGCGTTAGACCACCAGTTAAGCAAGCAAGCTGAGCAAACACAAGGCCCTGAATTCAAACACCAGCACCAGAAACAAAAGGAAGGAGGAGGAAGAGGAGAAGAAGGAGGTGGAAGAAGGAAGAAGAGGAGAAGGAGGTAGAGGAGAAGGAGGAAAAGGAGAAGGAGGAAGAGGAGAAGGAGGAGGAGGAGGGAGGAAGAAAGAGAAAGAGAGAAAGAGAAGAAGGAAGGAAGGAAGGGAGGGAGGGAGGGATAAAAAAGAAAGCAAGGAAGAAAGAAGATGAAATGAGGAACCGAAAGCACAGTTGATCTAGATGTAGAGCAGTGATTCTGGAAAGCTGAGAAATGCAGGGAGGAGAGAAGAGAGGGAGGATGGATGATGGGTACCAAAACACAGCTAGATAGAAAGAACATGTTCTACAGTTCCATATTGCACAGTGAGGGAGATTTTGTTTGTTTGTTTGTTTTTTGCCTGTCATGGGGCCTGAACTCTGGGTCTGGGCACTGTCCCTCAGCTCTTCAGCTCAAGGCTAGTGCTCTACCACTGGAGCCACAGCGCCACTTCCGGCTTTTTCTGTTTATGTGGTGCTGAGGAATCGAACCCAGGGCCTCATGCTTGCAAGGCATGCACTCTACCGCTGAGCCACCTTCCCAGCCCCATGGGGGAGATTTTGTGAAGAACTGCTAGGATGGTACTTAAAGCCTCCTAATGTAATGAAAATAAGGACAGGGAAATGCTAATTACCTTGATTTGATCAGTATACATTATATACATATGTCAAAATGTCATGCAGAACCACATAAATATATACAACTATTAACTTAATCAAAAATTTCAAAATAGCCAGGCACTAGTGTCTCATGCCTGTTATCCTAGCTAGTTAGAAGGCTGAGATCTAAGGATCATGGTTCAAAGCCAGCCCAGGCAGGAAAGTCTATGAGACTCGGTTCCAGTAAAATGATTAAAAATCCAGAAATGTACCTTGGCTCAAGTGGTAGAACACCAGCCTTGAAAGAAAAACAAAGCTCAGAGACAGTGTCTAGGCCCTGAGTTCAAGCCCTAGGACCAGCACAAAAATAAATACATAAATAAAAAATAAAAGAATTGAGGAAGCTCAGATTGGCTTAGCGATATAGCTACAACTAGGGACTAAAGACAGTCCTTTGAAACTACGCACCTGGGAAGGAAATCCAACATTGCCCCAAACTGAGCCAAAAGAGTCCTTGAATCCTGTCCTTAGCCAGCATTAGGTGTGGGCCATCCCAGGCAGGTCATAACTGTAGGGGAGGCAGCTTACTGTGACTGCAGACACTCCCTGTGGAGAGATGCAACTCTGAGTGGCCTGGGCAAAGGCGCTGGCCCTGTAGAGAACAGGCAGGAGAACACAATATCACATTGTGATCTCATGTCAGAGGTGGCTCCCCAGCACTTGAACTGGGACAGAGAAGTTTCTGGCAAAGAGAAGAAGAGAACTTCCAGACAAAGAAAGCAGCAAAAGCAAAAGCACCCAGTTGTGAACAAGCCCAGCAAGTATCAGAAAGAATACACAGAGATAAAGCAACACTTGTCAAAGAAATGTGGTTTTCTCTGAGACAACAGGAGCTACAAGAGAGCTCTAAGCAGGGCAGAGATTGGTGCAATATCTACTTTAAAAAGATTCCTCTGACAGCAACAAGAAAAGTGAGCCAGTAAAGTAAGACTAGAGGCAGAGAGTCTGCCAGTCATCCAAGAGAGAACTTAACTCCCAGCTCAACCCTATGGCAACTTCTTCCCTGGACAGCAGGTTATGCTGCAGCTGAACCCAAACCCCATTGGCCTGGTGGCTAGAGAAGAAGGTGGGTGTGTCATAGGAGGGTACTTGAAGCCTGGTATCTTGCAAAGTGACCCGGTGTCAGCTTCCAGCATGAGGAAGGCAGAGGACACCCTGCTTCCTCAGAGGTCATAGAGGTGTAGGATTGATTGCAAGATCATCAAGGCATTTGATCTAAAGCGCTATGTCCATGTATCAGGGCACCAACCATGCTCTGACCAATTGAAGCCTAACTGACTTGCTATGTTGAGAATTCAATTCTCTTTGGAAATCAGCTAGCCTTTTCATTCCTTCCTGGGCTAAATCTGTTTGCTGTAGGCAAAGTCTTTATTCCATAGCAACTGGTGAGCAGTTGCCCTCTGTCTTTTATAGTCTTTTTCCAATGCATTGATTGCACCTAGCAACAATCAAATAATTCCATAGTCTTTATCATTACTATTTCCTCGGAGCCTCTCAACAATCTGGGAGATTGCACCCCCCGTATGCCTCCTTCTACCAGCATCCCATTTCACTTCACCATGACTAAAAGTTGGAACAATTTCAGTGCTAGAGCAAGTCCATGGCCATTGGTATCTCTACCCAGCACCAATGACAGGCTCTCATTACCAGCAGGCCGGTGGATAGTCCAGCTCCACATTCCCATTTTAGAGTCTGTTTCCTAGGAACCACTCCCAGCACCAACTGTAGTAGTAGGTCAGGTTCCCTAGAAATAGATCAAAGATAGAGATTTGCATGCAGACAACTTATTGGAGAATAAGCTTGGGAAGATTCGTAAAAGAGAAAGGAAACAGCACTGGGCAGAGGAGCAGCTGATCTCTGGTGGCTTTGTAGCAGAGGCCTCAATCCCATGGAAAGCCCTAGAGCACATAAAATGAGGCAATAATGATCACTTAGTCACTGAGTTAGAACTGCCACCAAAGAGGGGTGTAAAACCTAGGAGAAGCCCTTGGCAATCTTTAGGATTGCTTTTAGCAGTCCTTCAGGAGAGATTCTGCAGAATGTTGAGAGCCATGATCTCATTGGGACTCTCTGGGAGAATTAAGTGCTTCAAAGAGTCCCTTTGCAGGGAATCTGGGGACCCAACAAGAGCACCCACGATCATCAATATTAGAGAATTCAGGATGGAGAATGGTGGTCAGTACCACTGGATCTGACCACAAGGAAGACACTAGAGATTAGGAGGTAAATTCATTCTGGGGAGAGCAATGAGGGAGAAGCTCATGCAGGTAGCAAAGAAGAAGCAGAAGGAGAAAAGGAAGATGAGCCTCTTGACCTCTCTAAGCCCCACTAATAGATAGGCTTCCTAGGTAGACATAATGCCTAAGGCAAGCTGTCCTATAGGAATATAAGCATTTCCTCAATGCAGCCATGTACACAGACTTGTGTACACATGTTAAGCTGCCCCAAGGCAAGAAGTCCAGACACAGGCTGGTGTTCATTAGCTAACAATTGACCCCCTACATAGTAACTCTCCCTGTACACCTAGAGGGTCAACCTACCCCAGCTGGAATCTTGACTGATCAAAACCTTATGAGCAATCCTAAACAAGGAGGGCCCAAGACATTGCCACATATCTAGTCCCAGCTTTGTTCCAAGCACCTACTATGTGCCTTGTAAGTGTTGGCTTATTTCATCTTCCGCAAGCCCTGTGAGATGGGTATCTCTGTTACCCCATCTGTAGATGGAGCTGCAGAAGTCCCAACTTGCCCCAGGTTGTACAACTGGTTGGTGGCAGAACTTGGCCTGAGACTCCATGAAGGTTGATGACAGAGACAAGCAAGATATTGAGAAACAGGCTGTCTTACTCATTCATCCCGCCAATATTTATGGGCCATCTACAGTTCCAGGCAGGGGAAACCTTCGGGAGACATATCCACAAAAGCACCCTTCCTTCACGGACTTCCATGTCCAACAAAGGAGATGAATAATTAGTTGTAGATAGAACAGTTGACATTACTCCTTTTTGTACGTTTAAGGCTGTGGTAGCCATTGTGGTATGCCACCCAGTTCCTCACTCCTGAGTGGCACTGCCCACTGGGAATACTGCTGGTCAGGTCATCTAGCTGAGTCCCTCTGAAGCTCTGAACTTGGAGAAGACAGCTGCCGCATCTAAGGCCAGCCCCCTTCCCCCAGGAGCAGCCCACAGCCAAAGTCTGGTCATAAAGGCCTCAGCCCCCTTGCCTTAATGCAGAGCAGCTCTGAAAGTCTTCCCAGCTCACAGAGCTTGCAGCTCCCCTTAGAGTGGGCTGAACCGCACTTCAACTCATAACATTTTTGTTGCTGTTGGTTATGGGGCTTGAACTCACGGCCTGGGCACTGTCCCTGAGCCTCTTTGTGATCAAGGCTAGCGCTCTACCACTTGAACCACAGCACCTCTTCTGATTTTTCAGTGGTTAATTGGAGAAAAATGTTGCACAGGGACTTTTCCCTCGGCTGGCTTTGAACCACGATTCTCAGATGTCAGCCTCCTGAGTAGTTAGGATTACAGGCACCTGCCTCAAAACAACTTTTGTGGTGATTGAAGCACACTTCAACTTTTCCATCTGCTCCATTCTGCTTCCTCCACTCCCTCTCCCCAGCCCCAGGAACTTGACCTGAAAGCCTTCCAGATAAACTCTCTGCAATATCCCAGTCTGTTTCCCAGTGCGTACAACCTGTGATGGAAAGTAAATATCCACTGAGGGGAGGGGAAGTCAAAGGAAAAACCAGCAGGATGAGAGCTTGACAGGGTGGGGCCTGAAGAGGCTTCTAGAAGGTTGTGGAATCAAATAGAATATTTACACTGATCTCATTAAGAAATGATAGAAAAAGACTTGAAGGAAAAAGTAAGGGAGTTGTCCAAGTATAATCTGGTAGAAAAGCATCCTCAGCACAGGGAAGAGCATGGAAGCCAGTGTGGCTGGAATGGGGCTGTGGGGAAGGTGGGAGGGAGAAGTTAGCAATGTGATGGAGTAAAAGGATATGGATCTTGTGTAAGAACTTGAAAGTAAGCTGGGCACTGGTGGCTCACACCTATAATCCTAACTATTCAGGAAATTGAGATCTAAGGATCACGGTTGAAGCCAGCCTGAGGAAAAGTCGCCGTGAGATTCTTATCTCCAATTAACTACTCAAAAACTGGAAGTGGAAGTGTGGCTCAAAGTGGTAGAGCGCTAGCCTTGAGCAAAAGAGTTCAGGGACAGTACTCAGGCCCTGAGTTCAAGCCCCATAACTGGGGGAAAAAATTATAAGATTCTCTGAAAAGGGCAAGGGACATCATCTGACTTTAAACCTCTTCTTAATGCAGTGCTGAGGGGAAGGACAGATCAAGGCACCTATTTGAGGTCAGTACACTAAGTCAGGTAGAGGTCATCAGTGAGGTTAACCATGATGGTGGCTATTGAGTGTAGGAGGTGATTAGTGGCATGGTTTGTTTGTTTGTTTGTTTGTTTGTTTGGTGTGTGTGTGTGTGTGTGTGTGTGTGTGTGTGTTGGCCCATGGTGGAACTTGAACTCCAGACCTGGGCTCTGTCCCTGAGCTCTTCAGATCAAGGCTAGCACTCTATCACTTGAGCCACAGCACTACTTCCAGTTTTCTGGTGGTTAACTGGAGATAAGAGTCTCACAGATAAATTAAATTAAAAAAAAAAAAAAGAGTCTCACAGATTTTCCTGCCCGGGGTGGCTTTGAACCACAATCCTCAGATCTCAGCCTCCTGAGTAGTAGGATTACAGACATGAGCCACCAGTGCCTAGCATGACATGTTTTTTTTTAAGCACAGCAGCATGATTGGCTGATGGACTGGATGTGGACCAAAGAGAACAAAGCCAAAAGCTGGTGCCTCATGCCTGTAATCATAGCTATTCTGGAGGTTGGGATCACAGGATAGCAGATCAAAGCCAGCCTGAGCAGGAAAAAATTTGTGAGACTCATAGCTCTAATTAACCAGCAAAAGTCTAGAAGTGGAGCTGTAGATTGCCAGCTTTGAGTAAAATAAAATAAGGGACAGTGCCTAGGTCCTGAGTTCAAGCTGCAGTACTGACACACAGAAAAAGGACAGAAAAGAAAGAAAAAAGAGAGACTGAGGGAAAGAAGAGAGGGGAGAAGAAAGGGCAAGGGGAGAGGACAAGAAAGATCTCAAGCTCTTTTGTCCTGAGTACTCAAAGACTTGAGGCAGGAGAGGCTGCAGGTGAATCAGGTTCAGGAGAGACCTGCTTTGGACGTGTGCTTGAGACTTACTCTGAATGACTAACATTCACAGGACTGAGTAATCTGGCCGGTTTTATGCCAAGAGTGTGCCCCTATGTAGGCAAGTGCTCGTTGGGAAATGTCCAGAGTGAGTGTGTGTGTGTGTGTGTGTGTGTGTGTGTGTGTCCCCACAAAGTGAGCAAGGAAATGATGCCAGCCCAGGTTCTGGCACACAGTAGCCTCCCATGGTTGTAGAGTGTGGGTGAAATAAATAAATATCAGTGTTTGAAGCCAAGCCCCTGGGTCACCTACAGGGTAGAGGTAGAATGCCCTCTTCATCACCCAGAGTCCCCTCAATGCTCAGCACAAACAATTCCGGAACATGAAGGTCCTGCATCTGCCCCAAGCCATACCCTCCTGCCCCGCCTGGGCTGCTTTCTGGCCACCGTGGGATATCTGCCGACACAGCTCCAGAGGGAGGAGGAGGGAAAGGAGAGTTAACTCTCCCTTTGCCATTAAACATAATCAGGGAGGGAGAAGTCTGTGTGGAGCGTGCTGCTCTGACCGATAAGTGATTCCCTAGAACAACAGATAAAAGCCCAGCACTAAAGTGCAGCCAGAAATGATGTGTAATTGGGATGAAAGAATCCTTAAGTCTGCATGCTGCTTTTAACTTGGGAGGCTTAAATTACAATTAATAGTTCTCTTGAAGAAAGCAAGGGGAATAGAGGAATTCCAAGGCCTTGAGCTCAGAGCCCTGGGCTCCCGTCTCAGCTCTTCAGTATTACAGAGTGGAAGAGCTAAGGAGCACGTACGAAGGAGAAATCTGGGGGTGAGAACCTTCTCAGGACCTCAGGCGCACCAGGTTGGGGTACATCAATGATAAGCTCCAACCCCACCAGTTTCTAAATACACTCATAGGAACTCCTGGACTTCTTGCTGCAGCACCTCTGGCACATTGCCAACAATCAGAAACGATCACTCCCATTTTTGCAGATGGGGAAACTGAAGCACATCTGGACCTGGACCCTGACATGGCTGTCATCAGCCCATCTGCATTTCCAGACCTAGAAAAGGCCTGAATGCTGGTCTCTCCTGGTGATTCACTCAGAGGCCAGAGATAGCAGGGTGTCTGTCCAACTTTACACAAAGGCAACAGTGTAGATTCAGCAGGCCTCCCACTGCCCTTCCCTTTGCAGGCCTGGCCAATGAGCAGATTTCCATGGTGTGAGTCATGAGGCCCCTTCCCTGCCTCCCCACCCCACTCCCAGAGGCCTGACTGCGTCCCCCCCACCCCAGGGGAAGTTTCTCAGTCCTGTACTATTAGCCTGGGTCTGCCCCTCCATCTTTGTTTACCTCTGCAGGGTATGTACCCCTACTTCTCCCTTCCCCTCTCACCACATAGACCAAAGTGCCCAAGACTACCTGCTTCCTGCCCCAAGGTCCTGCCCTAAAGACAAAGCCATTGGTCCCAGAATCATGTAGCATGCTGGTGGTTGGCTATCCTCCAGCAACAAGGCATCTGCCCCTCAGATGACACCAACAGAGAGTCTTCAGGAGCCTAAGGAGTTGCCTCCACATTCCCAGTACTGGCAGAGGGGCTGCCCAGCTGCCCTGTCCAGAGCTTTAGGCTCCTATGTTGGCAGGAATTCTGAAGCTCCCCGAATATGAGCTCATGGGTGGCTGGAAACCCAGCCCTGCACCTCATGGCTCTGGAATGTGTTCTCTGGGCTGGCCGGCTTCACTCCCCCCATCTGGCCACAGCAAGTGCTGCTGTCTGTCCTGAGCCTTTCAAAGCCAGGCAAATTCCAGAAAGGGTTTTTCCCAACACTGCCAAATTGTGTGTGTGTGTGTGTGTGTGTGTGTGTGTACGTGCAAGCACTGTGTATACAAGCACCCTGTGTGCATGGTGAGCTTGCATGCACCTGTCTCCAGGCATGCGTGGGCATATGTGTGCATATTTGTGTGTATTTGTATATGTTGTGCGTGTGGATTCTGTGCGTGAGTAGTTTTAAAAGAACGCAGTGGGATCCGCTTGGGGCCCTGTGTAGCTGAACCTTATTTATAGCTCTCCTCTGTCTGGTTCGTTTCCTCTAACTTCCCTGCAGAATGATATGAATGAAAATGACACTATTGACTATCTTGGTAACCATAAAAGACCTTATAGAAATAAGATTTTTATAGTTTGTGGACTGGGAGAATCAAAAGACTAAGAGTTATGGACTCAGAGGGTAGGAGAGAATCAAGCTGAGGCAGTCGGAGAGGTCCCTGGGTGGATCGTCTGTGGGTTCTTTTTTAAAACAAACTCATATAAATAAAGTGATTGTCTTGAAAGAGTTATGAGAGGCCTGAAGCTGGTGGGCAATATCTTTGTGGCCTCTGCAAAGGCGGGGAGGGGGGGTTGTGCTCTCTGCCTGAGAGAGGAAGCCTTGGCTTTGTCTGAGCCCCCGCTCCTGGTCTCCCAAGAGAGGATGAGGATGCAGCTGCAGGACAGACCCTGCCCTTTTGTCTCCTGGAGATCTACGACATTTGGTACTTTGGGAGCACAGCCCGACCCTCACCCCACATCCTCGACCCCCTGCCTGCCAACTTTCACCATACACTAGGAGTCAGACCTGAAGTGGAGCCTGCAGATCCCTTTTCTACTCCATAAAGCCTGGCATGGGGGTCCTTCCTAAACAGTTACACAAGCCATGCAGGCAGGGCCCCTGTGGCTCCCAGACTGAGCATGCTCAGTCCACTATGGCAAAACCCAAATCCACTTCCACTGACTTTAATTTGCATTTGTCCTTCCAAATAGGAAGCAGTGTACGTTCTGCCCTCCAGGAGCTCCCTATCTGGTGAGTTGGGAGGAGAAGGGAAACGTGGGCAGGAAGACACACCTGCCATTGACAGGCACATGGAAACCAGGGTAGATGCTCCCACTCAGGGAAGCAGTTACAGACAGAAAGTGATGTTGAAATTTGGTGATGAAACTTCATCTGTTCGGGCTGGGAAGTTGGCTCAGTGGTAGAGCGCTTGCCTTGCATGCCTGAGGCCCTGGGTTCAATTCCTCAGCACCACATAAGCAAAAAGAAAAAAGCCAGAAGTGGCGCTGTGGCTCAAGTGGTAGAGCACTAGCCTTGAGCTGAAGAGCTGAGGGACAGCGCCCAGACCCAGAGTTCAGGCCCCATGACCAGACCCAAAAAAAAAAAAAAAAGAAAAAGAAATTTCATCTGTTCAATCCAAGCAAGGTGCAGGGCCCTGGATGCATGTGCCCAATTCAGCTTAGTCCAACCCTAGAGGTAAAACATCTACCTGGAGAGAAGGGTACTGCCATAGATCTGCACAATACAGGATCTTAGTTACTGGAGAGTATGATGGCCCAGAGAGCACAGAAAAGCTCCTCAGGAGAGGCAACCTTTTTGCTGGGCCTTGAAGTACAGATAGGAGTTCACTAGAGAGAGATGGAGTAAGGAGCATGGCTTTCCAGAGGGAACGGCAAACCCAGATGCATACAGGTGAAAAGACACACTGTGCACTTGGGAAACTGCTTCGGTACCAGTGGCTTGCTAGCTGGAAGGAGAAGTTATATTTTGAAAGGAATATTGAGTCAGGCTGACCTTGAGCTAGAGAAGAGGAATGGTCTGACCCAAGAGTCCCACTGGAGAGGCAAGAAATCAAGGAAAGATGAGACAGCTTCCTTCTTAACTTTGCTTCTAAAGATGGTTCTAATCCTGCTGATGGATTTCCTGACAAACAGCAGGATGGTGCCATGAGTGGCAGAGTAGCAAGCAGCCGGCTTCCCTGGTGCCTCTTTCCCACTCTCCCCTCTCCTTCTAGTCCCTGACTTTCCGGCCTGTCTTTGCCTTCTTCCACTTTGATAGAGACAATTCTGAAAACCAGAGCGAAGTCATCCATCTGGTTGGGCAGCCCAGTAGAAATAACCAATAGCCTTGAAAGGCCATGCTGACTCCTGTCTCCTCTCCCTGGAGACTTGGGGACATGCAGTTGAGGGCCAAGTGGTGCCCATGGCACGTGTCAATGCCCTGTCTCCTTGTCTCTGTAAGCATCGATTTCTCTCCTTCCTGACCTTTTCGGAGAGGCGTCCTGAATTCCACCCCAGGTCATTATGGAGCTGGTGGTGGAGATGCCAGGAGATGCAGCCCCCACCCCCTGCTCCAGCCCCTTCCAATGCATTCCTGATCACAGTCCATGTGCTTGCTGTCAGCCGGCCAGCGCCGAGCGTGTCTGAATTGAAGCTGGCTGAGTAGGGCTCAATTCACACCGACTCTGCAGCAAGGAGAGTTTATGGTTCTTGATTACACCCAGCAGGGAGGCCTTCTTAGTGATGAGAGAGGAAAATATTCAACAACCTGTCTTTGCAATGTGCTGATCTCTTAGGGGGGAGGGGTCTGAGAGAGTGATTTATGATTTATGAGCGAAGAAAAGGGGACTTTTCCTACCAGAGCTCCAACAAAGTGTCTTGATGTGTCCTCTTTCTCATTTATTTTTGCTTTAGTGGAAGTTTGAGGCAAAATGCTCCCAAGCCTGTGACCTCTACAAGTGATGGAAGGTATAAAAGGGACACTGACTTAGAAGGAGATGGTTCCTGTATCCATCACTCAGCACTAGCTCAGAGCTGGGGTACACCCTCTAGAGGCCCCTAGCCATCCTCTTTGGAGGCTGCCTTATACACCCTTTTCACAATCAGCTTGATATTCAAACTGAGTCTACTCACACTGAATGCCAAGCACAGTGCTTGGTACACCGTACTAATAAATAAACCAATAGGTTGATGTGGTGGTGTCTTTTCTCCCTCTCTAAGTGGGACCTCTGTGTGCCTCCCACAGGCCAGTAACTCTGTACAGGGTCAGCACCGAGGATCTTTTTGGCCAAACAAGTGAGATTCGCTCATCTCACATTGCACACCCTGCAGATTTGTTTCTGAAGGTCATTCTAGTTTGAAAGGAGACATTGTATTCTCACCAGAAATTGGATGCTGGAGAAAAGAGGGGTGTCTTTGAAGGTGACATTTTCAGCTGCTTCTTAAAATCTGAGAAAATTTTAAGTCACTAGATCTGAGTACCCAAGTGAATGATCATTGTGTAAGTGAATGAGGAAGCTGGGAAGGGGGGGCCTCAAGTTTCTGCAAGAACCCTAAGAATTCTGCAAGAATCCTTCCTAAGGCATCAGGAATACAGTCATGGGAACCAGGAGCCTGTGGCTCACACCTGTAATCTACTACTCAGGAAAAGGCTAAGGCACAATGCCCAGGCCCTGAGTTCAAGGCCCAGCACTTGTGCACACACACACACACACACACACACACACACACACAGAGGATTCAGGAGGGTGGGCTGACATTTTTCCTCTCCCTTACCTCTTCTCTCCTCAATTCCCCCAGGACTCTTCTATAACCAAACCAAGCCCCTTGTCATTCTCCTTCTGCCTCAGTCTCCCCTCTTAGGGATGGAGATTTTTATATAAACAGCAGAATACCAACCTCCAGGATGTGTCCTGTGCTCTGTCCCTGAGGGCTAGCACCACACCTTGCCCACCCCCCACCCCCCAATAATAGCTAGATTTTCAAAGCCAGCAAGATCTAGTCCTGTTGCAAACAGAGGCAGGGGTCAGCCCGCAAGTCAGCAGGCTGGGTATCCCTCCAAGCTGCCAGGAGCCACTGGGGGGATTAGGGGGAAGCCTGCCTATCCTGTACCTTTGAACCCTACCTCCTCTCCCCAGCCCCAGGCCGCCCCACCCCCGGGTCTGAAAAGTCCTACCAGCCATCTCTACTTGCCTCTGGGTCTGTTCTGCCCAGTACCCACAAAAAAAGGGGGGAGGAGGGAGCAGGGCCACAGAGACAATGCCCAGCTCTGAAACTTTACACTGAAAAGTTAATCCACTGAAGCATAAGCCCAAAAATAAGCGCACCGCCTAATGTGCCGGGAACTGGCGGTCGCAAGGCCAGACTGCGAGCGGATGTCTGCGCATCCCCGCGCCCGCCCGCCCTCCCGGAGCCTGCATTTAGCGCCAGCGAGGGAGTCTGGGCTGGAGCGCTGCTTTCACACCGACTCGAGCCGCGAGTTTATGGATCTTGATTGCACCCAGCAGGGAATCCTTTTTAGTGATGAGAGAAAAAATATTCAACAACCTGTCTTTGCATTGGGTGTGTTGGACACACTTCCCTGCTTCGGAATCAGACATATGTGAGTTGTGGGAGTAGAGCTGCTGTCAGCAGGCCAGAATGCGCCTCTCCTCTCCTCTCCTCTCCTCTCCTCTCCTCTCCTCTCTCCTCTCCTCCCGTGTCCCCTTGCAGGGGGCGGGAAGCGAGCCCCCCCTCCTCAGGGAGCGGGCAGCCCACCACCCCTGTCCCCCCTCACCCATCCAGGCCAGGGTCCCGCCCCATCCTCCGCCTCTGCTGCCGGCTGGCCCGGGCCTCTGCCTCTCTGCCTCGGGCCGGCTCAGCCTGCGGTGCGCCCGGCTGGGCGGTCCTCCGGGAGCCGGCGCGCCCGCGTGGGGCCCGCTGACAGTGCGCCCAGTAGAATATTGTATTAGTTGGTTGTGAGCTGTGTTCTCGTCAGGGTATCTGAGTTTCACAGAACAGACGGGGTGAGAGTTTTTGTGCTATATCCAGATTGGCTTAAAATAATGTCGGTTTTGTAGCTTATTAAACCACAGAAACTACACCAAAGTCATCTAGGCTGCTGCCAGCAAACTCTCTTGAGTTGGGGTTGGGGTAAGATCGAGCTCAGCCCAAGGGTCAGACCCTTTCCATCTGAGAGTCGGAGGGAGAGAGATGGATGGACGGGGACACACACACACACACACACAACACTGGGCCCCACTCTGGCCCCAGAGCCCCAACTGGGATATGGTAGAGCTCAAGGAGCCTCTGCACTGGATTGAGTTGGAGCAGTTTGGAGCTGTGTCCTGCCCTACAGCCAGAAGCAGAGATGGGCATGACCTATGGGAGGAGGCTGAGACATGGCAGGTCCAGAACCCCATGCAGAGAAGGCCCCAGTCTAAAGGGGGATGAGGCCTTTGCTGTCTGTCTACTCCAGGACTTCTTGACTGACAACCCCCAGACTCAGGGAATAGCTTTGTTCCCTGCCTGTGGAGGGGGGAAAGGAGACTTGTCAGCCCCTTCACAGATTTGAACATCATCACCAGAGCTGCCGCCGTGTAGAGGCTCATCAATTTACACTTCACCAGCTTTGGAGGTATGTGTTGCTGTGATCCCTAATTGTCAGATGAGGAAACTAAGGCTCAAAGTGGCTGTGTGGGAATTTGAACCCAGCTAGAGCTAGCTGCTGTGCCCCAGGGCCTCTCTGGGCACAGCAGAATGTGAAGAAAGAGCCATAGGTCTATGGCTCAGATTCTCGTGTAAACCCAAGTCTTAGAGAAATGAGGAAGCCTAAGCAAAAAAAAAAAAAAAAAATGCTGAAGGGAAATCTGTCTCTCAGCCTTGTGTACTGGTTCGACCATTGCTGTCCCAGCTTCCTTCCTCCCCAGCTAGGTGTCCCTTAGGAAAGAATTTCTTCAGAGCCAATCCTAGCCTATTCAGGGTCAGGCAATACCCTGGCCTACCAGACTTCCGGACCCTCCTGAAAAGTCATCAGAGCTACAGCTTTCCCTGATCTCTGAAGGACCTGTCCCACAGGTATGACAGAAGTTGCCTCCATTAGTTTCTTCCACCCACGTACCCCCAAAACCTAGGAATCATCTTCAATGGCTCCTTCTCCCAACCCATCAAGTCTATTCTGTCAGTGAATACTGAAGCTTTTGCCTCTCAAACTACATCCTCCTCCCAACCCCAAACTGCCCAGCCCAGTGGTGTCAGCTTTTAGGTCTCTCTGCTCACTGGCCTTCCTGCCTCCAGCCTTCTCCTCCAATCCATGGGTAGCCAGAGTGACCTTCTGGTGGGACCAAGCCACGCTCCTGAGGAAAACCCTTCTCCAGGGCCCTGCACCTGTGCTACAGGATACAGGCGTCGTGACTTGGCCTGGCCTGCAAAGTTCCTTCACATGCCACCCCTACACATCACTCTGCCTCACCCCTGTCTACCCCCATACCACCCATCAGTAAAAACAGTCCCCTCCAATGCCACATTCTTTTAGATACCTCTCAGCTTTCACTCAGGTCAGACTACCCATTTGACACGTAGATTTGGGGGATCCACTTGGTATCCTGCCTGTACAAAGAGCAGGAAATAGGTAGCAGGCATCAAAGTTGGTGTCCCAAAGTCCCAGCCTGAGTCAGAAACCAGGACAGCACCTCTCTAGGTTCAAGAGACAATACTTCTCAGTGGATTGGATTTGGACCTTGGCCCAAATCCAATCTCCAGTGTTTGGACTTGTCCTTGAGCCTCTCTGGGCCTCAATTTCCTCATATGTCAAATAGGGTCATAATAGACCCTGGCTGCTACACTGGCTAAAGGAATTAAGGTAGTTAATATAGATAAAGATTTCAGAACAGGCTTGCAATTTAGTACGTGTTAGCTGCTTTTGTCATTATCATAATAAATTTGCATAATCTACCAAAGCCCCACCTCCATTGACATTAACCTTTGATCCCTGACAACCCTAACAGTCCTTTCCCCCCCCTCTCTCTCTCTTTCTCTCTCTCTCTCTCTCTCTCTCTCTCTCTCTCTCTCTCACACACACACACACACACACACACACACACACACACACACACACACACACACGGGCAAACTCATCCATTCAGATGCACACACATTCATTCAGTGTTCCCATGCCCTCCCTCCACCCTCAGGGCTTTCCTTGCATTCTGGTCCTTGCATTGTGGCTTTTAGGCCCTGAGTCTCTAACTCTCTAAACCTTTGTCAGAGCTCCCAAGAACCCCTCCCAGTCTCTCCCGCATCCTCAGCTGGTCCCTGGCCTAGCCCTAGTACACTTTGCTCACTCAGGCAGGAGGAAGCTGATTCCTGGTGGAGAGAGTGAGACTGGGGCGGGGTCACCCTCAGGCATGTGGTCCTTGGGAGGAAAAAATCCTCCCAGAATCACCCTGGTCCCACATGATGCCCTCTCTTCAGACCCTGCTCCAGCCGTTTTCTAGAAGCCTTCCCTCCATGGCAGGCCCAGGCCCAAGGCAGGGGGGCCTACCAGAATTAGATGTTTGTCTCCTAGGGAAGTTGGCTATGGTCTGCTGGACCAAGTGGGGACGGCATTCCTTCAGGAGAAACACACAGCCTCACAGAAGCTTCCAGACAGGGCCCAGTCACAGCAGGAATCTTTCACACACAGCTCAGGACAACATTTTTTTTTTTTTTATCATCAAGACTTTATTTCGGTCAAGAATTGGAAGTGAGGCTGAATGAGATTGGAATCGGTCACGTCCCTACTGTGTGATTTCAAGAATATCACTTGGCCTCTCTGAGCTTGTTTCTTCCTGGAAAAAAAAAAACCACATTCGGGGGGTGGGGGGGGAGGATGTTGTGGGAATAGCCAGGTAAATGAATGAGAATGTCTAGAAAAATGTGGGAGACGGAGTCAGATATATCACCTTGAGCCATGCAGGCTGTTCTACACTTGTTCTATCCCCAGATTAATTCTCTTCCCTGTTCTATGCCCCTTAGGAGCACACTACTTTTAGAAAGTTTGTCCCCCAGGCCACACTACCCACTGTCTGCTAGCCCAGGTCTCAATGACCAATGCCAGCCAGAGAGGGAGAGCAGAAAGACAGAAGGCAGGGATGCCGGCTCCTCTGCCTCTGATTTGCAGCCTCCAACACTGGCCATGCCGTTTCTTAGCTACAGCTCTGTCCAGTAGCTCCTCTGTCCTTTCCTTTGACCTTTCAGACCCCAAAGTAGCCTGTGTGCTATACCCAAATGCTTCCACATCCCTTCTTGTTTCTCAACCCTTCATCATCCTCTCCATAGTCTTCATTTGAACCTTTTCCAATATGCCAAGTTCCCTGTGCTCATCCCAATACAGACTCCAACCAGACCCCAGCATCCCCCCTCCAGATTTCCCTGAGTAGCCCACATCTTAAAGATGCCCTTGGCTCTCAGCTCTGCCCCCTCTGCTCACTGCAACGATGTGGATTTGGACCAGCAGGATGCCATGGAAAAGATGGGCATGATTCTAGGATGGCTGCTACCAGGGGCTCCATCCCATGCCCTCCAGCTTCCACAGTCCCTGTAGGCAGAATGGCAGCCTGTCCAGTAGAAACTGGAGGGCAGCCCCTAGAAGGCGCAGACCAGAAACGGCCTTTGCGCCCCACACCTGGAGCTCAGAGACTGCCTTGCCCGCGAGGGGGAAGCTCTGGTTTAATTAAGGATCTTAGGAGAGAATTCTCTCTTGTTATTTTCTGAATAAATTAAGGAAGTAACTTTGATGCAATATCATTTTCATCTAATCAGGAACATTCTGAAATTACCATATTGTTTTCCATTAGAAACCCCATCAGCCCCCAAATCAGATAACCGGGGGCTGGAAGCTGCCAAGGAGGCCCCTCTGTCCTGGGGCCAGTACGCGTGCTGTGGGGATATAAAGGGACTTGCTGCTCCTGCTCACAAGGCCTTGTTGAGTTCAGGAGATTGTTTGTACCTCTGAGCGGGGCTCTCTGCCTCATCCAGGATAGAGTGAGGTCCCTCAGGCAAGGGGCAAAGGAGGGGCCCAAGGAAGCTTACCGAGAAGGATCAGAACCTGAGGCATTTTCCCCGAGAAAGAGAAGGGTCCTAATCTTGAGGCCCCACTTGTCCCCCACCCAGGCAACGTACAGGGAAAAAGGAAAGAAGATCTTCAGGTCCCTAGCTAACATGGGAGGAGGGAGACAGAGAGAAAGGAAAGGAAGCCCAGGGAAGCAGCATTTGAGAAAACCTGAAGGTGGCCCACATAAAGTAAAGCCAGAAGCTGCCAGAAATAAAGTTAGTTTGCCATTCTTTATGAAGTTCTCTGGAGGCTTGGGTGGAAGGGTTGTCAAGCCTACAGCTTGTCCTGGGTCTAGGGAAGGGAAGATGGGAAAATCCCAAAGCTGGAATGCACTCAAAGGAACATCACTACCACTGCCCAAGGTCACCTTGAGGGTCACTCCAGCCCTTCACAGCAGAAATGAGACACTGAGGCCAGTTCAAGAGTCCATGGCACATCCAGGACTCTTGTGAGACCCATTCTATCCAAGGGCTGGTGACACATGTGTTGTTCAGTGCACTAAGATAGACCTACAACATGTTTAAGAAAAGATGTGTTTCAGAAGTGCTTGGTGGGGGCTGGGAAGGTGGCTCAGTGGTAGAGCGCTTGCCTTGCATGCATAAGGTCCTGGGTTCGATTCCTCAGCACCACATAAGCAAAAAAGAAAAAAGCCAGAAGTGGTGCTGTGGTTCAAGTGGTAGAGCGCTAGCCTTGAGCTGAAGAGCTGAGGGACAGCGCCCAGGCCCAGAGTTCAGACCCCACGACCGGACCCAAAAAAAAAAAAAAAAGTGCTTGGTGATGGATTCAGAATCAGTTGGTCTGTCATCCCTATAGTAGTGTCCCCCTTATCCACAGGGACATGTTCTAAGACCTCCAAAGGATACCTGAAATCACAAAGAGTACCCACTCCTTGAATGTTAAGTGACAATGGGAGGGTAGCTTATACATTTTTGTACACTCTGGACAAAGAGGTAATTGACCACCTAGGAGAGATGGAGTCAGACAATTTGAGATTTCATCAAACTACTCAGAATGGCACATGATTGAAAACTTATGAATTATTTATTTGGAGAACTTTCCATTTCATATTTTGGAACCATGTTTTTTGGGGCTTTTTTTGTTGTGTTTGTGTGTGTGTGTGTGTGTGTGTATTGTTGTTTTTTTTTTGTTTTTTATTTTGGTCGGTCCAGGGCTTGAACTCTGGGCCTGAAAGCTGTCCCTCAGCTCTTCAACTTAAGGTTAGCATCCTACCACTTCAAGTTTTCTGGCGGTTTATTGCTATAAGAGTCTCACAGACTTTCTGCCTGGGCTGGCTTTGAACCGAGATCCTCAGACCTCAGCCTCCTAAGTAGGTAGGATTGCAGGCATGAGCCACGGGCAACAAGCTTGGAGCCCTGTTTTTATCCTCCAGTCCCTCCTTTCTTCTTCCACCTACCCTTCCCTCCTGCTCTCTCTCTCTCTCTCTCTCTCTCTCTCTCTCTCTCTCTCTCTCTCTCTCTCCATTTCCTATCATGCCTCAGGACATCAAGACCCTTACCCAGAACCCAGTGGGTACTACCTGCGTCCAGCCAAACAGATTCCACCTGGCTCTGCTTCTCCCAGTGCCGACATAGGAAACAGAATGTGAGCTGCCAGGAAGGACTCAAATTTTCACTGTGTTCCTGATGCTGCTTCAGAAGAACCAAGAGGACGTGACCAGGAGCTGGCATCTACCCAAAGCCAGTGTGAAGAAAATGACAAGCAAGCAGAGAGATATGCCATATGACAGAGTAAAGTGTGTGTGAGGAGGACACAGGTGTGAACAAGTAGGGCAGGGTCTCAGGAAACTGTGGCGGCCTGGAGTCTAAGCCCCAGACTCCCTGATGCTCCTTCAAAGTATGAGTCTTCCTTGTCCTGAGCCCCAGAGTTCAGCAGAAAGCCAGCCACTCAGAAAGCCCAGGGACATGCACTAAACTAAGTGACTCGGGGAGCAAAACAGAGATAGAGCCAGGGCCCCTGTAAGCAGTCACCAGGAGCTTGGGCTTGTGGCCTTTGAACCTAGAGTAAATGCTGTCTGGCCCTATTCCTTGCTTGGGTTTGGGGCTCAGCTTAGTGGGACAGGCAGATACACTTGTGGGGTGAGTGGGATGGGTGCAGGTGGTAGTGCATGAGAAGGGCCTGAGTAGGTTTGCAGACGGTAAGAATGGGGACAGTGGACACAGCAGGGGCAGTGGCAACCCCTACCCAGAAAGCTGGGGACCAGTTCCATGATCAACCAACCACCCATGGGAATCTCTGGATCAATCCGAAAACTCAGTTACCCAGAGCGGTTATATGTTCTGGCTTTTCTGACTGTGATATCCAACTTAGCACTTGACAGCATGGTTCCAGACAGGCAAAAGGGCTACTCCTGACCAGTACAGCTGGGCCTACTTGGCATTTTTTACCTCCTGTCCCAAGCTAAGGCCAGCCTCCAAGTCCCCTTTCTAAACCATCAGAATATCAGTCCTAAATTGTCCTTCTTGGCCCCAGCACTACCTCCCTGTTACACCCCCAAATCTCCCAGCACCCAGCTTCCCAGGGAGAAGTTTGAATCCCCCATAGAAACCCCAGATTTTGCTAGAAGTATCCAGTTCCTCGCCTGGGCCTGGCTGGGACCCAGCCAGCGCGTTGGGACGCCCCTGCCATGGCCGGCTGAAGCTTGTTGTCTAACCCGGCCTGGGGGTGCCTGGGAGCGGGCAGGGAGGGTGGCCTGGCAGGGCTCAGAGAGCAGGCACACCCTGGGTGAGGTCATGCCTGCCTCACACCTCTGGTATTCCGCTGATCGCTATCTGCTCCTCAGCCCTCAGGTTCTGCAGGCGGAGATGTAGGCAAAGGAGGTGCTGATACTGCAGTCTGGCCTCAGGCAGGACGGGGGCTGGGGCTGGGCTGGGGCTGAGCCCTAGCCTGCCTGTCTGCTGCTCGCTCCCATCACCCCCTGCCTCTCCACCAGATGGACAGACAGCCAGGGCTGGCTACCCTCTGGGAGAGATGCCTGCTCTCCATGCACCCCCACCCTCACCAGGCTGTCTCACAGCTGGGTGTCCAGAGAAGCATACTCCTGAAGCCAGTTTGGGAAGGGAGGGGGGAGTTGGAGGACAGGGTCCCAACGGACTTCCCCTGAGGAACACAATTCAGCACCTGCACCCACCCTCCTGGCCTCCTCCTTTCCACTTCCACTGAACGTTAATCGTGCTGGCAACTATACATGGGAAAGCATGAGACTGCCTGCAAGCTCTGGAGAATGAAAGGATGGCCACCATCAGCTGGAGAGGGAGAGGGAAACTGACAAAGGATTTCCAGAGGATGGAGAACGCGCACTCTGGAGAGCACTCTGGTGAGCCTGCTTCTTTGGTGTGGGCTTTCTGAGAACCAAAAAAAAAAAAAAAAAAAGGCTTCAGCCCTTGGTCTTTTTTTCTTAAGAGAATAAGAAATTGTGGGTCAGAGAGGGGCACAAATGCCAGACTGGTCTACATTTCCTTTACTCTTGACTTAGCCCCATTTTTGGCCTTGACCTTGAACCAGGGAATTAATGACAGGTAAGGCTTGGGGGGGGGAGAATATCCCATCTTCCTACCTTCACACTCCTGACACACACATTCCTTCACTCCCTTCTCCATGGGCTCCAGCTATGCCAGTGTGTGTTTTTCACTAGGAAACTCGCCTGCTAGACTAGCAAAGTTTTAAGTGCCTGCCCAGACCTCCTGGACCAGAGGCCACACAGGCACACTCTGAGGTGTGCTAGTGCTAGTGTATGCACTGAGAAGCCCAGCTCCACTTGTCTCAAGCTGAAATGGCTGCACAGACCACCTTTAATCTTAGTCAAATACAAGCTAGGGATTGCAAATGCAGAGTGGTTCGGGGATGAGGAGGTCCAACCCAAACTGATAATCCATATTTCTTAGCTCTAAGATAAGGCTAGTCCTGCTAAGTTGTCAGCTCTCACTTGGAATAGCAAGGTTCAGTACACCTCTGTTCTCTACCCTGGCTGCCCTTTAGAATCACCTAGGGAGCCTTTAAAAACAACACCACCAACAACAACAGTAGTGCCTGAGCTCCAACTCCAGAGATCCAGATTCATTGATCAGAGGTGAACTGGGGCATGGCTGGGTTTTACAATCTCCCCAGGCAAGTCTCAAACACACCAATGTTCTCAGTCAAGGGTGAAGTGGGGACATGCTTGGTACACACACCCACGTACCCACTCACCCTCCGGCATACTTCTTCTCTCTTCAGTCTTCCTGAGCTTCATCCTTGTCTGCTTGCCCACAGTCATAAGCACAAGGTCATGGATAGAGGATCCGGGGAGAAACAGACACAGACACACCAAGCTGCAGGCAAGCAGGAGTGTGCATGTAAGCAAACCCAGATATGGACAAACCCATTTGTAGATGTGCTGTGAACCCCACCAGCTACAGGAGATGGGGGAGCATACACAAGCCAACATAGAGAATAGGCAGAGCACGTGTCTGCCACGGAGGAGTCAGAGCCCCTTCCACATGTCCCCAGTGTGATGTCCCTGTTTTATTACCAGACCATGAGGCCTAGAGTCACAGCATTTTAGTCTGTCCCTAACATTGGCCTCCTTGCCAAGACAGGTCTGCCAGTCTTCCATCATCAGAAAGGCTGAACATAGGTCTCTCCTATCTTTTAGACTAACCAAGGTCCCATAAGCTGAGTATTGACCTTCCCAAGGGGGACATGAGTACCTGTGATCTCAAGATCTTAGGCAGGGGTTGGAGGGAGGCTAGGTGCTGGTGGCCCATGCCTGTAATCCTAGCTACTCAGGAGGCTGAGATCTGAGGATCACGGTTTGAAGCCAGCCTGGGCAGGAAAGTCCAAGAGACTCTTATCTCCAATTAACCACCAGAAAACCAGAAGTGGCGTTGTGGCTCAAAGTGGTAGAACACTAGACTTAAGCAAAAGAGGTCAGGGTCAGCAAGAGGGCCCTGAGTTCAAGCCTCAGGACAAGAAGAAAGGAAGGAAGGTAGGAAGGAAGGAAGGAAGGAAGGAAGGAAGGAAGGAAGGAAGGAAGGAAGGAAGGAAGGAAAGGAGGGAGGAAGGGAGGGAGGGAGGGAGGAAGGGAGGGAGGGAGGGAGGGAAAGAAGGAAAGAGAGAGAGAGAGTGAGAGAGATCTTTCTCCCTTATGCCCAGGTGGGCCATGGAGGGGATACTGCCCTTAGGAGGGTTTCCGGTCCCTCAGCAAATCATAGTCCTGCTGTGTTGGGGCTCACTTTGAGTTTAAATTCCTGCACCCCTCACCCCGTGAGCTGGGACCCTCTGCAGACAAGCCTGATTGATGACTTGGGGGGGCCTGTGGCTGCCACAGGCCTATTTTATGATGTCATTAGACAGCTCTGGCAGCGGGAAGGAATCCCTCCTGACATCATAAAGGACTTGATATTTCGCTAATGTTATCTTGGCGGCGTGTCGCCCTGACATTTTCTCTCTGCTGTATTCCCCCCCAGGACCAGGAGTTGTCTAACTACAGCCTGGAAAAAATGCAAAATAGACAAATGCACCCTCGGGGGACAGCGGGAAAAAGCTAATAGACCAGTCCCCATGTCCCCACCCACAGAGGTGGTTTAGGTGGGAAACATGATATGTTTGACAAAAGGGACCCAAGGCTGCCTTCTCTTCTTACCAAAGAAAGAAGCCAGACAAAAATTGTGTCTGGCCATGATTGGTTCTGGTTTAGGGGGATCATCCGGGCCTAGATGCATCTCAGGCTCCAGAGGGCCATCTGGCTCCTTGAAAGAAGTGACTTTAAAGATAGAAGTGGCGCCAGGCCAGTGGCTCACACCTATAATCCTAGCTACTCAGGAGGCTGAGATCTGAGGATCACAGTTCAAAGCCAGCCTGGGCTGGGAAGGCCGTGAGACTCATCTCTAATAAACTACTCAGAAAGCCAGAAATGGTGCTGTGGCTCAAGAGAAAGAGTGCTAGCTTTGAGCAAAAGAAGCTCGGGGACAGTGCCCAAGCCCAGAGTTCAAACCCCAGGACCAGAAAAAGAAAAAAAAAAAAGAAAAAGAAAAAGTGGCATTGATGCTGGAGGAGTCTTGCAGACTTTTCCTGCCCAGGCTGATTTCGAACTACAGTCCTCTGGATCTCAGTCTCGGGTGGCTAGGACTCTAGGTATAAGCCACCAACACCCAGCTCCCTAAACTCGTTTCAGAGATGGTATAGGAGACACCCAGTGCTACAAGGTCTTTCTCCTCCAGCCAGCCTTGAGTCATCCACAGCACTGGGGGGAGGGTTGGGCGGAAGGGATGACCACTCTCTGCTGGCCTCTGCTTGCTGTGTATGTACAGAGAATATACACTAATGCTCCCCACCCCCACCCCCCCAGCTTCTCCAACACCTGCTCTGAGGCTCAGCCCGAGCTGCCATGTTTCTTCTTTGGGTAGATTCTCCCACTTTGATACCAGGTATTGATGGACCTACTGAGAACCAGGCACTGTTTGAAGCACGGGCAGGACAAGAAAAGGTTGACCAGCCCAACCCTAGCTTGAAAGGGAAGTTCTCACAGCTAGGATAGACATGTGGCAGCCTGGCTATACCTTTGGTCTGCCCTTTCCCCCACATCTGATTTCTGGGTCTGTAATCCTCTTCCCTCCCTTGTCTCTCTGAATTCCTGCTCAGTCTGGATTTGCTCCAGGTTCTCCGCAGAGAGGCCTGGCTGAGTGGGAGCCTTCATCAAGCATCACTTTGCCCTTGGATGCATGGGTAGCAGTGGGGCAGGAGTTAAGAGAAACTTCCAGAGTATGCAGTCGTGGCCCAGGAGCACACAGTGTTAATCCCAGGCTAGGTCAGGAGTCAGCACCACCTCCTCTGCAGCCAGCTCCCCTACACGGGAGGAACAGGGGTCCAGCATCCTCCCAAGCACCCTACTGCTGACCTAACCCCCTTTTGGAAATGCAGGACAATGACACAGGAGAACCATCACTGCCAACTACCCAAGGTGGTACACAATCAGTCTTGGGCACTGACACTTTCCAAAATGATGAGCAATTCATTCACTCGGTGAGAAGTTTATTTGCCAGGCACTGTACCAGATACAAAGACAAAAATCCCCACTTGCAAGGAGCTTCTATTTGCTTAGGCATAAAATAAGCAACACAGAAAATAAGTCAAGTGTAAGCCGGGCCTGGTGGCTCACACCTGTAATCCTAGCTACTCAGGAGGCTGAGATCTGAGGATCGAGGTTCAAAGCCAGCCCGGGCCTCCTGCCCGGTCTCTCCTAGACCCTGAGACTCCTATCTCCAATAAACCACCAGAAAACCGGAAGTGGCACTGTAGCTCAAGTGGTAGAGCGCTCGCCTTGAGCTGAAGAGCTGAGGGACAGCGCCCAGGCCCAGAGTTCAGGCCCCACGACCGACAAAAAAAAAAAAAGAAAAGAAAAGAAGTCAAGTGTATGATGAGCTAAATAGTAATTAGGGTTACAGATAAACAGAAAATAAGCCAGAGAGGAAAACTGCCTTATGGCCTGAAAGGTGTAATAAAGAGAATCTTGATAATACCTAAAGGAACAAGCATTCAAGCAGAGTACAACACCTGCAAAGGTACTGGGGCAGAAATATGCATGGTACATGAACGTGTGCTTAAAGGGAAATGAGATGGGGGAGAACAACAGAGACAGTGACACATGGTAGGGCTTTGAGGTCACTCTGATGACCTTGGTTTTCACTCCAGATGAGGCAGCTTATAAGAGAGTTTTCAACAGACACGTGATATGACCAGACTCCCATGTTAAGAGGACCAGTCAGTGATATTGGTTTGTTGCCATGACAATGGAAATGGAGGAGAGAGGTGCATTCTGGGTCTATTGCCCCACATTGCCCCTGGCCCTGCACATTACCCTATGAGGTAGGGCCTCTCTCCCCACTGTACAGTAAGGAAAATAAGGCTCAGAAAGGTTGCATGACCCCTACATGGAGGATTCAACACAGGCTAATCCAAGCCAAAGCCCAAGTTCTTCCTCCTCTGCTTCATTTCCTGCTGGAGACCATTCTTGCCAGACTTCCTATCACAGACAGGGCCGAGGCACTTACCAGCTGGAAACCTGATACCAACTTGGAATTGTCCCGAAGATGCCATCTTACCATGCTTGTGTCCTTTCTATCAAAGCTTAGGCACTGATTGGTAATAAGCACTTTCTCCTTTATGTCACTACTTTCCAGCTTTTAACCAATGTTTTTAGTTCCCTCCAAAATGGTGAGTGAAAGGAGAATACTGCAAAGAGAAGGGGAGATGAGGAAGTTGAGGGAGGTTTGGGTTATGAAAATATGAACTGGGGCCCTTGTTTTCTTACCAGAATCCCCCTGGTACACTCCTGCTCCACGTGATACTGCGGGCCAGGCCTGGGCTAGGGGGCTGGGGAGTGGATGGGGTGAGCCAGACTGCGTCCCTTCCCAGAAGATCAGATGAGACATTTACAGCCAGGACGCAAGGGAGAGATGTGTGCAGAGACACCCCACCACCACCACCACCAGGGGCAGCATCTGCAAGAGGGCAAGAAGAAGAAGGCCCTGATCAAAGCCCAGAAGAAAATGGCAGTAAGGTCTTTGGGCTGGAAAACCAACAGTGGAAACAGGAACAGAGGCACTCTGGCAGGAGCTGATTGGTCTTCCCGCAGGGGTGGAGTCACCATAAGCTGGCCAGCACTGTGCAAAGGAAGCCTGGCAAGAGATCCTCCCCTAGGGAAGGAAAGTCAGGGGTCTCAGCCTGAGCTACCACTGAGGGCCATTATTAAAATAACTCAGCACAGAGCTAGGTGATGGTGGCTCACACCTGTAATCCTAGCTACTCAGGAGGGTGAGATCTGAAGATTGCGGTTTGAAGCCAGCCCAGGCAAAAAAAAAAAGTCCATGAGACTCTTATCTCCAATTAACCAGCAAAAAGGTTGGAAATGGAGCTGTGTTTCAAGTGGAATAGTGTTAGCCTTGAGGAAAAAAAAAAAAAAAGCTTAGAGACAGTGCTCAGGTCCTGAATTCTAGTCCCAGGACCAGCATGAAATAACATAATAGTAATAACTCAGTACAGCAAAGGATCCCAAGGTATGAAGGGGAAACAAAGAGGAGGCAACAATGCTTGATAAGAAATGTACTGGTTATCTTGCCCATGTAATTGTAACTCCTCTGTAAGGTATTCTCACAATTAAAAAAAAAAAAAAGGATCCCAAGGCTCTTGCCTTGAGCAGGGCAAAGACAGAAACAGTCCTTGCAATGACCACAGAAGCATGGGAGAGTCCTCCCTGTGCACCTTGGTCCCCTAGCCTGCATCCTCAGGCACACATGCAAAATTGCAGCAGCCACAGAGACACTGAGTGACACATGGCAAGGGGCAGAGTCACAGATGCATATGATATGTAGACTCAACACAGGAATGAACTCACGTATGCCCTGACAGAGACCAACAGATGCCAACCGAAGAGCATGGGCCCGTGTCCACAGACACACCAGCAGAGGTGTCTGTGGGGCAGCAATATGGACTCACACGACTAGAAGCTTGCACAAATACACACTCGCAGATGCAGGCAGCAGTGTACAGACACACACACACACACACACACACACGACAGATGTACACGAGCAATGTGCAGGTTCACACCATCACAAAGACACACCTTGATAGAACTGGTGTATGCCCATACCATAAGAACACATGTACCCCAACACGTCCTCTGACACACAGAAACACACACAGAGACACAGGCATGCTCAGAGGCCTGGCTGACACACATGGGCACCGCCAGCAGTCAGGCAGACACAGCTGCTGCTAAACTCTGTTCTGGGGTTCAGGTCTGGCTCTCAGAATCCCTCAGCAGACTATCCTCAAGCCAGGTCTTCTCCTGCTCCTCTTCTGCCAACTGCTAGCTCTGGCCAGCTCCCTGGTGCTCAGCCCGCCCACCAGCCCTTCATCTGCCTACTGGCCCTGGCCCAGGCCCCAGGCTCCAGGAGAGCAATTGCCCCATTCTCCCAGGTGCCAACTCAGCCAAATTTCACACCCAGAAGTGGAGCAAGGCCAGCAGGGCTTGTTGCAGCGCGCTGGGGGCATCGGCGTGGGGGTGGTGAGAGGGAGCCAGGATCCTGCAGCGGCAGACAGGCCACTGTGCAGGCCTGCCTGAGAGGCCTGCTGCTCCTTCTCCAAGCCCTCCACCCTCTCCAGGCCTCAGGCTCCTCGCCTCTGAAATGGGACAATGTGCTAGTCCCTGACATGTCAATCACACGGCCATGTGATGGCCAAGAGACTTTACCTAACCTTCCCAGTGATGGCCTGAGCCACAGGTTTCCATTTCCCTGCTTTCTCCTAGGAAGCCAAGCTGAGAAAAGGTAAGGCGACAGGCAGGACTAGATCTGGTTTCTCACTCCAAATTTTCTGTGTGTGTAATGTGTGTGTGTGTGTGTGTGTGTGTGTGTGTGTGTGTGTGTGTGTGTGTGTGTGTGTGTCAATAAATAGGTAACTCAAGGCCTGCTAGAGGACTAAGCCAGCACACAGACTCTCTTTTTGGTGAGTCCAGATTTGGCCTCAGAACCCTTCTCAACAACAGTCCAAGTAGCCATTTGTGATTGGCCAGAGTGGCAAAGTAATGGAAGTGTCAGAGACGCTTCAGTATGGCTTTCAATCCTGAGTGCATGCTAGACCTCCCCAGCCTTCCTGCACCAGTGTGGGCAGACTGAGACAAGACGGTCATATCTCCAATTAACCACCCAAAAGTCAGAAGTGGAGCTGTGGTTCAAGTAGTAGAGCACCAGCCTTGAGCCAAAAAGCAAAGTGAGAGTACTCCAACCCTGAATTCAAGCTCCCAGTTCCAACACAAAAGGAAAGAAGATGGGGCTAGGACCCAAGCATCAACTCCATTTGGGTCCCCTTTGCCGCTACAGACCTAAAGCCCAACAGGCCAGGCTGGAGTGAGTGAGCCCGTGGGATTCAGGGCTGGGCAGGGAGCAGGAAGGCCCATCTCCTCCCAACAGAAACCCTACAACTAATTGGTTCAGAGTGCTTCTTTTGACCCTAATTAGCTATTTGTCATGTCTCCATTTGCATAGCAGAAAAGAGGCAAATTTGCATATTTGTAAATGAGACGGGGGCCTGGATGTGGATTCTGGAAGAGCCTGGCAGTTGCTGGCAGGCAGGGAGGCAGCTGGCTCTTGCCACTGAAGCCTGGGCCGCTATGGAAAGAGATTTGGAAGACAGCTCCTTGGCTCAGGGCTATAAGGTGCTTTCAAAGGAGGTCAGAAGAGGCAGAGCTGCCTGGCTCGCTCCAGGGCTGAGGGGTGGGCAGGGAGAAGGGGTGAGTCTAGTTCTGCTATTTTGATTAGCTGAACCAAGTGGGGAGGGGGGGATAGAAAGTAATTTCAGGACGCTCTGTGCTAGGAAACCTTCTGTTCAAGTCCTTGGATAGAATCTGTACCACTTGCAAAGTGGGGGAGACATCCCCTCCCCCTACGCCCCTCTGTGGAGAGCAAAAGGGTTGGGAAGGGATGGAGGTCGGGGGGAGAACCCCCGAAACCTCCTCCTTTCTCTTTCTCACCCTCTCCCTCTTCCCCTCACACACCTCCGTGCATACACATACACATGCATGTCCACGCGCACATACACACATGCATGTGCGCATCTCCCCCAGAGCATCCTTGCACACGACACCTCCAGGCCCACAGAGGTACACATGCGCCTGTAACTGGAGAGGCACATTCGCACATGCAAACATTCCCAGACTTTCCTCGACATCCACATTCACGCCCTTACACATACAGACACACACTCAAACACTTGAACATAGATGTAGGCATACAGACTCACTTAAGCTGTGCGTAAATATTTACACACAAGACCTACTCACGCGAGCACATCCTTGCTAAGACCAAATTTCCCAGGAAACTCAGCAAATTCTGACCCCTCTGCCAGAGTATCTGGTGCCTCTCTGGGCATCAGACACAAAGGAAGCTACGGAACTGTCCTGAGAAGGCAAATAGTGTGACCCAAGGAATAGAACCCCAAATTGGGATTGCTTTCCTCCCTTCCAACTAGCAAATGCTCTGGTGCCTTCTGAGCTTTGACCTAGGGCTTGGAGCAGGGTCTGGGGACTGGGGAGAACTGGGGAACAAGGGTGGCAAACCACACATCCCAGAATTTCCATGTTGACTTCAGAAGCCAGGGACTGGGTCACACCTTCAGGCGCAAAGACATCAAGATGCCCAGCTCCAAAGGGAGCCCAGGCCCACTGCTTCCCAGGCTCTGGGGCCCAGGTGCTGGACACTGGCGCCTAGCCCCTGTCACTGTCCCCACCCCACCCCCAGCATCTCCTCCCCAAAGCCTGCATCTCAAAAGGCAAGCTAAATAGTTCTGTATTTGTAAATTAAATATAGCTGCATTTCATCTTTCCAAAGAGCTGGGAAGGAGAGAAGGAGAAAGAAAAAGAGAGAGAGGAAGAGACGAAAAGCTGCCGCCCTCAGGAAAGTCTGGCCAGTACAGATTGCCTGAGTCATGAATATTCATCTGGCGAATGAGGAGAGCGGGAGTTTGCATAACAGCTCCACCCACCCAACTGAAAGAAATGTCACCGCCTTTGCCAATAAAGTGCCAAAGGAAGCCGGTAGAGGCTGCCAGCCAGACGGTGCCAAACGGCTGACTTCCACTCTAAGGCGTGGAGAAAGCACATTGTTTCCGGCCCAAGGAGCCGCCACTTGGGGCTCAGAGAATGGAGCTGGCTGCTGGAGAAGAAGCAGGAAGTAAAGTTTCACTTGCCACCCACGGGAAGCCTAGTGGGCACAGGGCCTGGGCCATAACCCCACCCCACACTCCAGCCTCTCAAAAGAGAGGCCAAAGCCCACCTGCCCCCAAGGACCCACTTCGGGCATCACCAAGGACCCAGCTCCCAAAGCATGCATCCCACCCCCATGGTGGGAGTAGCCCCATTCTTGGAACTGCTTTAAACCAACCTCCAGAGGGTCCTCATGAGTCCCCTCCATGGTAAGCAGAGACTAGGAAGCAAAGGGACAAGGCAGGTGCCACTTTGAGACCTACAAGTCTACAGGAAACTTGTCATTACTGTGTCCCCAACTGCAGGTAACTCGTCCTTCTCTGGTCACAACCACGTCCAGGGACCAATGCTTCTGCCTCTTATTCTAATCAGTCTTCTCTGACTCCTGCCCCTAAGACAGAGTCAGTCTGCCCTTGGCACACTCCATCCAGAAAGGTACCAGAACTCAGTGTGTTTGAGCGTTGAGGGTCAGGAGTGGCTGACGCTGGCCCAGTGTCCCAGCTCAGTGACATAGGAGGCGTCTCCGGCCAGTTGAACTGTGCCATTTCTTCTGTCCATTCCAGACCCACAATGCACCTGGCCTGGGTTCTGCCTACTGCTCTGACTGGCACTTGTCGAGTCCTTAGGAGGAGAGGTGTCAGTCTTGAACCCACCGGCATCAGAAACAGGGTGGAGGGAAACTGGTGTCCAGCCTCAGGGGACACCCATTAGTGACCTGCTGGCCACTCAACCTGTAACTGCCTAAGTGAATGGGAGAAGCAGCACCAGCTGAGAGGCACAGCAAAGCAATTAGGGCTGTGGGCATCTCCAGCTGCCACTTCTGCGCTGGACTTTGGGCATCACTGAGGATATTGCTGTTTGCACATCTTACCTTCATAGACTGTTCATTGCAAGCATGCAGCACTCCTGGACAGAGCACATGGCAAGACAAGAGTGACTGCAGGGTCTGGAGAAGGGCCACGTCCAGACAGCTAGAGTGCCTCCTCCCAGGACTCACAAAACTCCAACCTGTATGATGACAGCCACCTAGAGCCTCAGCACCCCCCGGGCAGCGTCCCTGAAGAGCCCGTATTCTGCCTGACACCCAGGAGTTAAGATAGCCTTCCCTGCCTCATCCTCCATTCAGACTTACACAGTGGTTATAAAGTTCTTCCTAAACCTGACCCAGACATGCTATTTGTCCACCTGATCACAGTGGCCCAAATGCTGCCCCCCTAGCCCAGCCCCAGCTCCTGGATCACACAGGATGTGTTTCTTTCTCTGCCCCCTGGCCAGCCATTATTCCTGCAGGAAATAAATAGGAGTTAAATTGAGAAAGGGTGTGTGTTGAATAAACGAGGGAGATTCTATACTGAACAAATTTCCTCACTGAAGGACTTCTCAGCACCGTTACTGTACTTACAGGTGCTGCAGTTCAAGCACATATATGCTCACAGAAGCCTTTTCTGTGGAGCAAGTTCAAGAAATGAAGGTATCAGTGAGCATGTTTTATGGAGCTACTGCTGTCAGTCTCAAAGTGAGCTTGGAAATCCTTGCCCTGGACTCCTTCAAGCACTTGTAAACGGGCTCTCTCCAACCTAGTCATGTTCTGTAGGTGAGCTCTGCCCATGTGTCTAACTTCATTCCTCCCCTGCACCAGATGATCTCGGATCCCTGACAGTCCAAACCAGCCTCCACCTCCTCTTACCCAGGCTCTCTCAGATGCAACCAAAATGCCGTCCTCGGCACCGTGGCTAATTCCTTTTTTCTTAAAAGTCTCCCTAACAAGTCACATTTGAGCTCCCTGTTCTGCTCTTAGGCCCTGCTTTTGGGACACATCCCCGAACCCCTGATAGATGTCTATTGCAGACAGGGAGATGCCTTTCCTGGACCACCAGATACTGGGGTCACCATGAGCCCCCTGTGCACTGACTGGTTGTTCACACACAGCCAGGCTTTTTCACAGCCTGTTCCAAAAGCATAAGCTTGTTCGAGCATCTAGTCAGCTCACACCCACAGGCAGGGCTCCTCCCCAGCTCCCAGCTGTCCCTGCTCCCAGCTGCCCCTGCGTCACCCCAGTTGAGCCTGTAGTTCACGCTTGCCGTCCACACCCGCATGAACCTGAGAATAGCTCCACCAGCCTCCTTTGTCCTGCCACTCCAATCGCTCCTTCAATGCACAACACCTTGTCACGGTCAAGGATGTGTCAAGCCCTGGCAAGGAAACAAGGTTCACATCCCTGGCCAGTTCACTGATGGGTGATGGCTCCCTGGACTAGCTACTGGGCTAAGCAGCAGAACAATTAGTGAAGCCCACCAGAGCTGGCCAGGCAGCACTCTGACCAAGGCTCAGCTCCCCCAAGCTGAACCCTCTTCTCTTACTCCACAAACTCTGCCCCTCCTGCCCAGACAAGGAATAGCCCTCTTCCTCTACCAGGTCACCAACAAACTCCTTCTCGTCAAGTCCTGTATCCTTTCCCAGGTCTTGATAGCTTTGCATCCTTAGATATGGCTGACCTTTCTCTGGAAATCCACCACCACGCCTGTGGACCTCCGTGTATGCCACTGGAAGCCTCATACTTCTGATGGAGGCAGCTTGTCACATGGCCGTTTCCAGCCCTGGCCTGCTTCCCCACAGCCTTCCTCCCTCTCTCAGAAGGTCTCCTGTGCAGCTTTGTCATTGGGGAAGGGCCCAAGGACAAAGCAGCTGCCTCTGGGCTGGCCAGCGAAAACTCTGAAAGCCCAGTACCGTCTCCTTCCTGTTGCTGCTCCAGGTTCACCATGATGCAGAATCCTTCAGGCACCACAGCTCAGATCCTTGGCTTCCAACTCCTTATCTACATCTATGAAACAGCCACGTGTTCATGGCCACCCTGTTTAATATTTATTGTTGCTCCCAAATGAAAATCACTTTATTATTTGTCCTGATTGAAAAACAGGATCTGTCTTCATTATAAAAACAAAAATCAAACCAATACTTAAAAGTAGGAAAAAGAAAGTAAAAAAAAAAAAAAAACCTTACGACGCTGATATAACTTCTCGTAGCATTTTGGTGAACAGCCTTCCAGACATATCTCTATGCATATATACACATGGAGCCCCATGTATATAATTTTATAGACGAGGACTTGTATTATACATACTGTTCTCGCTGACACCTGCTTTTCTCACTCAACAATATGTCACAGACATCTTTCTATGTCAATAAATAGAGCTCTGCAAATTTATTTTAATTACTTCATAGTATTCCATTGTATGTATGTATCATCTTTGTATGTTATTGGGTCTCCAGTGATGATCATTTAGGATGTTGTTAAGCTTTTACTCTCATAAACAATGTAGTGATAAATATCCTGATGCCTCTTTGCTCATTTTGGTAGTTACTTCCCTCTCCTTAGAATTAAAAAACTGGCAAATAGAGGCTGCTGTGATCAAAGGTATAGGATTGCTAATCTGGCCACACTACCCTCTGGAAAGCTCACACCAATGACTGGCACACTAGGGCCTGCCTGTCTATGCCATACCCTCACCAGCCCCAGCTTCTCCCAGCCTCCACATCTAACCAAAGGAACACGGGCAAAGGGCAGTGAGTGGTCTTTATGGGTGCTACTGAGATTATCCATGATGATGCAGAAGTGTATCCTTCCTTTGATTGTGCTTCTAATAAAATATTTCTCTTTATCTTAACGATTTGTAAGAGTTCTTTGTATAGTAGAGATAAGATTAAAATTTTTTCTATTATATGTCTTCTCTCTATATTCTGTGTGTGTGTGTGTGTGAGTGCGCACGCGCACGCATGGTACTAGATATTGAACTCAGAGCCTAATACTATCGCTTAGCTTTTTCACTCAAAGCTGGCACTCTACAACCTGAGTCACAGCTCTACTTTCAGCATTTTTCTGGTTAATTGGGGAGGATAAGAGTCTTGGAATTGTCTACCTGGCCTGGCGTCAAACCTCAATTCTCAGATTGCAGTCTCATGAGTAGCTAGGATTACAGTTGTGAGACACTGGTACCCAGCTCTGTTTTTCTGATAATGATTTGGTTTGTTTGGGGGAGGTACTAAGGTTTGAACTCAGAGCCTTGCATTTATTAAGCAGGCACTCTATCATTTGAGCTACCCCCTTTTCACCCCATAGGTTTAGTTTGTTTTTCAGGTAATGTCTTGCTTTTTCCTAGGTTGTCCTTGAGCCACAATCTTCCTATCTTTGTCTCCCACATAGCTGTGATTATAGGCATGCACCCCACACCAGGCTTCTGGTTCTTTAATGTATTTAGGTTTTACTTTTTTGTATAGTCAATTTTTGTGTGTGATTTCTGGATATCATGACAATACATAAATATCTTCCCTGCCCTAAGATGAGCAAGATTTTCACCTAGGAAAATCATGGCTTAATATTACTGGAATAAAGAGGAAAAGCAACTTGTGTTACAATGACTTGCCCTAATCCCAGCTCAGTTGTGATATATAGAATAGTCCATCTTCCCCCAACTCAATTGAAATGTTACTTTATCATATTAAAAAATCCCTTAAATATTTGGATCCATTTCTGGACTCTCTATTCTGTCCCAATGACAGAATGTATCTATTCTTAACATAAGAATTTTAATTATTGTCCCTTATAAACATGTTAATATCTGATAAATATTCATCATTTTTCTTTTTGGAATTTTTCTGACTACTCTTATTTTTTTTCTTCCAAATTAACTTTATAATTATTTTTTCCAATTAAAAAAAGTGTTGGAATCTTGATCAAATTATCTTCATTTCATACATTCAATTATGAATTGGCATCCTTATAGTATTATATCTTTCCACTTAAGAACTAGGTAGGCATTGTATTTATTCAAGCCTCCTTCATGTTCTCCTTTATATTCTAGTTTTCTTCATTTAATGACACACCCTTCTTGTGAAGTTTATTTCCAGGCATTTTGTGAGGTTTGTTTTCTTCTTTGTACCATCAAAGACAACCTCTTCAGACTGTCATTTTATAAATAGAAAAGCTATTAGTCTGAGTATATCATTTCATTACTGACCATTTTACTAAGCTCCTCTTTTTCTGACCATCTCATCTTTAATCTGTGAATATTTGCCCCTCCCTGCTCCAGTATTTTATACTTTCTATTTAATTGTCTTATCTAATTGCAATGTCTAGCACTTTAGGAAGTATCTTCAATAATATTGATTGGGAGACTGGTGGCATGGCTCAAGTAGGGGAGACAGTGAACAGATCTGATTCCTTTCACTATTCATTTCCAAACCTCTGTCTCATTTCCTGTCCTCACTTACCTCCTCCCCCATACACACCCCTATTACACACCCTTATCATGCTTTACTCCACCCTGGATATTCACCCCTCTACCAGTACCCTATACCAAGCAAGCGCTCTCCTCCCCACACTGCTCCGTCCATCAGCTTCCACATCTGCTTTCATGCTGCAAATAATTTTTTAAAGCTAAACAGGTTAAGTGGGGTGCTGGTGACTCACACTTGTAATCCTAGCTACTCAGGAGGCTGAGATCTGAGGATCATGGTTCAAAGCCAGCCAGGCAGGAAAGTCTGTGAAACTCTTATCTCCAATAAACACCAGAAAACCAGAGTTGCATTGTGGCTCAAGTGGTAGAGCGCTCACCTTGAGCTGAAGAGTTAAAGGACAGCACCCAGGCCCAGAGTTCAAGCCCCAAGACTGACAAAAAAAAAAAAAAAAAAAGCTAAACCAGTTACACAAAGCAGATTTAATAGTTCACTTAATAAGTACTCTAGATGGGCCAGGCTACAGTCTGATCAGAGCTAGGACTCCATTTTCCTATAATGTTCTAGGCTCTTCACACCTCCATATATTGGGCTATATTTTCAAACCAGTGCTTCTAGTCATCAGATGCCTATCAGAAATTAGAGACACATGTTTCCTCTTCCAGATAGAGAGAGATTGTATATGCTTCCTTAGCCATCAAACAAAAATCCCACGCTTCTGATTGGCTAATCTGCACCAATTCCTATGACCAGAGCACTGTGCCTGTGATTGCTATAGAAACAAACTGAGGTGAGCCAGGCCTTCTCCTCACTGGCTGAAGCTAGCAGGAACTATGTCTGGAGCCACACACACTCTTCAGGATGAGCTCACTTACACCACAGTGATTTCCACTCCACCAGACCTCTGGAGATGCATTCCTTTCTTTTACTCCAAAGCTCTTACTTTGCTCAACTCAGGCTAAGCACAGCCATATGTGATTTAGTTATTTTTATTGTATTTTATTATTTTTGTTGGTCATGGGGCTTGAACTCAGGGCCTGGGCACTCTTCCTGAGCTTTTCTGCTCAAAGCTAGTACTCTACCACTTTGAGCCACAGCTCCACTTCCTGGTGATTAACTGGAGAGAAGAGTATCAGGGAATTTCTTACCCAGGCTGGCTTCAAAGCATGATCCTCAGATCTCAGCCCTCTGAATGGCTAGGATTACAGGTGTGAGCCACCAGCACCGGCTATGTGATTTTATTTATACAGTTGTTCAACTGACCTTCCCAGTGAGTAATCACAGAACAGACAAAAGTCTACAGGAAAGTTTACATAAGCTAGTCCCACAACAACTCTATGAGACTCAGAGAAGTTCAGTGACCTGCCCTATGTAACACAGCCAAAACCAACATTGCCTCAGAGGCTGGTAGCCTATCTCTTTCTCTGTCTCTGTCCTTCCACTTCTATTTCTCTGTCCCTCTCTGTGTCTCTGCCTCTGTCTGTCTCTCTCACTCAGACATAAGAAACCCACACACCACTCCCTCCTCCAACCCCCCAGCTCTGGCCTGACCTGGAGATACACAGATCCCTCGTGACCACCTCCTTTTTCTTATTTCACCTCAATTTCTAGAGCTTAGTCTTTCTCCAAAAAGTACAGAGAAAGTTTTCTTGCCAGACAGCAGTTTTTAAGATTTGTGTGACAAGGCTGGGTAGGATTCAAATGACTCTGGGTGATTTAATCTGCTTGGGGCTGGGGTGGTAAATCAGGGCGGCCTAGGCTGCCGCAGCCGCCCCAGAAACCTACAAGGCAGGCAGGCAGGCAGGCAGGCAGGCGCTTATCAGCAGATCTGCAGGTGAAGGCCTGGAAGCATGAACTGTGGCCAGGAGAGTTCCCCTCGACTGCTCTCAGAATCTATTTGGTGGGTCCCACAGCCCACAGCACTCCCGACCTACATGTTCCACCACAAGCCTTCCTTCCCAGGCTACAGCCCCCTACCTCTCCCTCCTGTCCCAGGCCCCAGCAACACTGGACCCTCCAGGAAACCGAGGCCAGCCCTGGTACAGAAACTATACCACCACCCATGATCTCACTTCATCTTCACAATAACTTAATGAGCAAGGTACAACCTTCCCTAGCTTATGGATGGCTTAATTGAGGCCTTTGGAACAATTAAATCACTTGCCCAAGGTCCTTCCATGGCTAGGAGGAGGCAAAGCCAAGATTCAAACATAAGACTCACCAGGTTAAGGGGAAAAGAAAGGGAAGGCTGCTGTGGATCATGGGACCTGTCACCCACTGAAGAGAAGTTGTTACTTGGAGCAAATAACACAATCCTTTTCCCTTACTAGGGAATGGTCAGAGGAGAAGGCCATCACACTTGGTAAGTACCCACTGTGCACCAAGCATGTGTGTATTTATGGGTACGTCTTGCCCCCATCTATGGCAGTACCCATCATCCTGACCATACTCTGTAAATAGTAAATAATGCATTGTAAGCTCAGAAAGAACAAAGAGCCCCTATTTGTAGCAACTGTCAATTCCTATGGTATCAGTACTCCCCTGACTGTCCATTTCAAGGGGATGTTACTGAACACCATTGAGAACAGACGTCCTGGCTAAGTTCTGGACTGCTGGGCCCCACCCCAGCACCCCACGGCCAGGAAGAAGTTATGTGAAACACAAGCGTACTGAAATCTCTTCCTTGACAGTTTTCTAATGTCCACATTCTCTCCCCAGCTCCACGGCCCCCGGGGCACAGATGAAACTGGGAGCCACAGTTACAGATTGTACATCCCGGAAGGGGGAAACGGGGAGGCTTCTCCCACACGATGTTGAGAGGTGGAAGATGAAGAACATGCTGAACGCCCCTCCAGGCTGACAGCTACCGGAAAAGACAGCGACATCCCCCAGCAATGCTCCTCATGGAGCAAGTGGACACAGGAACAAGCCAGCACACACGTGGTCCACAGTCGCCTCCGCCTCCCCAACACATTGCCTTCTCCTCCTGTGCTTCCTGACTCTTCCCTCCTGCTGCTCCCCACCTTCCACCAGCCAACAGACCCCACCCATTCCACATACTATACACCTGAAGGCCAGGTGGCTGTCTTAGGCCCATGAGCACACATGCAAGCACAGCTCAGCCCTGGCTTTCTCTCATTGGTGCAGGCCCTCCTTCCAACTTTCACCCTTGGCTTGTATCTATCCCCATCCTCTGTGGAACCTCCTCAACAAAACTGCCACCTACCTAGGGGGTGGAGTCAAAGCTCCTTGGTCCTCTGAGATACAGCCCTATCTTCCTCTTCTGCTTAATCACTCTCTTCCTCCTCCTCTTCCTCCTCCTCCTTCTTTTCCACACTACTAGCACCATGCTGGTCTTTGTTCTTCAACAGCACTAGCCTGCCCAGTACATATATACAGCACCCATGCATGTACACACATGCACACACACACAACCCTACCTCTTGTCTCCATCCAGGCCTTTGGTCATACTGAGTCAGGTGCCAGGGTAGTCTTTTCCTTTGTCTCCATGGCTCCTCTTCATCCTTTAAGGAGCAAATAAGACTCGAGTTGAAAGATTCACCCTGACAGTTCATCATTCTATGGAGAACAATGTCCCTCTGGACTCTATAGTCACTAACTTTCTTTATGAGGCCCTACAAGGGTCCTTAGGGGTCCTTCAGTCCAGTTGTGTCATTTTGCAGAGGGGAGACCTTAGGCCCAGAGGGGATTTGGCTAAGATCACACAGCAAGTCAATGGCAGTGCCAGGACAAGAGTATCCCCCTTGCTTTCTAGCCCAGGGCTCTTTCTTTGCCTTATACTCTCCAAGCTGGTTCTCCATGTGGGACCCATTCCCCAAGCCAGAACCACCAGCTTCCCTCCTCAGTTCTTTTCCCTCTGCTGGCTTCCACTTACTTCCAGGGCCCTCAGCATCCAGGAAACCTATCTTGGTTATCAAGCCAAGCCCATCCACACCCTCCACCACACCCCCGCCCACACCCTTCCCCTAGCCAGCCCTGTCACAAAGAACCCTGCTCCCAGGCCTTGACTCACTCAAGTAATTTTCACTCACCAGGCAGGATGCCCCCTCCTCAATGGTTCCTCCTCCTCCTCCTCCTCCTCCTCTACCTCCTCCTCCCCCTCCTTCTCCTCTTCCTCCTCCTCCTCCTCCTCCTCTTCTTCCTCCTCCTCCTCTTCTTCCTACTCCTCCTCTTCCTCCTCCTCCTCCTCCTCTCTCTCCTTTCTCTGTCCTCTACCCCCAAGTTGGTTCCTCTTTCCCCTCTCTTTCAAAA
>NW_012267249.1:587590-638085 GCF_000151885.1 Dipodomys ordii | reverse complement strand
TCTTCTTCCTACTCCTCCTCTTCCTCCTCCTCCTCCTCTTCCTCCTCCTCTTCCTCCTCCTCCTCCTCTTCCTCCTTCTGCTCCTCCTCCTCTTCCTCCTCCTCCTCCTCCTCCTCTTCCTCCTCCTCCATTCCTCCTCCTCCTTCTATATCCCACAGCTCAAAACACATGCTCTGGGTCACAAGGTAGAGCCAAAACAGCAGAGTATCTGAAGTCCGACAGAGAGATTCAAACCCCAGCTCTGTATAAGCCTGAAGATGGACTTAAACCACCAAGAGCCTCAACTTTCCCAACCTGTACAATAGGTCTACCCACCCAGGGCTGTTACCAGGACTGGCTGAGCATATCCATGGTACAGGCCTAGCACTTAGTAGGCTCTTTAAAAATGACAGCACCATTTCCCATGGCCTTTCTCAGAGAACACTAAGACATTAGAGAAGCAAGCTCCGGGGGCTGGGAGGTGGGCAGGCTCTGTACCCCTCCCCTGCCTCCGTCCTCAACAGGCTCTGAGCAGGCTGTGTGCAGAAACATGGGGCGTCTCCAAACCCCCTTCCCTACCCCCAACAATCTGCTTGAACCTTCCTATCACAAATGCCTTGTTTATCTCAATATCATCCGTTTTACTTTTCCGTTCTTGCACCAAAAAAAAAAAATCACAAAAACAGATTTAAGAGGAAAAGAAGTATTTAATGAGTAAAGCTGCCTGCAGCCCTGTTTCTTTCTCGGGAAAAAGTGGCTGTGATCCTGGCAGGAGAGAGGGAAGCTCAACAGCTTCACTGCGGTGCAGCTGCCAGGAGAAGTACATTCCAGAGCGGAGCACAGCCTCCAAATTCAACAGCACGTCTCCCCGCCAGGCTCTTCCTGTGCCCAACTCAGTTTGGCAGGTGACACCAGCTCAAGTTGGAGATTCAGGCCCTCATGTGATTAAAGCCAGGCTCCCTGCTCCAGCCCAGCCCCCAGCAGACCAGAGCCAGCCTGACTACCAGCAAAAGGATGGTTCAAAAGGGGCCAGACAAGCCTGGCCAGGGACCAAGGGGACCAGGAACCATCCCAGTGTCAGAACTTGCAGGAAACAGCATTTTCCTCTCCTTCAACTGATGAGGAATCCAGGTACAGTGACTCAAGACTGTAGTCCTTGCTACTCAAGAGTAAAGAGCAGGAGGATCATGGTTCAAGGCCAGCCTTGGCCAAAAAAAAAAAAAAAAAGGTTTTAAGACCTTATCTTAATCAATTAGCTAGGCCTCCTGGCATGTGTCTACAATTTCAGCTACACAGTAAGCTGTAGATGGAAGGACTGAAGTCTGAATCTGCCCCCAGGCAAAAACATGAGAACCTATTTGAAAAATAAAACATAAATAGTCTGGAGGCGTGGCTTGAGGGGTAGAGCACCTAGATACCTAACAAGTGAAAGGCTCTGAGTTTCAAATTTAAAAGAAGACCCAACCCAAGAATTGCTGCTCAAACAAAAGCTCCATATATCTACAACTTCTTTCCCTACCTTTAAAGGTATCATTTGGGGGCTGATCTGTGTGGAATCCAAAGGTCAGACTCCAGGAGGGCTCTGTCTCTCCTAAGAACCCACAAAGAAAGACAAAGAAAACTGAAAATAGAAAACAGCAACTGACCTTCAAATATGCTCAAAGAAACTATAGCAAGGCAGAGGCTAGAGGGTGGTCCCCTCCCCTCACCCTAACCCCATACCTCCATCAACCTAGCCTGCTGATCCACACTGAGTCAGCTGACGCTTGAGTTCCTAAGTCCCTTTCTCACGGGCTGCTGTTCACCTCTATAATTTTCCCTTGTAGTCAGGATGGGCCCCAACATTTATTTCTGTGATACTTCATCATGCTAAGCATACCTGTCTCTCCTTCCTTGACCTGCCAAGATCTTTCTAGATCCTGATTTGGCTACCTAAGATGGCATGTGGCTCTCTACTACCTTCTCTGGTCAAAACCCTGCCCCAGGCATCTTCTTCCTGGTCCCCAACATAGACAGGTAAGAACTCACAGCCATCTCCAAAGATGGACCAGGTCCCGCCTCACAAGCACCCTGCAGCTGTCACTCAGCCAGCTTGCAGCCCTCACAGCCTGGGTCCTCCCTGGAAAGCCCTGCTAACCACTGGCTTCAGAGCCATGTAACAGAGCAGGACAGCTCAGACAGAGCCAGCTTTGAATCCCAGCGCCACCAGCCTTGCTCACGTCACTCCCCTTCCCAGAGAGAAGAGTGATGCAGATGGTCACAAGAGCATGTGAGGATCTAGTACAACCTGGCACAAGTATACAGGACCCAGCACATGCCAGAGCTCAGAAAAGAACTTTCTTTTCTACCCCACCTTGCTCCTTTCTCTCATTCTCTCTCTCTCATTTTCTCTCTCTCTCGTTTTCTCTCTCTCGTTTTCTCTCTCTTGTTCTCTCTCTCGTTCTCTCGTTCTCTCCTCTCATTCTCTCTCTCTCTCTCTCTCTCTCTCTCTCTCTCTCTCTCTCTCTCTCTCTCTCTCTCTCTGTTGGTCATGGGGCTTAAACTCAGGGCCTGGGTGCTGTCCCTGAACTTGTCTGCTCAAGGCCAGTGCACTCTGCCACTTTGAGCTACAACTCCACTTTTGATTTCTGGTGGTTAATTGGAGATAAAAGTCTCACAGACTTTCCTGTCCAAGTTGGCTCTGAACCATGATCCTCAGATCTCAGCCTCCTGAGTAGCTAAGATTACAGGTGTGAGTCACTTCCACCAGCTCACCCTGCTCATTTCTTCACCCACCAGTCACAAGGCTTACCCAGTCTTGGTGAAGCCCGGCTGAACCCAGGGTCACAAACATGGCCATCCATGCTACGCCCTCATGCTGGCTACAGATGGGCTGAAACCCTGGTCTTCTGTAACTGATGTCCTGTAAAGTTTATCTCCCCTTCCTAGATCTGGGCGCTGTTTAGTAACAGCAACAGGCCTGGCATTGATGGCTCACACCTGTAATCCTAGCTGCTCAGGAGGCTGAGAATCTGAGGATCACAATTCGAAGCCAACCTAGGCAGGAAAGTCCATGAGACTCTTATCTCTAATTAATCACATGGAGCTGTGGCTCAAAGTGGTTGAGTGCTAGCCTTGAGCAAAAAGAAAAACAGACAGTCCCCAGGCCCTGAGTTCAACCTCAGTATCAGCAAATACACACAGACACATACACACAGAGAATACAAACCTTGCCCCCTCTTCCATATAGGAAAGCAGGAGAAGGCTTGGAGGGTTTCCTGAGATGGTCACATCCGTTATCGACTTCATCTCCCACCCACCCCACTGGTCCTCTCAAATCAATCCCACCGGCCTCCCCCCTCCCCGCTCGCCCCTCCCCCACACTAACATGGAACCATGAGTTGGGTGGGTGGACAGGGACCTTGAGTGGCTTGGGTGTGTCTTGGAAAGAAGAGCACACATAGGGAGTTTGAAATGGGTAAGTACCTTTGTGTGTGTGCACACACACATGCACACAGGCACAAGGGCACACATGAGTGTGTGCATACAGGCTCCCAGGAAGACACAGAAATGCGCCATTCTAAATCTTGCTTCTCCTGGGGATGAAAGAAAGTGAAGCAAAAGTTCAGGTTTAAATCACACCGCCACAGACAGGGCTCCCTTGGCTCGAGTGATTATCTGCCAGTGTGCAGAGAGCCTGGCTGCCATAGAGCCGCCCTCCAGCAGGAAGTCAGTCATTGTCTCCAGGCCCCTGGGACCTGTCCTGGGTGATGCAGTGCAGAGATGACTTTGACAAACCCACGCCCGTCCCAGTGCTGGTGCTCCAGAGCCAGGCACTGCAGCCAGAGAGAAACTCAGGCACTTCTTGGACTGATTGCAAGTGGCACAACTTCAGGGCAGGCCCTGCCCAGCCCAGCCTATTCCTGGACCTGGGTAGCGGCCTTAGAGCTCCAGACAGCAAGAGCCCACCTGCTGGAGCCACCCTAACGCCTCCATCTCTGTCCTGCTGTTTCTATGTATTTATGCCGTGTCTCTCCCTGTCTCTGCATCTCTAAGATTCTTTGCCCTGATTGTCCACAATCACCCCGTCTGTCTGCCTTGCACTCTCGAATCCTTCCATCCATCCAACCTCAACACTGTAGACCCCATGCTGTGGCTTGTCACACTCCCCAAGTCTGCCCTTTGAGTATCTCACATTCCTCTGGGGCAGGATAGAGGGGTAAAGATTAGAAACCCCATTTCACAGATGAGGCCACTGAGCCTCAATGCTTGCCCAAAGCTACACGGACAACATGGAATTTCAAATCCAGGTTAACCAGGTGCTGCTGGCTCATTCTGGTAATCCTAGTTACTCAGGAGGCTGAAATCTGAGGATTGTGGTTCAAAGCCAACCCAGGCAGGAAAATCCAGGAGACTCATCTCTAATAAACCACCAAAAGGCTAGAAATAGAGCCACATAATTGAGCACTAGGCATGAGCTAAAAAATGGCAAAGAAAAGAAAAGAAAGAAAGAAAGAGAGAGAGAGGAAGGAAGGAAGGAAGGAAGGAAGGAAGGAAAAAGGAAGAAAGAAAGGAAAAGAAAACTATTCAAGAGTGAAGAGACTGAGTCCAAGTCGTAGTACTAGTACACACATGTGTGGACGTACACATACACATGAATCCTTGGGTGGCCTGCTCCTCATAACCCCATACCACCTGCAAACCTGAGTTCTCCCCAGGTCTCCTCACCCCCAAATAAAGAAAATCCAATGTCCCAAAACAGCTCATCCCACCACAGCCCAACCATTAAAACTGACTCAGATGAACCCAAAGTCCTATAAAAAAAAGAAGAGGGATCTGGTGGGCAGGGACATCATCACTAGTACCTCCTCCTGAGCTGTTTAACCTGGGATGAATTCACTTCCTGCTCTTTGACAGGTGAGCTCCTCTGTGCCTCTGGTTTTCCATCTGTACAATGGGGATAAGGAGTGTTTACTCAGGTTTCTAAACTCTGCTCCACCAAATACAGCAGCTTCAACCCCTCCCTTTCCAGGACCCTGACCCGGGAACCCTGAAGGCCTTCCGGAAAATCGCCGAAGTTCAACCGAGCCCCTGCCAGCTTTGAGTGCATGGGCAGCTGGGCTGCAACCAGGAAGCCAGGGGACCAAAGGCAGAGCCCCCAACTACAGCGGGGTCCCACAGGCTCCTGAAGCTTCCACGGCTGCCTCCAGCCCCCCACCCGAGAGGCGTGAGCAGCAACGACCCGCCAGGGCCTGCCCATTTTCCTTTCTTTTCATTGCCGGCTCGGCTCACAGTTATAGAGCCAGGTCTCCACAGAGTAATTTACTGGTAGAATCTCTCCCAGAATCCAGCTTGAAACCAAGCTGTAAAAACAGCTTCGAGTGTAAATAATTCATGCAGACAATATGACTTTTTTATGTAAATTCGGTGCATTAACCCTCTGTTATAATGATGGACGACAGATAGGGGCGACGTTGCCTTGGTAAGAGCTAATGGATGGCCGCCATAAATTCACTGCACATTTTATTGTGTTGCTGGAAATTGTGCCTTCAGGCAATGCTGTTTACTTTTATGTAAAACTCTAGGTTCCCTAAATATTACAAATATTTTACATCCAGCTCCTCAGCATTTGGGCTCTGCCCACAAATCAAGCTTTCTCCATGTGAGTTGTAATTAAAGGTTTGTTGTTTCTTTTCTCTCTTTTTTTTTTCCTGGGACAATTATCTCCCAACTATAAAGAGAAATATTTTTCCCCTTTAGATGTTCCGTCATTGACTTATTAACAAATCCTTTGAAGGAGGAGGTTGTAAGTGACTCGCTGTGGTACTTGGCAGGAGGCAGGCCTGCAGGAGCAGGGGCGCTGTGGCACAGGAGCTTGGTGGCTGGCTGGCTGGCTTTTATGTTTGCCCGCCACGCCGGTTTATTTACACATATGATATTCCAGGCCTTCCTCCCTCTCTTCCTTTCTATAATTCATGACCACTTTAGCGGGGTAATTCCTCTGCCACCTTTGTGAGGGGATGGGCCCCTTGCAAGCCCCCTGGCTCACACTCCTCTGGGAACACAGATCATGGGGTCTTGTGTCTGGAAGGGTCAGAAGTAGTCACCACAGTTGCCTGTCCACACAGCAGCCCATCTGCCATTCCTTGTCCCCGCCAGTGCACGTGGCCCAGAGTTCCTGGGATGGAAATCCAGGATTTCCTTACATTCAGTCACCTTCCATCCAAAGTGTTCAGAATGCCCTTTGGACTCGGTGATGCCCAGGCAAAAGTGGTGAGGATGCCACGGAGCCTGCCAGAAGTCTGGGGACGAGGAAGGCCAAGACCTCCGAGGCTTTCTAATGAACGGAGGCAACAGCTGGAGCAGCAGTCCTCTTTAAAAATAATCCTCACACTTGTTTATTATTGTCATTAATATTAATGATGTCCCATTAATATTCATATAGCTGCATTAATATCATCCAGAAGCACCTGGGATCTCTAAGCACTCCTAATGGCATGTGGTTTCTGCTTTCCAAGCTCCCCAGCCTCTGCCTGGCCCACCCCACAGGGACAATGCCACTGGTCTTGTACAGTTCCAACCTAACCCCCAGCCATGGGAAACCCATCTCCACCACAGAAGGGCTCTGATCTGAACATGGGACCCAGTGCAGACTGAGAAGCCTGGATATTTCCCGCCTCCCCATGTGGCACAGGAAAGCTCTGACAAGGGTGGCTTAAGAAAGAAATGCAGTTTATCTTCCCCGAAAGGGCTCAATTTCCTGCAGAAAGGGAGGGGAGGGGAGAAGAGGGGAGGGAAGAGACAGACAGACAGACAGAGAAAGAAGGAAGGAAGGAAGGAAGGAAGGAAAAGAAAAAAGAAAAGAGAGGAGAGGAGAGAGAAAGAAAATATATTGGTTAAAAACAAAGATGAGGTATCATTTTTCACTAATAAGATTGGCAAAGTTAATAATAATAATGACCCCAGCCACGATGTCCCCTTTCAGGTCCAGCCCTGTGCTTAGCCCCGCAAGTGAACCAAGCACACTATCTTCACAGAGCACCCTTCCTGGGATTGTAAATTCATGCAACCTTCATGGAGAGCAATTTACAGCATGTGACAAAACGCAAGCTCTGCTTCCTCTCTGACCGCCCTCCCACCCCCAATTCCACATGTAGGCATTCTCCCAGATGTTGATAATTGAAAATACTACTCCCTGCCTTTTGCCCACTCAACTTTGTTCTTTGCTCTTTTCTGGTCATTTTTGTGGTGTGAGGTATCCAACCCAGCACTTTGCACATACATGCTGGGCAAATGCTACATTCCAGGCCCCCAACCTTCTGGGAAGCCTTGCTTGATTCCCAAGTCTACTTGCCTTTCTTGCTTAATTGTCTCGTGGCTAGTATGCTGTTGCTGGAACTGCTTGAACAGTGCTGGTTGAATAACTGCTTAACACACATGTTCACCAAAGAGAAAAAAAAAGAGTTGACATCTTCCTGCTAAGAGGGGCCCAATGCCTTGGTTATCCACTACATCATAAATGCTGTAAGAGCAAAGGCTGGCCATATCTATTTTGTGCCCCATTTCTATATCCCACACTTGGCATTGGGCTGGTACATAGAACATAGCTAATGAACATCTGTAGAATGAATGAAAATGAATGAATGAGATGGACAATGATATAAGCACACAGATGTTCACTGCAGAGACTTTGGTAAGAGCAAACAATGCAAATCCATGTCTCTCCATCGGCTGCAGATGGACCAGTGAGACATGGCCGCATGATCCACACACACAACGCAGACAAGGCAGATATGAGAACTGTGAGGTAGATGTATACGAACTGACACGAAGGATGTCCATGACATATTGCTGAGTTGGGGGGAGGGAAACAGGTGACAGAACAGCATGTGTCATCTGATCTCATTCGGGGTACAATGGCATACGTGGAATCTATTTGTGTATATTTATGCATACAGAGAAGTCTGGAAGGACGTTCACCAAAATGTTATGTGGTTATCTCTGGCTGGCAAAATCTGAGGTGGTTTTCACATTTTTCTTTGAACTTTTCCATATTGTCTGATTTTTTTTTTTGCAATGAGCATATGTATCTTTTTTTTTCTTTTTCAAAATGATAAAGCTGCTTTCAAAAGGGGGAAAAAGTGTAGGTACATAGGGAAAGGTTAAGGGGAGGACTTTTCATGAGCTCAAATCCAAGGAGGCTACAAAATGACTGGACAGGAGCCAGGGCCATGGGGGCCAAGGGTCTGTCTCCTCTTCTGGCACAGCTGGCCACCATCCTAGGCTACAGGGGAGAGCAGTGGGGCCAACACCCCTGCCCCACCCCTCCTCTGTAAGCTCTGCCTGTCCAGAGTGGAGTTTCTAAATAGGGATTTCCACATTTGTGTCTTCTGACATGCTTTATCGCCTCAGAGCCGTTTTGCAAAATTCATAGCAAGATTTTCCAAGGCTCCAAGCTTCCTGGGACCAATTCCATTTTGAACAATAGCACCGTGCCTGTTTACAGGAAGGGTCCATATACCCCAGAGCGGCCTCCTAGCCCCTGTGAGCTGGGACTGTGGGACTGAGCACCACAGCCATGGCATGAAAATACATGAGCTTGTCCTTGTTGTCCTCGTCCTCATCCTCCCTTCTCCTCTCTTCCTATTCAGAAGAATACATGAGGGCCACCCCCCCACACACACATACACATACATACCTGCAGACCTCCAGTGCCCTGAGGGGACCCTGGACTCCAGGTGGCAAAATAAAGCCCTTCCCAAGGAGAAGCCAAGTGACCTAACCAATCCAAGGCCCAGACCAGGAAGGCAAGGAGTAGAGTAGAAATCGGGGTTTCTGTCCATAGTCTTGCAATTCTGTTTTAAAAACTATCAAGAGGCTGGGAAGGTGACTCAGTGATAGAGTGCTTGCCTTGCATGCCTGAGACCCTGGGTTCGATTCCTCAGCACCAAATAAGCAAAAAAGAAAAAAGCTGGAAGTGGCGCTGTGGCTCAAGTGGTAGAGCGCTAGCCTTGAGCTGAAGAGCTGAGGGACAGCGCCCAGGCCCAGAGTTCAGGCCCCACGACCGGACCCAAAAAAAAAAAAAAAATCGATAGCCAGGTGCTGATGGCTCACGCCTATACTAGCTACTCAAGAGGCTGAGATCAGAAGATCACAGTTCAAAGCCAGCTAAGGGAAAGAAAGGCTGTGAGACTATCTCCAATTAACTACCAAAAAAGCCATAAGTGGAGCTGTGGCTCAAGTGGTAAAGCATCAGTCCTGAACAACAACAACAACAAAAAACCCCTCAGGGCCTCTATAGATCACCTTTATAATAACAATATAAAATAAAAAAGCTCAGGGACAGTGCCCACACTCTGAGTCCAAGCCCCAGACTAAATCCAAAGGGAAAAAGAGGTGTCCACACCTCTCAAGACCATTCCAAGAAACACAGTGTCATGATCATTACCTGAAACTAAGCCACAATGACACCATGGTTGGCCTACCTGCCTTCCATCTAGATCCAGGACCAAGAGGGTGCTCTAAAAATTAAAATTAAAAAGCAATCAGTGGTGCCTCCACTTTAAAGCCTTCTGTGGCTCCATCTTCACTGTGGAGAAGGGGAATAAACTTCACCTCAGCTTAACACACAAGGTCTTTTATGATATAGCCTCTTTCTGTCTCCGCCCACCCTACCCCCCTGCTGCACCTCACCACTGCACACACAGTATAACAGCCACTATAATAACTTAAAACTCTGCCAGCCCCACCCTCAAAGCTGCCACACTGCCACACCTGTGTCCATGCTGACCCTGTTCCTTTTACTTGGAGCCTTCCCTCATCCCCCACCCAAGGGCACATCGGATGCCTTCTTCAGCTCCTGCAGACCCCAGTGCCAGTCTCCATCCAATCAGCAATTTACTCATCAAATATTCATTGAGCATCTACTACCTGCTAGCCTCTGTCACAGTAGGCTTATCTTCTCCAGGCCTATTAGACAGGAATACCCTAAGGGCAGGGGCTTATCTCCAGGACCCAAATTCAGTCACTTCACAACTATGTGCAACAACACAAAGCAGCCCCACTTCACAGACTGCAAGACCAAGGATCCCTCAATTATGGGGCATGGGCAAGAAGAGCAGGAAAAAGATTTCCTAAAATACAAACCTACCAATGCTTACACACCTCCCATTGGTCTTCTCCAAGCCTGTTTCCTACTTTGCCCGTACTGGCAGGGCCCTGCTCTCTTCTGTCGACAACACTCCCCACATCCTGAGCCTTTCATATTCCTTCCCAGAATCCCCTATGTTCCTTGCTCCTGGGCCTTTGTCTCTGATTCTAATTCTTCCTATGGCAATCTCCCATCTTACTCATCTTGTTCTCTCGATGCTTAATACATGCTGAGGGAATGAATGAATGAATCATGGATGGATGCACGCAGAAATGAATGACATCTCCTTCAAAGGAAGCTTCACATCTCTTCCTGTGAACATCCTCACCCACCTCCCAACCACCAGGAGACAAACTGGGTACTGCTGCTGGCTGTCCCCCCAAGAACACCATGAGCCCACCCAACACCCTGCCCTTCCTCTGCCTCTGCAAGTCACGAATGTGATGTCCTATCTCTGGCCATAACCAACCTCCCTGTTCCTTCCTCCTGTCCAAGAGAGCTTGCTCCTTCATGAAGAAGGAACTTGGTGGCTGCCAGTTGTCCTCAGGGTCCACATCCCTAGGAGGCCCCATCCACCCATGCCTACTCCTGCCCACCACATGGGCCAGGCAGTGCCACCACTCCTTGACTGAGCTCTGCCCAGCTTGCTCCCTCTTCCTGGGGTTTTGTCTGGTGAATTTCTGATCCTCTTCTTAGATGCCACTCAACAGCCACCAGCTCTGAGAAATGCCCTCTGACCCCAGCTCACCCTTCCCTACCTCCCACTCAGGGCCAAATGATGCTCCCTGGAGCACCCTGGGCTCCATTGACCAGGTTGTCACAGCTTATTTCCTGGTTCCTGTTGTCCACTGTACAGTGCCCTTCTTGGCTGCAGGGCCCCACAACCTGAGAGCATGCACTCTTGTCATGGCGAAGTAGGTTCCTCAGTCCTGTTTTACAGATGAGGAAACCATCTCAGAGAAGTGGAATGGCTTTCCCAAGGCCACAGAGCTGCAAGAAGTGCAACCAGGATTTAGATGCAGAGGTCACTCTGTAGCACTGCAACTTCATTCCATACACTCTAGCAAGCATACAGATGAGTGCACACATACACACAAGTGATGTGCACAAGAATCTACCCATGCACACACAAAGGCACACAAACAGTCATATTGACTCACAGACTCACAAATGATCCACACAGAGGCATTTACATGTCAGTAGCCATGGCATACACATATGAGCATGGAAATGCATGACCATACATATAGACACATGTGTGTATAGATATACACAGACATGCAGACACATAATCATGTACATGCCCCCAATGAGACTGCACAGAGCCACAGACATGCACCTGAGTGCGCGCGCGTGCGCACACACACACACACACACACACAGAGTCATATAAAACCACAAAAACCTGTATTATACTCATGCCCAGACCAACAGAGAGGCACACTCAGACACAAAGACCTTCTCACATGCATGCACGCCCACACACAAGGACACACGCAGGTCACAGACCCACATAGGAAGTAGCACACTGGCTGGTGTGCACAGACGTGTGCACGTACCCAGGCTCCCCCAGACATGCTAGCGAACCATGCAGGTCAAATAGAGCTGTCTGCTAAGGGCGGAGGCCTGTCTGAGGTACCTCGGGGCGCTCACATTTTTGCAGCTCAGGAAGGCAGCTGACATACCAGCCCGGCTGTGATGGTATTTTGCATAAATGCTAATGTATTAATTACCATGTACAGTACACAGAGCTGCCATTTAAAAGAAAAAGTTAAGACTTTTTAATTCAAAAGCCCCATGCTGCTGGGGGTGGGGACCTGCCCTGAATAGGGGGTGGAAACAGGCAGGGCAGCCCTACCCATGCTCCACAGTTCCTGCACCCCAGTCCCGGCCCAGGGCTCACAGCTAGTCCTCTGCCTGTAGGCCCTCGTTGCTGCCTGGTACCCGGTCTGGAAGAGGGGTAGGGCTGAGAAGACCTAAGGAGATAGAAGGTTGCTCTTCTAGTAGAACTGGATGGACATAGGAGTCAGAGGGGTCGAGCATGGAATGCTCCCTCCATTCAGTCCCCCTCCCTAGATAGTCACAGTACCTCACTATGTCTTTCCCAGGCTGCAAAGGTCTCTCAAGGTTCCTATCATTCTTAGACAAGTTTACACTGACTGGACATGGTGTAAGCCCAGCCCAGTCTGAGACACCGAAGCAGAAGGATCACTTGAGCTCAGGAGTTCAAGACTAGCCTGGGCAACATATCTACATCCCCATCTTAAAAAAGAAAGAGGAGGAGGAAAAGGAGGAGGAGAGGAGAAAGAGGAGGAGGAGGAGGAGGAGAGGAAGAAGAAGAAGAGGAGAAAGAGGAGGAGGAGGAGGAGGAAGAAGAAGAAGAAGAAGAAAAAGAAAAAGGCTGAGGAAGAGGAGGAGGAGGAGGAGAGGAAGAGGAAGAGGAAGAAAAAACAAAGAAAAGGAGGAGACAAAGGAGGAAAAGGAGGAGGAGGAGGAGGAGTGGAGGACAAGAGAGGAGGAGGAGGAGGAAGAGGAGGAGGAGGAATAGCCACATCCCAGTACCATTGGCTCTTTGCCTAGAATCCTAAAGGCTACTCAGGAGGCTGAAATCTAAGGATCACTGTTTGAAGTCAGCCTAGGCAGGAAAGTCCATGAGACTTTTATCTGCAATTAATTGACAAAAAGCCAGAAGTGGAGCCGTGGCTCAAGTAATAGAGCACCATCCTTGAGTGAAAAAGCTAAGGGAGAAGCAGCCATACCTTGAGTTCAAGCACCAATATTAACACACACACATACACACACACACACACACACACACACACACACGAGAAAGTTCAGACTCCTAAGGGTCTACAAAGCCCTACCTGACCTGGCTTCTCTCCTACCTTCATCCTCTCCCACCAAGGCCCTCCTTGTTCCATAGTACCTTTGCTTGCCAGCTCTTCTTTGAGCATCTCAAGCTGGCTTCACCTCAGCAAAGCCTCCACTTACCTGGTGCCTTCTCAGGAGATCCCTGCCTCCCTGCCCACCTCATCTGAACTGAAGAAGGCTTCTCATCATCATCACTATCATCAGAGGGGTTGCTTCTGGCTCATTCAGCACTGTTGAACATTCTGCTGTGTCTGTACCCTACTGATTTACTTCTTCTTTTATTTGTCACTATCTGTTGCCCCCACTGCTCAGTGAGCTTTGGGAAACCAGGACTTTGCCAACCTTTGTTTCACCACTTTATTGTAACCTCAAGGCCAGGACCTAGCACTTTTCTTTCTTTCCTTTCTCTCTCTCTTTCTTTCTTTCTTTTTGTAGTTATTAGAAATAAGAGTATCACAGACTTTCCTGGAAACACAATCCTCAGATCTCAGCTTCCTGAGTAGCTAGGATTATAGGTGTGAGTCACCAGCACACCAGAGGGCCTAACACTAAGTATTCAGTTAAACACTTATTGAATGAGTGAACAAACTTGGAATAAACTCTTTCTAGCCAGCTCCATCTCAGGTGCTAAACATGAGTAGCTCTAGTCTCTCCACCTGCCAGGCAGGACTACCCTGACTCTACTTCCTAGCCAGATGACTAAGGTCCAGAGTGGCAAGGACATATCCAAAGCATCACAGCACATCTTACAGACTAGAGTCCAGATCTCCTGAGCCTCCACCCTTCAACCTCGCTGAATGATGCTGTAAACCAGCTTGGCCTAGCTCCCAGTCTTTTGCCACACCACTGTCCCCACATGGCCTGGAGGGAGGCTTTGCTTCCCAAGGCATCACTTCCAAAGAAATGAAGGTGCAATGAATCGCACATGAATCTCTGTTTTACAGCTCAAATCAGCAGTCAGGCTTTAAATCAGGATCTGATGCCCAGATGGGAACTTCTCTGCTCACCCTACACCTACTGTCCCTTCCTCCTGCCCCAGCCCATGAGGATGCTTCTGGCATCCGGAACACAGCAATTCCAGAGACCCCAAACACATCCTTTCTCCCAAGGAGGCAGGAAAGCCATTGTGAGCCAACCAGGCCCTGTGACAAAGCTGGCTGGATCTTTCCCCAGGCCCAGGATGGGAACCCCAACTCCACCCTCATGCCCACACCCAGTCAGCCACCAGCTACTGCCATTCCATGTTCTCCCAAACCTGTCCACTGCCCGGCCCTGGTCCAGGCTGCATGGCTGCTGGCTTCCACCTATATTCTGATGACTGTCTCTCCCTGCCGCCCAGCCACCCTCCCTAAGCTGCATTCCCACTTCCCTCCCCAGCAGCCAGTCACATTACTGACTGTGTAAAGGTATATCACTGATAAGAATACACTCTAAGCCAGGGACTGGTGGTTTACACCTGTAATCTTAACTACTTAGGAAGCTAAGATTTGAGGATTGAGGTTCAAAGCCAGCTCTGGCAGGAAAGGCAATGAGACTCTTATTTGCAATTAACCACCTAAAAAACAGAAGTGGAGCTGTTGCTCAAAGTGGTAGAGCACTAGCCTTCAGCAGAAAAGCTCAGGGACAGTGCTCAGGTCCTGAGTTCAAGCTCCACAACTAACCAAAAAAAAAAAATTCTGAGTTCAAATCCTGGCTCAGGTACTTACAAGCCATGAGACTTCCCGCAAAGTCACCTAAGCTCTTTAGGCATCAATTGCTGAATTTATAAAGTGGGAATAATAACACCCTTATCTAGTTGTTAATGGGATGAAATGAGTTAAAAGTATAAAACAGCCAGAATGGTGCCTAGAACCTAAAGAACACTGGGTAGGAACAGCTGATATTTGCCACTGTTTTCTTCCACTGATCAGAGTCTTTCTCCTCCACAAAATTACAAACTCCATCAAATGGGGTTAGACAGGCTGGTGCTCAGATACTATACAAGTCACAACCCCTCCCTGCCTGTAGCCTTTGTTGTATCTTCTCAGCAGGGCCTGGAACTGGGGGGAGAAGGCCCTACCTCCTCAGGAAGTGTTGTCACAGACAGAAAAATTAACACAAGAGCACCATTCCCCATGGATGGCTAAGGCAGCCACTGTACCCCCCAGAGCCCCAAGTTCCTGGGAGTCCCCACAGGGCCAAAGCTCCCTTTGTCCAGAAGGTCAGGCTCAGCTGGCCAGCTGTTAGGGAGTTCCGCTGCCCAATCCTGCCAGCAGCCCAGATGTGTGTGTTTGTGCAGCCGAGTCCTGGCTCTGAAGGAGCCTTGTTGATCACTCATGAAAGAGAGCTTGTGCTGAGATCCCAGGCCTCCTGTCCCCAGTCTGCCCGCCTCCACGGCAGCATGCAGGAATGTAGCCTGCAGGAAGCCCTTCCTTCCAGTCCTGCCAAGCACCCTTCTTCCCTGAAAAGTCAGGGCCCCTGGCATAGACAGCCTGAACTTGCTAAGGCAAACCAAAAGCCAGGGCTCTGATCCATGACCGTTTTGTCTTTCTGTGAGAAAGAGAGAGACCCCAGTCTCAAAATCCAATAATCACATAGTCATCTTAAAGAGTTCTATACGCCTGTAATCCTAGCTACTCAGGAGGCTGAGGTCTGAGAATAGAGGTTCAAAGCCAGGCTGAGCAGGAACATCCATGAGACTTTTTTTTTTTTTTTTTTGTCAGTCATGGGGCTTGAACTCTGGGCTTGGGCACTGTCCCTGCGCTCTTCAGCTCAAGGCTAGCACTCTACCACTTAAGCCACAGCGCCACTTCCAGTTTTCTAGTGGTTTATTGGAGATAAGAGTGTCATGGACTTTCCTGCCCGGGCTGGTTTTGAACCGCAATCCTCAGATCTCAGCCTCCTGGAGTAGCTAGGATCACAGGCTGAGCCACTGGCTCAGTTAACCACCAGAAAACTGGAAGTGGTGCTGTGGCTCAAGTGGTAGGTGCTCACCTTGAGCTAAAGAGCTCAGGGACAGCACCCAGGCCGAGTTCAAGCCCCATAACTGACAAAAAAAAAAAAAAAGTTGTAGGAGCAGAAAAGGGGCAAGGTATAGGGGTATATGCCTGTGATTTCCTGCTAGTTGAGAGGCAGAGGAATGAGAACAATGGTTTGAGATCAGCCTGGGCAAAAAGTGAGAACCTATCTCCAAGAGCAAGATGAGCATGGCAGGTCATAGCTATATGCCCAGCTACTCAGGAAATAGAGGTAGGATAGCTGTATGCCCAGCTACCCAGGAAACAGAGGTAGGTGGATGGCAGTTTGAAGCCACACTGAGTAAAGCTAGTGAGAGACTCTATCTAGAAAAACAAACTAAAAGCAAAGGGACTAGGGGTATAACTCAAGCACACACTGGAGCACAAAACCCTGAGTCCAATCCCTAATACTGCCCCCAATAAAAAGATGAGAAAAAATCTTCATCTCTATGAACCACAGTTTTTCCACCTGTAAGTGGGGTTGATAACTCCTCCTCCTGGGCTTGTCCTGGGGATGAAATGACCTAATGGGCAGAGATGGCACCAGGCATGTGGTGACAGTGCTCACTCACTAGTTCTGCATGCTAATCCCTGGACTGGGCACCTTTACCAGGTACAGCTGTCCCTGAACATAACTGACAGTTGGGAAATGCTTGTTTCTAGACACAGGTAGTCCCTGGAAACAGTCTCTAAGCACAGGCACTGCTGTGCACAGCCTGCCACTGGGAACACTGGCTCCCTGGCCATAGACACTCTGAGTGCCATCAGACCACAAGCAGTCTCGGTTAGCATTCAGGCATTCCCAGGAGAGCGTCAGCCTTGGGTATAGATGGGCCCCAACACAGTGATCCCTTAAAGGGGCTCTGCCACAGTCTGGTAGTCCCTGAACGTAGCTGGCTCCTGGACGGTCAGTCCCCCAGGACCCAGACAGCAGCCAGACCCTGTGCACAGGTGGTCTCCAAGGCACTTGATCCCCAAGCTACCGGTCCCTGGTAAAGAATCAATTCTTGGGGGCAAAGCAGACTCTGATAGAGGCCAGTAAGTCCACCCCTGTGGATTAACATACAGGAAACCTTTCCCCGCACAGCTTCATGGCCCTAACCTCCCAGAGGACCTAGAGCTAGGACCACAGAAGGGATAGGAAATAAGAAGCGGTCTCTGAGTCCTGTATGACCTATTCATGCCAGGTGGAGGTAACAAGCAAGGGACTGAGGGGAGGAGAGTTGGGCCTTGGCCTTACCACCCTCCTAGGGAGAAGTTTGCCTAAAGGGGGGGGGAGAGGGAAACAGGTGTTAGAAATAGGATCCCCCTACCCCCTCTTCAGAACAGAGCCACAAGTGTGAGGAAGAGCTCAGGCTGCCTGCTGCTCAGTCTCCCCAAGCCTGGATGGTGCATTAGGCAAATGTCTTCTAAATTGTAAGGACAGACATCCACATCTGGCTGGGCCTGTCCTCTAGCCTACATCCTCACTACCATAGGCATGGCACTAACAGCAAGGAGGGGGGGCATCCCTGGGACGGGGTTCTTCAGCTGCCAGCAGACTCTGGTGCTGGGTGTCTGAAGCATCGGGTCTCATCAGTCCCACAGCATCATCACACCCCAGTCCCACTAAGGACAGAGCAGCCCCATGGTCATCCAGGGTCCAGCCCACATGGAGGCCCTATTCCCAGCCAGTCCTGCTTGGTGCTCATTCCCTTTGCCCAAAGGTAATACAATGTGGCATCGCATCAGCCAGCACCTGCCCTGTGCCCACCTCCCTGCCTCAACCCCACACACACAGCAATGCTTAATTGAATTGCCAGGGTGGTGGTATGATCTGTTTCAGGATCTAGGAGTGAAGTGAGCAACATGCACGTAAACTGTGGCAGGGGACACCACCCACCCACCTCTCCCTGTCTAGTCTCGCTCCACAGGGGACAGCTCCTGTCTGCCCATTCAGATTCCCTAAGTTGGTATCTTCAGAAAGGAAGAAAGCCAGATGCTGGTGACTCATACCTCTAATCCAAGCCACACAAGAGGCTAAAATCTGAGGATTCTAGTTCAAAGCTAGCCCAGATAGGAAAGTCTATAAGACTCTTATCTCCAATACTACCAAAAAGCCACAAGTGGAGTTGTCGCTCAAAGAGCAGAGCACTGGCCTTGAGCAGAAAAGGCTTAGGGACAGAGAAGGACTTCCTCCAAGAGTACCAAAACTCTAAGACTGAGAGGCAAGTCAACTTGGGAGACTGGCAAGGACTTAAACTGGGTCAATCCAGTGCAGGCTGGTGCTGGCTAGTGGCAACCAGATCTAACTGATTTGAGCTCGCTCAGATCAAACCAGACCTGTTGGGACCAGCTCAAAATGTACAGGGCTGGCCAAGACTGGATCAAGCTGAACCAAACTGACTGTGACCGGGGGCCATTGGCAGGCTGGCAATCTGCATACCTTCTTTAGTATTATTATTCTTGGCTTGATATGTATTTATCCCTTCCTCTGAAATTCCTGAATCTATTTGTCTTCAGTACATATTTTGTAAAGAATTTTAAAACAGCATCATATGGCATAAAAAGGATGCACAATATATGCTTTCTCTCTTTATTGGGGGAATGCATGGGCTATGGAAGACTTGAAGTTTCTTAGCTGCTAGCTCTTTGAATTTTGTTGTTGTTCTGTGCTGGTACCAGAGCTTAAACTCAGCTTTTTTGCTCACAACTGGCATTCTACCACTTGAGCCACACCTCCAGTCCAACATTTTGCTCTTTCATTGGACATAAGTTTCTCAAACTTTTCTTTTTTTTTCTTTTTTTTTTAAATTTTGTTTTTGGGTCCAGTCGTGGGGCCTGAACTCTGGGCCTGGTCGCTGTCCCTCAGCTCTTCAGCTCAAGGCTAGCGCTCTACCACTTGAGCCACAGTGCCACTTCTGGCTTTTTCTTTTTGCTTATGTGGTGCTGAGGAATCGAACCCAGGGCCTCATGCATGCAAGGCAAGCACTCTACCACTGAGCCACCTTCCCAGCCCCTTCTCAAACTTTTCTACCAAGGATGGCTCCATCCTGAGTCCCTAGCTGTATATCTCAAGTAAATTACATTTTTCTTAGTCTCGTGTAGATAAAAATAGTAATAATTAACTAACTACAGGAACTTCCTCAGAGAGCAGAGATATAGCTACAAATATAGACGTATAACTTTGAACATAGATATAAATATAGAAACACTATGTTTATTTAGTATGGATTTGCTATTGTTATATTATTATTAGTGATGGCTCTGGTCATATCCAACAAACCTACAGAGTCAAAAGACCAGAATTTAAAATCCTACTCTATCTCTTCCTTGCTGTATGATCTTGGTGTTTTAAGTTAATATCTCCCCAACTTAATTTCCCCAACTTTAAAAAAAAAGGGGGGGAATGTCCTGATGCCTGCCTCAAATGTTGCTTGAGTAATAACAAGGTTTACAGTATACAGCAATAAGCATCATGCCTGGAACGTGAGCACTATATGTAAACATAATACCCACTGCACATTGGCTATTATGATATTAATGATAAGCTCAGCTAACTACTCACCAGGCAGGGTACAAGATGCTTATGCACACCAGCTCAACTGATTTTTCACAACAGTCCTGAGAGGAAGGGGTGTTGTTCCCATTTCAGAAGAAGAAACAGGTATGAACATATCACAGGGCTCAGCATGTTTCCAAGGTGTGAGAGAGGCAAGGAAATTGTACACTCACCCAGGTGGACGTCAGGGAAAGTTGGAGCCAGAGGAAGAATCTTATGAGGAAGGAAGTATTGAAAAAAAGGCAGGTTGTGTAGGTGACCATATTTGGTCTTGAGTTCCCATATCAAACCATTTCTCATCCTTCAAATGGGAATAAAAAGCCTTTCTCCATGGAAATGTGAAAATGCAATATCACTTTAGCACTCAGAAAATGCCAGCTGCCTCTCTTCTCTTTGGGTCTTAGGACCCAAAATAGTATGTGTTTGTACAGGGACATTTGTTGGGAGGTAGGGGGTGGAGGTAGGAATTTTAAACTTTCAGATGCCATGAGGTGTGTGCTGTCCACATGTAATGTAGCATCTTCCCAGAGGCCACATGCCCTCCCTTGCCCAGGGAACATCTGCCAGCAGACGTGAATCCCAACTACCCCATCTACTTGCCCCAGGTTTCTGCCAGAACCACACAGAGATGCAGTAGAGAAACTGGCCAGACAGATGTGGCAAGCTGAAGATATATGTGTTGCAATGAAGTCCAGCAAGAAAGGAAAGGAGGCCTGGATACTCAAGTGTCCTCTGAGGGAGACTGCTACAGGAAGGGCCTGGATGTCTGGCCTTGAACTAGAAAGGACCTGTTTGATCAGAATCTCTAAGCCCCACTCCCCACTGATGACTGCCTTGAGTTGAGACCCTTCTTAGATGACCTCCTCTGCTCCCTACCTGGATGTAGGGGAAATGCTACACCCTGATCCTGTGTGACCATGTTAATGGACATGGTGGTATGTATTTAATGCAATGTGCTATAAACTTTTTTTAAATCGGTGGTGGTGCCTGAACTCTGGGCCTATACACTATCCCTCAGCTCTTTAGCTCAAGTCTAGTGCTCTACCATTTGAACCACAGCACCACTTCCTGCTTTTTTTTCTGCTCACATGGTGCTGAGGAATTAAACCCGGGGCCTCATGCATGCAAGGCAAGCACTCTACCATTGAGCCACCTTCTCAGCTCACTATAAACCTTCTGACTCTACCTTTCCTAAACCACTGGGAATTCCCAATTCCCAAGAGACTGGGACTATTATCTCCTTTGGAAGAAACTCAGAAGCTGTGCGCCAATGGCTCATACCTAGGCTCCTAGCTGCTCGTAGAAGGCTGAGATCTGAGGATTGAGGTTTGAAGCCAGCACAAGTAGACAAATCCAAGAGACTCTTCAATCTAGCAAAAATAAAGCTGGAAGTGGAAGTATGGCTCAGGTGGTAAAAGCACTAGCCCTGAGTGAAAAATGTAAGGGAAAGTGCCCTGGTCCCTAAATTCAAGCCCCTTGCTATAGTGACAAGAGAAAGAAACAGAGACAAAGACAAAGAGAGACACAGAGAGAGAACAGGATAAAAGAGACAGAGTCAGTGCACATATCTAGCCAAGGGATACAGTGCTAGTCTGATAAACTGGAGATGTGAGTGTATATTGCCTCCTTCCAGAGAAATAGCTAAGGAGATATTTTCCACCTTCATCTGGATGCTTCTGGAAGTTCCTTTCTATATCTGCTTTCTACTGCCATGGTTAATGTCCCCTGTGCAGGACACTAGGCACTGGGCGAGAATAAAGAAGAATAAAGTGTGGCCACTGGCCTTCAGCTGATGAAGATGAAGAATGGCTGCAGGTCTAGCTGGGGAGAGGAGGAGGTGGGCTTAGCATGAGCTGCTGCCTAGGTGATGAAACAAACTTGGAGTCCAGCCCCAGGCAGCTGAACAGCAGCAGGCCGGCCTGTCAGTCAGGCTGGCCAGGCAGGACCACCGGAGCCACAAGGACTGCTACAACTTCAGGGATTATGTACACAAACACTTGCTCCTGTTCAAAGTCTCTGTGGCCAGCCACTCTCCAGGCCAGTTCTTCCTTTCCAGCACTGACCAGGGTCCAGGTTGCTTGTGTCCTACAGCGACGCCATTGGGACCACATGGCTCACAGGCCACCACGGCCAGGAGAAAGAGCCTGAATGTCACTTCTCCAGCTCCTAAAGGTCTCATCATCCATCCATCCCTGCAGCGCCCAGGCCACTGGCCAGGTGAGTCCCGTGGCTCTGCGGGAACTACCGGAGCACGTGAATTCAATGAGCAGTGTCTGTCTGCATAGAAGGAAGCTGCTTACCCGAGTCTGTCTGGATCATTAAAGGTTTACTATCCAGTTTGAAGAAGGTGATGGCTCTGCTTGGCCAATATGGCGTTCAGGCCATCTCTGACGTGTTCAGTCGTGATCTAGGTATTGTACTTTAGAGGCTCCCAAGTGTGCTGCATTCCCATGAATGCATGAAAAGAGATCAACCTGAGGAGGAGACTGAACTCTAGTGAGAAAGAAATGGAGCAATGTTCAAAAAAATTACTTGCAGCCGGGTGCCGGTGGCTCACGCCTGTAATCCTAGCTACTCAGGAGGCTGAGATCTGAGGATCGTGGTTCAAAGCCAGCCCGGGCAGGAAAGTCTATGAGACTCTTGTCTCCAATAAACCACTCAAAAACCAGAAGTGGTGCTGTGGCTCAAGCGGTAGAGCACTCGCCTTGAGCTGAAGAGCGCAGGGACAGTGCCCAAGCCCAGAGTTCAAGCCCCATGACCAACCAAAAAAAAAAAAAATTACTTGCAAAGTACATCTAGGAGAGAAAGGAATGCTGTCAGAAAGACAGGAGGCTCCAGACAATGTCACATCTCTGAAGAGCTGACAAAGGAAAGCAAGCACTCCATGGAGACAAGACCCAAACCAGTGGACAGTTCCAAGGGGAATAGCTGAGCATTCCTCAAGACTGTATCTCAGGGAAGCATGTACTCCTGGCCCCCAGCATATGTGAGCAGAATCCACAATGCCATTTTGTTTGGATGCTGTAGAAGCATACAGGTATTGAAAGGCATCACAAATAGAATACAGTGGTCCTTACATATGGGGTGTAAGTGGTGACAAAGGGAGAACAGGTGCATTTAGACCCTTACACATGATGTGTCAGGAACGACCCACATTCACAGGCCTTGCTACCACATTAGGATTTGTTACAGTGACAAAAGCAAAAGTGCCAGTCAGGTGTGATGGCACATACCTGTAATCCCTGCCGTGGGAGAGGCATAGGTCGGAGGGTCATGGGCTGAGGCCGGTCTCAGGGGAAAACTAGACACCCTACCTGGAAAATAACTAAAGTTAAAATGGACTGTGGTTGTGGCTCAAGTAGTAGAGCATTTGACTTAACAAGTGCAAAGTCCTGAGTTCAAACCCCTGAAAGAAAGAGAAGAGGGGAGGGGAGGGGAGGGGAGGGAGGAGAAGGGGGCGGGAGGAACAAGGGGAGGGGAAGGAGAAAGGGAAAGGAGGGAGGAAGAAAATGAGGGAGGGAAGGAGGGAAGGAAGCAAAAGGCGCTGTAGTTTAACAAGCTACAGGTTTGTTTCTCAGGGTCAGGATGGTCTGTCTGGGCCTGTTTGTCCCTGGACCTGGCCTTGGCCTTCTCTCTGCTGCCCTGCAATATGAAGTTCTATGTCTACGCCTGCCGCTCAGGGACACTTATGAAGGACACCCAACGTGAAAACAAATAAAAGGAAATCACCCCATCAGAGCTATAAGTAATAATCAATAATTCAAAGCCTTGATAAAGTCTTGCTGGAGCGCTTCAGAGAGAAGGCACGAGCTGAGTTTCATGGTTAATTCAATGTCAATTAGCTGATTGCTAACTTCCCTCTAGCGAAATCGCATGCAGTGCAGGGGAGAGAAATCAAACGTGCTCTCGCTTTAACAAGCCTGGTGTTTCAATCATTCATCTCTGGCCGCAGGCTCAGAATCAATGTCAACAGACGTTCCCTCACAGTTCCATCAACCATTTCTGCATGCCACTGTTTTCTCAGCTGTCCTGAATTGTCCCAGGACCATCTCTAGGAACCAGGGCTATTTGAAACCCAAACTCAAAAGAACAGCCTCTAGCTTCCTAGAAGGTATGAGGAACCACAGCTCCTGAGACTCAGTCTCCCCATGATGACCTCCTCCTTCCAGTCACAGGCTGTGATGGGCCAACACATGTGAAGTGAACCACAATGACCTTGGCCCTTAGTACATGCTCAGTTAGGGTACTTTTCCTCTACCCTCACAGGTTCTGGTGGGTGCAGGATTCTCACCTCTCATCTCCAAGGCCCTGTGCAGGTCATGGCCACCTTCAGCACCATGGCCAGAGCCTCTGTCCAGAAGCTCGAGATGGGATGGGAGGAGCTCCATGAACAGATGCAACAGGGCTCTGAGATGGGGGAGAAGGGGGGGGGGGGGTTGGTACAAAGGAAGCTGCAAATCACAGAGGCCACCTCGTCCTTCTGCATGGAAGGAAACAAGCCTAGGGAGGCAAGGTAGTTCCCCAAATGAGCAAGTGGGTACCAGGTCTGTGGCTCCTAAGCATTTCTATAGCTCATGTTGCAGCCCTGCTCTTTCCTGGGACCCTCTGGAGGTAAGGAAAATAGGAGAGTTGTTGAGGGACAAGATGAGGCTGCTTGTTGGAACAGGTGGTGGCAAAAGCCCTGTCTAGACTTCCTGTGAAGTGCCCCTTGCCTACCTCTCCTCCTCATGGTTCTGAGCTGAGTGTTCAATCTTTCACACTTCTAGCCCTTCGCCCAGGCCCAGCATCTTCCCTTAGCAGGCAGACAGCCATCTCTCACAGTGTGTAGCAGACCTACAAGTGTAATGGGAATGACCATGCTTCCCCATGCAAGACACAATATTCTTTGTGCAATCCTCCCATCTCTTCTCCTTCCCCTGGGGTTGTGTAAGGAAAAGCAACCCTTCTAGCTTTCTCTCTCAAGGCTGCCCCTGGGGGCTAGAACTTGCCCAGGGATAGAATGAGGAGGGCTCAGGCCAAGGCTGAAAGAACTAGGAACTGAATCCAGCAAGCTTGCTTGTGCCCATTCCTATTTAGGGATCTGTAGAGCATTTGTTTTCAGAAGAGGAAAGAACCACAATGTCTGAACCTTGCTAAGCAGAATAGTCCTAGCTCCAACACATGCTAGCTGTGGAATATTAGGAAAGTTACTGAGCCTCTCAGAGATTGTTTTTCTACTTTTAAAATGAGGGATGGGGTGGCCAGGGGAGAGTTGGATGAGACTGTTAAAAGAGGTGACATTGATTAAGATATAGTATATTCATAAACTGCTTTGTTAAATGGAGACTCCTTGATACAACTACTTAAAGGTACTAATAATTAAAAACTGAAAACAATGAGGATAATGCAGGGTGCCCTTGCACAAGCCTGTAATCCTAGCTACTCAGGAGACTGAGATATGAGAATTGCAGTTCTAAGTCAGCCAGGGTAGGAAAGTTTGTGAGACTCTTATCGCTAATTAACAGCCAAAAAAGTAGGAAGCAGAGCTGCAGCTCAAGTGGACTTAAGATAAAAATTTAGGGACAGCATCCAGGCTGTGAGTTCAAGCCCCAGGACCAACATGTACACACAGGCACCCGCGTAACACATACACGCACGCACACACACACACACACACACATACACACACACACACACACACACATACACACACAAGGGGGGGGACAAGAAAAATGATGGTTCCTAACTTAAAAATTGTTGCGATGATTCATGCAATGTGCTCAGCATGGTGCCTAGAGAAAAAAAAAAACCCCAGATTTCATAAATAGTAGTGATCTCCCAGCCAGCTGATGGCTCACACCTGTCATCCTAACTACTCAGAAGGCTGAGATCCGAGGATCACAATGCAAAGCCAGACCAAACAGACAAATCCATCAGACTCTTATCTCCAATTAACCAGCAAAAAGTTAGACGTAGAGTTGTGGTTCAAGGGTAGAATACCAGCCTTGAGCAGAAAAAGCTCAAAGATAGCATCCAGGCTCTGACTTTAGCTCCTAATATTGGGGCGTGCGCGCACACACACACACACACGCACGCACGCACATGCACGCACACACACACACACACTCACTCACTCACTTACAAAATCCTAGTGATCTTTCTATAATAAAGGTTTCTTTTGGAAAATTTGTAAATCTCTGAAGCTGCGTCAGGGCTAAGTGTGAGGTCAGGTTCAAGTCCAAAGCCCTGCAACTAATTCACAACATGGCCTTGGAAACACACCTTGACAATGATCCTCCGTTTCCTCACCTATAAAATTCCAACAAGGGTCTTTAGGCAGCTTGCCTCCCAGAGACACTAGAAAAGCAAAACCATGAGTAACCATGCCAGGCTGCACAAACCTCGGGGAATAACTCCACATATTTATGCTCCACTGGACCTCAGGGCTGCTGAGCTAAATGAGAGACTCTTTTCTGGTTCCAGAAATGCCTAGTAGAGGCCATAGGGAAAGAGCAGCCAGGCAGGGCACCAAAGGTGGGGTGGGGAAGGCCGCCCTGAGGCTCTGCTGCTTCTCCCAGGAGCTGGGAACAGAAGGCTTGGAATTCACCGCTCACATATTTGCTGACTTCTCTGCACTCTGCCAGCTTCAGGCATTCACTTCCCAGAAGTTTATTCAGGAGACACAGACAAGCCGGATTTGGGGATTTGGGCTCAGCAGACGCACCCAGACAAACAGCCTGAGCCCTTTTTCTCACTCCCCCTCACACACTCACCACCTCCCTCTGTTTCTCTTTGTCTGTCTGTCCCCATTCTCTCTTTTTCCTTGTGCTGTTTACCCTCCATGGGATTCCTCTGCTCAGACCCATCCCTGCCCTACTCGGCCCTGTCCTGGGCCCCAGCATGCTGACCTCAGATGCCTGCAGGAGGCTGGGTGTCCCTGGTGAGGTCTAACCGGTGGGGGCACAGGCAGAGGGTGGAGGAGAGAGAGAGATGGAGGTCTGGATCTCCCCCCATGCTCCTCCCTCTGGGACATTTTCAGAAGGGGCTGTGTTTCTCCATGATGACAACGTGCACTGGGCTGGCATCACATGCTCCACAGTGCCAGCACTCCTGGGACCCTACAACACCATTTCCACTTCCTGTACCACACACCCCCATGGCTCCGTACGTAGCCCCTCCCTTCATTACAGCAAAGCATTTGTTTCCTGCCAGGTCCCTGGCCTGACACTCAGCCCGATTCGTGCTCTTCCCTGTGTTCCATGTCTCTCCGTCACAAATGAACTCAGGTCAGGTGTACTCTGACTGATTCTGCACCATTGATTAGTGTGGACCACCCAAGGGTGCTGAGGAATGGATGGGGGGCGGAGATCTGCTCTTGCAACCCATACTCACAACCAGTGCTCAGAACCCCTCTCGTCTTCCCCTCAGTAGGGAAACATGGCTAGGACTGGACAGAGTGGAATTAGAAAACTGGTGCTGACACCCCCTTCACTACAAGCCCTCTAGGACATCTCAGAACCCCATTTCCATGTGTGAAGTAGCCAGCCCTGTGGCGGCTTTCCGAGACCTGTCAGCTGAGGGTGCAGACGTGGTTTGTACAGCAGAAACCGGCCTGGGGAAGGGGAGTTACCACTGGGCTCTTAGGGGAACAGCAGAGTGAAGGCAGGTGGGGAGAGCATGACAAGTGTCATGGCTGCTCCCTGCCAGTGGGTGAGGAAGAGCAGCTGCTTCGCAGAGGACAGACAGGTAACAATGGAGGGGTGGGGGCGGGGCAGCTGATATCGCAGATAGAGACTTGGGTTGAAGTCTAGGTTGGGGCTGAGATGAGGCTAGGGGTACTCATAAAACAGGGGCTGAGGTTGGGGTTGGATCTATGGTTGAGTAGCAGCTGCAGTGAAAGCTGATTTGGGGGTCAAAGAGCATCCAGGCTAAGATGAAGGGCATGACCCCTGAGGATGAGGTGAGGGCTAAGGTTGGATCAGGAACTATTTGGAGTGGAAGCCAAGGGCCACAGTTAGGGCTGGGAGTGAGGCTGGGGCTGGGGGCTGAGGAGATGGGTTAGTAGCCAGGGCTAAGGTTAGAAGTTGCATTGCACCATAGGCAAGAGTTGGATGGGGATTAAAGTGAGACTTGGGATAGTCTGCAGTTGGAGTTAGACTCAGAGTAGACCCACTTAAGGGATCAAGGATGAGGTCAGCCTAAGAGTTGGGTCTGGGGCTAATGTTGACATTAGGGTGAGAGCTGAGGCCTGGATACAAGGCTCCCTGCATGGAGAGATGTGGGCACACCGACATCACCTCTACCCGCCCCCATGTCTACCCCATTCTTTCGTTTATTCTTTCACTCATCCAGTCAAGAAAGTTTGACCCATACTCTATGGGGTGCCAAATACCATACTACATCCTGGAATAGACATAATCCACTCCATACTTGGCCACAGCCCTCAGGGAGCTTCCAGCTTAGACGGGAAGACAACTCAGTACTGGACACTAACTGCAAGCACATCAAGGGCTGTGAGTGAAAATCCAAGCAGCCATTTGCCAGAAAGCACAGTGGGTAACAAGTAGTGAACGCTTCCCAGGTAGTTCAAAGATAGTGGCAGCCAGGTACCGGTGGCTCATGCCTGAAATCCTAGCTACTCAGGAGGCTGAGATCTGAGGATTGTGGTTCAAAGCCAGCCCAGGCAGAAAAGTCCATGAGACTCTTATCTCGAAGTAACCACCAAAAAGCCAGAAGCAGGGCTGTTACTCACATGGTAAAGCACTAGCCTTGAGTGGATAGAGCTAAAGGACAGTACTCAGATCCTGAGTTCAAGTCCCAGTACCAGAGCACATGCACACACGTACACACACACACACACACACACACACACACACATACACACACACAAAGGTAGTGGCAGAGATACAGAAGAAAAGTCAGCTCCAGCTTAGGAAGCAAGGAGGGCTTGCTGAAGGTGGTGGCATTGTACTCGGCTCTTCTCAGCCTCCTCTAACCAGGATACAGGCAGCTGGTATAGTGGATCTCAAGTTAGAAAACCTAAGGCTCAAAGCCAGACTGTTAGGAGCAAACCACAAACTGTGCACCTCTGGGTAAAGATTCCTACTCTGTGGGGCTTGAGGGGGACATTCACAACAATGTGCATGAGGCTCCCGAGAAAATTAGGTACGGCTAATGAGGTCCCTCTTCCCTGTGCAGGGCAGGGGCTGCAGGGAAGCGGCTGATGCCCCGCAGGCAGCTACTCAGGGCCCAGTTCATGCTGGCACCCCCACCCCACCCACCCCGGCTCAGCCCCTGCTTCTCCCCAGAGCTCACACTCCCCGGGACAGAGGCATGATTTACACAGCCATCGGGACAACTCCAAATTGGACTAAAACCTAATGACTGGAAACGAGACGAGTAATGAAATTCTACGCAGAAAATTTACAGGGGAGATTTATTAGGTGAGTTTTATTTATGATGCCGGGCGCTTAAGGCTCTGGGGTGGGGTGTGGCGTCAGGCAAATAAATCCAGTCCACACACTCCCTGCCCAGGGTATCACCTGCCTGGACACCACTTCTGGACAGTATTCGAGACTCCTGTCAGACAGGAGGTTCTAGCATCTTCTCCCGTGACCACTGGATCAACCCCTCAACCCAGGCTCTCCCTTCTTGTGCCACCTCCTTTCTGGCCCACACTGCCAGCCTCCCCAGGCCCTGGATCCCTCCTCCTGTTCATCTTGACCTGGCTATGCTGGACCCAGGGCCAGGGCTGCCCTTAGCTAGGGCCTTCTCATGTTCAGGAAGGGAGCAGCTTGAAGGCATTCCCATGCTGCACCAGGATCTATGAAAGCCCAAAGAGGCTTTATGTGTGTCAGTACTGGGCTTGAACTCAAGAGCCGGGGTGCTGTCTCTGAGCTTTTTTGCTTAAAGTTGGTGGTCTACCCCTTGAGGCACAGCGCTCCACTTCTGGCTTTTGGGCAGTTAATTGGAGATAAAAGTCTCACGGACCTTTCCTGCGGAGGCTAGCTTCCAATCGTGATCCCCAGATCTCAGCCTCCTGAGTAGCTAGGATTACAGATGTGGCCCCCAACTCTAAAGAGACTTTTTGAGCTACTGGAAGTAGTCTTCCCCTGCTCTTCATAACTGACCCTCCCTAGAACACAGTGAAAATCGGCCCATTTTACAACCTTCTCTCTTATTCCTTCTCTACCTGCTTCTCTTGATTCCAACAACTTTTACCTATTTTCTTTCCATGCTCCTCCTTCTAAACACCCTGGCCTGCATGTTGCTGCTCACACATATCCAACAAGTTCCTACCCCATGTCCTTTGCACTGCCTAGTATCTTCCTATCCCTTCCCCCAGTAAATAACTGTTTTCTCCCTCACTTGGTATCTGTCACCTACTCAGTGAAGTCTGGCGGGCTCTGAACCAATCTATTCATATTTCAACCTCTTTGGGAGAATTCTTATCCCTTCTCCTGCTTTACATGCTTCTCTTTGAACACCTATCATTAAAGACTTTATATCTCACTTCTTCATGGGCCTCTTGGATGTCTCCCTGACAAGAACATAAGCTTCGACTAAGAGAACAAGGATTGTTTCCGTTGGTTTCTCTGCCGCTGAAATCCTTAGCCCTTGAAACAGGGCCTGGCATATGGAAAGCAATAACAAAATACACTGACTGCCGGAACCGGTATCTAACAAGCCCAGAGGCTCGGCACCAAGCCTCATCCACAGGGTCAGGTGCCAGGTGCCTGCATAGGTCCCCCTCATCATCCCGTAGTGACCCAGGGCTGGCCCCTGTACCAGACAACATGGAACAAGCCAGACCAGGACTGCAATCTTGCTGAAGGGGAGCCGGGGGGGGCGGGGGGGAGCACGCGGGGAGGGCATCAGGAGAAACCCAAAACAGCTAGCTCTGTGTATTCAATGTGTGCCGACTGTAGGAGGCAATGAGGCTGCAGTCTGTGACCGGGATCTGAGGGCAGGGACTGTGGAGGTCCTCACAGAGACCCAGAACCAAGCTGGTCCCTGGTGGCCCAGACGGTGGATCTGGTGGGGATCCCAGCACTGTCCTGTCAGCCGTGTGACCTCAGATGATCCTTAACCATCTCCGTGCCTCAGTGACTTCATCTGTAAAATGGCTGTGGCATGGCGCCTGCTCACAGGAAGGCCGCACTCATGACGTGAACCTTCAGACAAACCCAGGTTATAACTAATAAGTACACTAGAGATGTTCACCACTCTCATTATGGCTTTTTTTCTTTTTTTTTTTTTTTTTTGTCGGTCATGGGGTCTGAACTCTGGGCCTGGGCGCTGTCCCTCAGCTCTTCAGCTCAAGGCTAGCACTCTACCACTTGAGCCACAGCGCCACTTCCAGCTTTTTTCTGCTTATGAGGTGCTAAGGGCTTCATGCATGCAAGGCAAGCGCTCTACCACTGAGCCACCTTTCCAGCCCTCTCATTAAGGCTTTTAATATTGTTACTCAGGAAGAAGAGGAAGAAATAATTAAGGGAGAGGAAATGCAGAGGTCAAAGGCATGCCCAAGGTGAGATGCAGCACACTCTCCCTACTGGACCTAGAGAGGGCCCAGGCTGGTCAGAGCCCAACTACTGACTCTGGACATGGGACACCATGATGTGTTTAGGAGTGCTGATTGGACACTGGTGAAAGATTTCAAACTACCAGTGTGACACCAGTCAACAAGAACATGCAAAGAGTCACACACTTGTGTGGCGGACCCACACTGCTGATTCCTCAGCACCTCATAAGCAGAAAAAAGCTGGAAGTGGCGCTGTGGCTCAAGTGGTAGAGTGCTAGCCTTGAGCAGGAAGATGGTCCAAGGAAAGTTCCTCTACCCATCCCTCTAGAGGAAACAGGATGGGTAATGGGCAGGGGTCAGGCAGAAGCCAGCTCAGGTTCAGCCTGAAGTCCAGATATGGCTGGGCCTACCTAAGTTCTTTGACCCAGGGTATCTCAAGGGCCAGAGCCTGTTCACACACATACACACACACACACACTCACACACATGGCCTAGATATGGGCATGTCCTCCATGGGAAGGACCAGGGCTGGGTAAGCTCTGCGTCCTAAATGGATACAGGGGAGGCAGCCCTTGGGACATTCTTAAGACCAAGACACCCCACCCTCACACCCCACACCCCCCTATCCTAAGACCTTTAGTACCCCGCTCCCTCCCACAGACCCCCCTCAGAGAAGATCCAGGAGGCTCTGAGGCCAACTTCAGAGGCTTGGGGCTGCGCCAGCCCCGCAGGGCTGCTGCGCTGCAGGGACAGCCCAGAAGCTCTGGGTTTGCCACCTTGCTCCCGCCTCCTCCACCGCCCTCCGCCCTCCGCAGCAGGTTATCAGCGTGAAAACAGGAAGGCTGGCAGGGCTATTAATAATACATGAAGCCGAGTTCTGCCCTGAGCTCAGGCAGGCAGAGACGGAGAGGCAACTCCAGCTCCCACGGAGGGACGAGCCACCAGCTGCTGGGGGCGGCAGGGGGGGAGAAGGGGGGACGGCCTGCCTGCCTGCCTGGGACTCCACGGTGAGGGCCCCTGCTCTTCCTTCTCTGCTGACTTGGTGTACCCCCACACTGAGGCCAGACTCCCGATGTACCTTCCATGTTGATAACTAATCTCCCACCTGCAGAGGCCTCGGTCAGGACCCCAAAACTCTGGCCTGGGATGCAGGAAACCAGGATCCAAGAGTTTAGACAGCTAGAGTTTGGGGGGAAAAAAAAGCCAAATCTCACTGTCAGATGGATCTGAATCCCAGCATAAGTGCAACTACTGTGTGACTTTGGACAAATCACTTTACCTCTCTGAACCTCAGATTTTTCATGCAAAAAAAAATGGTGACTCCTGAGAAAATGGGGGAACAGACAGAAGAAATGTATAACTACTAGTACAGAGCAGATGTTCAATCAAAGGTAGCCGCCTATTACTTTTAGGACTGTGAACTTGAGCAATGTCCTTCCCTCCTGAGGCCTCACGATTCCTGTCTATAGATGCAGAGGTGTAATATTACATGAGAATTAATGATCAACCTAAGGGATTAGAAAGGAGTAGGAAGGCATCTCTTTCTTTGCCATGGTGGACAGAAAAGGAAAGGGGGATTGGAGTAGAAATCTGAATCAAGCAAAGGAGTGAGATGGAGATGCTTGCGAAATCATTTCTGGCAAAGGAACGGCAAGTGCAAAGGGCCTGGGGTAGAAAGGAAGTAAATCACCATCATTTAACACTACCAGTGAGCCAGGAAGCAGGCTGAGCCTGCCCCTCTGAGCTTACCCACTGGGGGCCAAGATTCCTGTGGATTTTCTTCTGCCCAGGGTGGGTTGACTGGGTGGACAGTCCCTCCTCCTACTTCTCCCAGATACACACAGACATTCATGTGCAAAACCCAGGCCTGATAGCCGGAAGGCTTAGAAAGACAATGGGCATGAGGAACTGAGTCTGGGCTGGGGTCCACTGGTCAGGGTTAGAGTCCAGGGAGGCTAAGTGAGACCATGAGCATGGTATGAAGAAAGCTTGCGGAGGAATCTAGTGGACAGACTGTCTGGAACACCCGGGAGAGAGGGAGAGGAGACCGAGTAAAGGGAGGGAGGAAGTGGTCAGTCATCCTAAGGCTCCAGCCAATCCCACAAGGAGCTGGGGAGGAGGGACCAGCCCTGCAAGATGCTCTAGGGAGGAAGTAAGGGGGCAGGCCGGGGTGTGCTCGCCACCAACCGCTGCCCAGCACTAGTGCAGGGAGCCCAGGAAGGAGAGGTAAGCCTGAGAAAGATGCTCCCAATTTCACCAAGGCAGTTTTCTGAGCTGGGCCCTGACCTACCACAACAGAGGGAAAGATGAGTGCCCCACCACAGCCTGACAGCAGGAGACAGGAGGGAGGGGACAAGACAGAGGCCTCTGGTGGGTGACTTCGCCCAGAAAGAGGGACACCAATGCCCTGGCAGCAGGACCCGACAACGTAAGACAGCAACGTTCACCCCGGGCTGCGGGATGTGTTGGGGCAAGTCTCAGGCCCAGTTCAGAGTTCAGACCACTCACCATCCCAGGTAGGGGGACCCACTTCGCGTCGGCCCTTCCACCGGCGGCTGGAGCGCTTCCCTGCCCCCAGCCAGCCAGGACCCTCTGAGGGGGTTTTGTCCACAGTGGGCTGCTGTGTGCATGGCAGGCGCCTGGTGACGCTTCCACACCCATCTGCCTGCCGCTTCCTCCTCATTCTGCTCTACCCGGGACTCCCTAACCCAGCTTCCTGCGAATCCTCCCTCTCCCCATCCCTCAGCCTCTTCTCTGCATCTCCATCTCTATCTTGGTGTAAGTCACTCTCGGTGCTTCTTCTGCAGCTCCACCGCCAACAGGCAGCTTGGAGCCCATCACCTGCTAGCTGCCTACGCTTGCTCCCCAAGCCAGGCCTGGCCTGGGCAGGGAGAAGGATAAAACAGGAAGGAAGAGGAGAGCGGCCTGAATTCCCAGGCTCACAGCAACAGCCTGGTCCAAAACCACACTCGGCCCTCCCCCATATACCCCAAACTCCACTGGGTATACCTGTTTTGCCAAAATGACAGCTCCCCTAATTCTTCCTGCTTCCCAGGCTAGGAGTCTCTGATTGACTGCTTACTCCAGCAACATAGAAACGATGCACAGAAACACAACTGCATCACTCCAAACGTTTGGTGTTCACGGAGGGCACCAGCAGCCCCTACGGCAGAGTAGGCTGCCAGGTAGCAAGGGCAGGTAGCAAGCTGCCAGTACGCCCACAGCGAGACAGAGCCCTTCCTCTTCGTTCTGTAGAGGGGGGCTCCCCTACACAAGGAGCTTCCCCACAAAGCAAGTGGGAAAAGGAAATATACCAATAGGTGGGTCACAAATGTAAACATTGACTGGTTCTCCAGCACATTAACTCAATAAGCATAACTGAGCGAGAGACTAAAGTAGGCATCAGTCAGCAGGTGGACAGATGGGTAGGTGGGTGAGTGGGGGGGATGGATGGATGGATGGATAGGTGGGTGAGTAGATGGAAAGATGATGGATGGACATATGGATATATGAATAGATATATGGATGGGTGGGTGAATAGATGGATAGATGAATGAATGGATGACTATGTAGATGAGTGGATAGATGGATGGAAGAATGGATGGATGGAAGAATGGATGGATGGATGGATGGATGGATAGGTGGGTGAGTAGATGGATAGATGATGGACATATGGATATATGAATAGATATATGGATGGGTGGGTGAATAGAAGGATAGATGAATGAATGGATGACTATATGGATAAGTAGATAAATGGATGGATGGATAGGTGGATGGATAGATGGATGGATGGATAGGTGGATGGATGGATGGATGGATGGATAGGTGGATGGATGGATGGATGGATGGATGGATGGATGGATGGATAGGTGGGTGAGTAGATGGATAGATGATGGATGGACATATGGATATATGAATAGATATATGGATGGGTAGGTGAACAGATAGATAGATGAATGAATGAATGGATGACTATATGGATGAATGGATGGATGGATGAATGGATGGACAGGCAGATGGAGCCACAGTTTCCAGATTGGCACAGTTCAACATCAGAATTTTATTTTTCCTTTACCTCACCCAAAAGCCCTTCTCTCAGGTTTATTTACTCTTTAAAGGCAAACCAAAGTGTCAGGCTCTGAATGTTGAGCAGTTCTATTTTCTGCCCATTCTCCCCTAGAAGATGAGGAACTCAGGGCATGGGGTGGGTGAATACAAAAAAGTGGTGGACACTCAGGAACCAGAAGAGCACTCTGCCTAAGGACCAGTGCACTGAGCCTCCTGAAGAAAGGGCAGAGGAAGCCAAGCAGGACACACAGTGCCCCGGCTGTCTCCAGAGGAGCCCGTGAAGCCCCAGGGAGCGTCTTGGGACGATACTAACAGAAAGCAGGTGTGGGCCTTTCTTCTCCCCCTGCCAAGAGCCTCAGCCCCAAGCTGGAATCTGGCTCTCTGAGCAGAGTCAGAGGACAGCACTTGAGCCATGCAGATGGCTGGAAGAGTCAGAAGATGCATTGCAGAGAGGTGACAGGGAAAATAGGAAGTTCTGAGGTAGAGCTTGCTGGGTGGTCCCCCACTCTCCCAGAAGCTTCCAAGGCAAGAAAGATCCAACAGCAGAGCTGCCCCTACGACACCTATTGTGAGGATCCTGATGGCCATGAAGAGCCTGGAAAAATAGAAGGGAGACCAACTGTCCCCCGCCAGACTCCCCAACTCACTGTGGTGGTGTATAAAACGAATTAATTCGGTCAAGTACTGATTGTTAGGATGGGACCTAGCACAAAATAGGTACTAAATACTTGTTGACTGGGTGAATCTTGCTCCTATTTAACTCCTCCACTGGAGGACGGGCATCTCTATAGATACTATGGAAGATGCTCACAAGAAACTCATCCCCAACCCCAGGGCTTTTGCACTGGCTGGTCCCTCTTCCAAGAATGATTTCCCACACTCCTTCACCAGATTCAGATCTCTACAGCTGGAAAGAAGAAAGGGTCTTGACCATTGCCTACACACACACACACACACACACACACACACACACACACACACACGAGGCAAATCCTAGACACAGCTATACATTCTCCGGGTCCCCTTCTCACCCAGGCTAGGACTTGAGGCAACAGTGGCTCTGGCCTAGCAAGTGTCCCCAGTCATGTGCTGATGGCCAGCTGTGTCTAGGCCTGACAAGGTTCCACCCAACCCACATGCTCTGCCCCCAACCACCTGCCTTCTCAACAGCCCTGGCAAGAACCATGGCTCCATGAGAACCGCTGAGTCCCACAGGCCAGGATTGGAGAACCCTGGCTCCGCCACTTAGAAGAAAAGAGTACGCCAGGTGCTTGTGGCTCACACCTGTAATTCTAAGTACTCAGAAGGCTGAGCTCTGAGGGCCACAATTCAAAATCAGCCTGGGCAGGAAGGTCCATGAAACTCTTATCTCCAACAAACACCACCAAAAAGCTGAAAGCAGAGCTGTGGTTCAAGTGGTAGAGTGCCAACTTTAAAAAAAAGCCAAGCAAGATGGCTGGGAATGTGGCTTAGGGGTAGTGCTTGCCTAGCATGCATGAAGCCCTAGGTTCAATTCCTCAGTACCATATAAACAGAAAAATCTGGAAATGGTGCTGCATCTCAAGTGGTAGGATACTAGCCTTGAGCAAAAGAAGCTCAGGGACAGTGTCTAAGCCCAAAGTTTAAGCCCCAGACTGGCACAGGCGCGCATGCGCACGCACGCACGCGCACACACACACACACACACAGCCAAGCAATAGCCAAAGGCCCTGAATATTGGCACCAAAAAAAGACATTTATTGATAACTTACTGTGTGCCAACCACTGGGGCAAAACTCTCAACACACTTGAGCTTATTTTTCCCACACAAGTTAAATGACCATTTCTTTTATCTGATCCTCAGCTGAGCCAGAAAGGACTATATGCTTGGACTCTGGAAGAACATGGAGTTGGATTCCAATCCGGGTACCTTTACTCATTTGCTGTGTGGTGTTGAATAAATTAATACAGTTCTGAGTCTCTTCTTCCTCCATTCTGAGGAGAGATGCTAGCCACAGCCCCTCTGGGCCCACCCAAGTAAGGATTACAGCAAATAAAGGATCTAAGCAGCACAAGGCTGGGGCTCTGCCGGCACGTACAGATTTTCCCAGCTCCTGTCTAGACCCTGGTTGCAAATTGCACTCCCACTGCCAGAATACCTAAGCAGCACTGGGGGAGAGGGGACCTGGAGGGAGGGCCTCGTATCTCTGAGCTTCTACTTTGGAGGAAGCTTCCCCCCCCCTCCATGGTCCTGCCCTGGACCCCAGATTCTGTCCTGGATTCCCAGCTCTGCGCTCCTAACTGCACACCCTTGCTGGCAAACTGGCTGCAACAAGACCGTGGCCACCTGCAGACCCTGGACCTGGAGCCTTGAGCAGCCCGGCTGCTCATACCACCCACAGGCTCCAGGCTTCCTATCAGTCACCCCAAAACTTCAAAAGCTACTTTCACCCCACCCAACAGCCATACCACACATCATACACACATCCACACTAGCCACAGCCTCTGAAGCCTGGCAGAAAAATCATTAAGATACTCATAAATAAACATGTGTAAATCATATGCAAACCAGGTAGGAATTTGCATCTTTCACTGCTAGGTCAGCATCTCCAGGTACCCAGGAGACTGCCTGCCACTCAGGAGGGTTGGGACAAAGAGTCTTTAGCAGCTGGGGGGGGCCACTGAACTATCTCAAATTCAGCTTTTGAGACTCAAGAACCTTCCAATCGTAACAACCACCATTTATTGATTGCCCACTATGCGCAAGGCATTCTCCTACCCACACTGCTACCTGGATTAAATGAGATACTATAGGAAACGCTTAAAATGGAATTGGTATTAAGCACTCTACATGCATTAATGTTTTGTTTCAGTTTGGTGCTGATGAGGATTGAATTTAGTGTCTCCCTCACACTTGTTAGGCAGGTAACTCTACCACATGAGCCACACCTCTAGCCCTTTTTTGTGTTGGTTATCTTTTTTAATATAATTTTAAACTGGGTGCTGGTGGTGGCTCATGCCTGTAATCTTAGATACTCAGGAGGCTGAGATTTGAGGATTGTGGTTCAAAGCTAGCCTGGGCTAGAAAAATCTGTGAGACTTTATCTCCAATAAAGTATTCAAAAAAGAGGAAAGTGGCACTGTGATTCAATTGGTAGAGTGCTTGCCTTGAGCAAAAGAAGCTCAGGGACAGTACCCAGGCCCAGAGTTCAAGCCCCAGGACTAACAATATATGTGTGTATAATATTATACATATATGTATAATATTATAATTGTGTTGTTTAATTAAAGTGTCATGACATTTCATAAGTTAGATAATGCGTTCATTTCTTTCTTCGGACAATGTCACCCCTTTCTTTGCTCTGTGTTGGTTATTTTTTTTTGTTTGGGTTTTTTTTTTAACTGTATTTTTTTTGTCTTTTCTTTTTTGGTACTGGGGATCGAACCCAGGACGTTGCACTTGCTAGGCAAGCACTTTGCCACTGAGCTACATCCCAGCCTTGTGTTGGTTATTTTTGAGGTGGGTCTCCTTTTATGCTCTGGCGGACCTGAGCAGCAATCTTCCTACTTGGGCTTCCCATAACATTGATATGACACATGACTGACGCGTGCCACCGTGCCCCGCCATTGGTTGAGATGGAGCCTCAACCAATGAATTTTTATATCCAGGCTGACCTTGAATCTTGATCCCCCAATCTCTGCTTCCCAAGGAGCTAGGATTAACAGGCTTAAGCCACTACACTCAGCTACACTATTTTTTTAATATCATCTAATTTTATTCTCACAATAATAGCAATAATCATTAATAACAACAGTAGCCATCATTGCTGTCATTTATCAGGTCCTTCCAATACCACAGATTAGCAGAGAGCTCCTATCCCTCCAGGCCCTACCATGTCAGTGCCTACAGTGGCAGCTTTGCCTGAGGGCTTCTGATGTGGAGGAGGCTGCCCAGCCCTGGAATGACTGCTGTATGGGGAAATAAACAAACCAGCACCTATACATGATTCTCCTACCCAGTGCAAGAACTTTCCTGTGTGCAGGGTCCCCTGTGAAACAGAGGCTTCAGTGCTCACCTGCAGTCCTAGCCCTTCCAATTCCACATGTCCTTTCCCCACCAATGTTCCCTGACGTACTTCCCTGCACATGCTCACATCCTCATCTCAAGCACTGCTTTGGGGGAAATCTGAACTGTGACACTACACAGACCTCATGCAATCTTCAGGACAACCCTAAAAGTAGGAATTTACAGCCTGACACTGGTGGTTCATGCCTATAATCCTACATACTCAGGAAGCTGAGCTCTGAGGATCAAGGTTCAAAGCCAGGGGTTGGAGGTGTAGCTCATCAGTTGGCAGAGTGCCACTCAATGAGCAAAAGTATCAGGTGCAGAGTTCAAGTCTCAGTCTTAGACCAAAAAAATAAAAACGGTTCAAAGCCAGTCTGATCCAAGGCCCTACTAGATCGAGGCTCCCTTCTCCTGGCTCTCCACTCCAGCTCATCTCCTCTCTGCCCCTCTCTCCAGCAACATGGCCTCCTCCAGTTCCTTGAATGCATCAGAGGCCCTAACTGATGTATGATCAGAACCTCTCCCTAAGGCTCACTGGATGGCTGGCCCTTCTTCTCCTTCAAATCTCAGCTCCAACATCAGTCTTTGAAGAGACACTTCTCCTCTCCAGCAACTCCATCACTCCAGCTGAGATCCCGCACAATGCCTGCTACAGCCTGTGGTCATCTTGACTGAGGAGTAGTTTCCTACTTTACTACCTGAATCTCTTTTATCCTTTTATAGAATATGCATTCCCTAAGGATAGGAGACTCATCTTTCACTGTTATATCTCCAATGGCTGGCCCAAAACAGATGATCAGAAATATTAGTTGGAGCCAGGCATGGTGGTGCACACTTGTAACTCTAGCACTTGAGAGGCAGAAGGAGTTTGAAACCAGCCTGGACTATCTTTTGAGACTGTGACAAAAAAAATTGTAGCTGTGACTATCCATATGTTTATACATAACACCTCCATAGATGTAAATGTATATCACAACCTACAGAACTCGCCAAGTCTCAGTTTCTCCATTTGTAAAATGGGGATAATGCCTTCACTTACCTCGTAATGTTCTTGTAAGGACACAATATGTACCCCACCACAGAGGCATTTAGCCCAGCACCTGCACATAATATGCCCTCAATAAATCCTGGCTTGTTTTTAAAAGTGTGCATCCATGCAAAAAGGCTTGGAAAGATGAATCCAATAGGATTAGTTAGGACAGATGAGGCAGAGAGGCCCATGGAGGGCTTTTACTTTCTTCTTCAGATACTTCTGGGGTAAAGGATCTATACAAATGAATTCGTATTGCTTTTATCAGTCACAAAAGCAATAAAGACATTCCCAATTGGCAGAGTAAAAGCCACAAAGACTGAGCCATAATAAAGTCCAGGGAGCAGCGGGCCCTGGTGGCTCACGCCTATAATCCTAGCTACTCAGGAGACTAAGATCTAAGGAACACACTGGGATCTAAGGAATGCAGTTCAAAGCCAGTCTGGTCAGGAAAAATCTGTTAGACTCTTATCTCCAATTAACCACAAAATGCCAGAAGTGGAGCTGGGGCTCAAGTGGTAGAATGCTAGCTTTGAGCAAAATAGTTTAGGGACAGTGCCTAGGCCCTGAGTTCAAAGCCCAGGACTGGAACAAATCATCGTCATCATCATCGTGTCCTCAAGAGCTCCCACTCCTCAACCACCTACCTCTCCCCCTCTCTCCAGGATCCTCTCCTGGAACTTGGCATCCCTTTGACCCTGGCCTAACTAAGGAGGTCATCTTGCTCTGGACACAACTGTGTATATACTGTGTATATTGAAAACACCTGTCTGTCAGCACTAGCAAACCTGAGGACCCTGTAGCTTTTCCACTTGAGCCAAGCAGGACTGTTCCCTGTCAACCTCAGATCAAGGTTCTGACACTGGCCTCGACTCCAGTCCATTCCCACAGCTCCCAGACAAGCTACTGTGCCTGGATCTCTTCTGCTCCTGTAAGCAACCAGCATCAACTGTTATCATCCACTACATCTTCATCTTGCTCATGAATAAAGAACACTGGATAAGGACTGAGCCCCAGTAGATCCTTGGCCTGGGTACTCTGGGCCCGCTACACAGCCCTACTTGGCTACCAGAACCAAACAGGTGTGAAGTGTATCTGCCCCATCCTCTGAGACTGAAAGCCAGTATCTACAGTATCCCCCTCATCCTCTTTTTGCAATGTAGGATCTAAGGCACAGGGGCACAGCCACATCTCATTAGATGGGCACTCTTGCTGGAGTGATGGCATGACCTGTAATCCCAGCACTGGGGAGGTTAAGCCAAGAGGATCAAGACTTCAAAGTCAGCCTGGGTTCCAAAGCAAAATAAAGGAAAGAGAAGGGGAGGGGAAGAAAAGGGAGAGGAGGAGAGAGAGGAGAGAGGGAGGGAGGAGGGAAGGAAGGAAGGAAGAAAGGCAGGCAGGAAGGCAGGCAGTCCACCTTCCCATGGGAAAGAGAGACACACAGAGCCTATCACACTGACCTATAAGCCTTATAAATGCTACCACAGAGCCACCTTTGGAAGTGGGGCTGAGACTGTGGCTTGGTCTAGCAAGGGAAACGTCCCACAGCCAGTGACCCTTGAGCTGAGACTTAAAGAATTTGAAGCAGAAGAGTGCAAAGTATGGAAGACCAGGAAGGGCTTGGAATCTTTGGGGGAACAGAGCTAGGCACTGCTGAATTCAGAGATGTAGACACAGAACCACCTGAGGCATAGGTATGAACACATACATAAAAGAGATCAGGAAGGTGTCTCAGGAGCCAGGGGGACATGTCTGAGTTGTGTCTCAGCAGGAGCATCCTCATTTGAGTCAACTCCCCAAATGAAGGATCCGGATTTTTTTTGGGGGGGGGGGGAAGGGTTGGTCGTGGGGCCTAAACTCTGGGCCTGGGTGCTGTCGCTCAGATCTTCAGCTCAAGGCTAGCCCTCTACCACTTAAGCCACAGCGCCACTTCTGGCTTTTTCTGTTTATGTGGTGCTGAGGATTCGAACCCAGGGCCTCATGCATGCAAGGCAAGCACTCTACCACTGAGTCACTTCCCAGCCCCAGCCACTAGATCTTACAACCTGCCATTCCCCTTATCCCACCCTTTAATTTTGGTGTTCAGGAGCCACTGGAGTGTAGCAGGCTTCAGCCAGTCCTTGAGATACCTAAAGCAACAAGGCCAATGGGCCCATCATTAAAGGTAAACTGAGGCATGTGACCTAAGAGCCCTTTCCTGACAGAAAGGAAAGCAGAGGTGAGAGTTCTTCTCCCACTCTGTTCTCAGCCACAAAGCAAAGTTGAGGCTTGAGGGTGATTTTATCTACAATGGCAAGGCCATCCCCAGGCTCAGACAGGTATTTATGCCAGACCCAGTAGACATCCCCACGTCAGACACAAGTCCAGGGCTCGAACAGACATTGCCCCCAGGCCAAGACGACGCTGCACCAGGCCCAGACAGATGTTGTGCCAGGCTCAAACACATGTCCTGTGCCCAGACAGAAGCTGTCCCGGGGCCAGATCATGTGCTGGGCTCAGCCAGGTGTCCCAGCCTCAAACAGATGTTGTCTCCAACCCAGGCAGATGCTACCCTAAGCTCAGACAGATGTCTGCCACCAGAGATATATAAAGATGCTGAGAAGTCCCTGGGAAAATGTAATTCCTAAATCCTCATTCACTACTTCCACCCTCCACCTGCTGCCCACAAGAAGGCTAGGCAAGGGCAGCACTGAGCCCAGACAACTCGTTAAGCCAAAGAGCTATACCATTCTTTCCCCCTGCCCCCAGGCAGCTACCATAAGGAGGAGGGAGAGACACACAGAGTAACCAAGAATGAAGCCCAGGTACAGGAGTGGGCCACTGTGCAGTGGCAGGCAGTGATGCCCTGGGCCACCAGGGCTGGGCATATGGGAAGGGGGCATTTGAGCAAGGACCAGGTTTATGGAAGACCCAATGAATCTCACCTCCTACCCCTGGCACGAGGACTGGGGGTCAGGGGAAGTCTGTGACCTCATCCACAGCACCCAACAGCCACAGGCATGTTCGGGGGAATATCTTTCCTGAGTCATCTGAAGGGATTTACCACTCCCAAACTGAGCTGAGCTGCTGGAGGTGAATGAGAAAGATCTGGAAGCCAACCATGGTGGGGGGAAGTGGGGGGGAAACACGACGATGATGACAATGACACACAGTGGGGAGACAAACATCAATTTGGTGGCAGCTGAAAGGACAATCTTCCTTCTCCAAGAGCCCTCACAGGGGCATCCAGGCCTGGATGGAAGGATGCTCTCTCCTCAAGGCCTCCTGTGCTAAGGCTGTGGGGGGTGGGGGGTACTGAAAGCGTGGAGTGATAGATGTCCCTGGGTAAAAAAGAAAAAGGCAGTCATTATATCCAGGATGGGAGAGAGGTGCCTGAGAAGCCTCCACTGGTGGCCAGCTCATGCTATGCAAATCAACCCTGAGCCACACCCCCTAGTCAGCACTGGTTGGGCACTTCCCTCCAGTTCTACCCTCTTGTCCTCAACACTAACCCTAATGCTGCTCTCACACAGGAGAAAGGGGTATCCCCCTAACATAAAACATTCCAATCTCTTTCAAATGCACACAGTCACAAATACAGGCATATACACACAGTAATATAAACCAAGCCCAAGCACCTTAACAAGAACACACAAGTACTTACGGGCTTCCATAAACTATAAACGCAGGAATGCATGCAAGCATGCTAACATACAGTCACCATATACACAAGCACACCACGACACTAACTTAGAATTGCAAACAGTGTGAGTGCAAGGGAAGTCCTTTCTTTCCACCTTTAGCCCCCTCCAAGCTGCCGCCTGACTCCCAACCTGCAAGTGGGCCATAAAGTCAACCTCAGGCCCAGGAAGGCATGTCAACTCTTCTAAAGATGGTGACAAGGACCTAAATGATCACTCTTTGTCCCCACCCCACCCCCATCACAGCTATGGACATGAAAGTGTAAAAGAAAGAGAGAAAGAAGGAAAGAGAAAGACAGAGACAAAAAGCACAAGAAAGAAACTAAAACCCAGCCCCAGCCTTTCAGAGTGATTAATCCCCCCCCCCTAATGATTTACCGATTTGCAGAGAGCGTGCTCTGCATTACGGGACTGTGGGCATTAACACCAGCTCACAGGCTCCGAGCTGCTTAAAATAAAAGTAGAAGTTTGAAGAGCCATTGACTGCTCCTAATTTGAAGATTCTACCGATCCAGTTAGTATGGCTGGGAGAGGACTCCCACCCTCATACAGACCGAGAGAGTTTAAAACAGAGGGGGAAGTGCAATGAAAGATCGGTCCCTATTTCACCTTGCATGCCTCCTTCCCTTGATCAGCACTGAGACAGGAGGCTGAGATGAAGTAAGGAGACTACTTGTTTCTCAGTCAAGGGCAGCCATGCCCCATATCCTTGCCCTCCTCTGCCCTGGGCTCTAGAGACACAGAAGGAAGATGAACTGGAAATCTGGAGTTCAGAGGGAACTGAAGCTTGGAGCTAGGATCATTACATCTTGGTCTAGCATACTTCCTGGGTCAGGCAGATTTAAAAAAAAAAAAAAAAAGATCCCTTATCCCCCAACTTCTGCCTCCCAAGACTAGGAATCTGTGACAGCCAGGGCCCCTCCACTCTTCAAAACTGCATCCCAGGAGCCAGGCACTGGTGGCTCATGCTGGTAATCCTACACAGGAGGCTGAGATCTGAGGATCCCAAATCAAAGCCAGCCCAGGCAGGAAAGTCCTTGAGACTTTTATCTCCAATTAATCACCAAAAAAGCTTGAAATAGAGATGTGGCTCAAGTGATAGAGTGCTATCCTTGTGTAAAAAAATAGCTCAGGGGCAGCACCCAAGCCCTGAGTTCAAACCCCAAGACTGGCATCAAAACAGAAAGCAAATAAAATTGATTTTTTAAAACCTACATTTCATCCCCAAACAAGCAGGGTCCTGAAACCCTTCACACGTCTATAATCCCAGCTACTCGGGAGGCAGAGATCAAGAGGATCAAGGTTCAAGTCCATCCTCAGCAAAAACTAAATTTAAACAAAGTCAGCAGGATCTTATCCAAAAAAATAATTGTAACAGTAACTAAAGCAGAAAAGCATGACTCAGTGGTAGAAGACTGCCTAACAAGCACAAGGTCTTGAGTTCAAACCCCAGTATTGCAGAGAAGAGGGAAGGTAGGAGGGAGGGAGAGAGGGAGGGAGGAGGCAGGGAGGGAGAGAAGGAAGGAAGGAAGGAAAAGAAAGAAGAGGAGGAAGAGGAGGAAGAGGAGGAGGAGGTGGTGGTGGTAGTGGTGGTGGAAGAGGAGGAAGAAGAGGAAGAGGAGAAAGAGAAGAGCTGAATAAGGGTGCAGGGAACAGGGAACAGGCAAGCTCGGCTCTTAGCTGCTTACCCCAGAAGGTGGAAAAACAAGTCATATGTTTCCTTTCTAAACTTCCATTTGAGTACTGATTTCAACCCACCTTCCCAAATAGCCCAACAGAGACAACCCTGACCAGCTCACAGATGAAGGGTCACACTAAGGGTCACAAAGATTAGGAGACCAAAACTGTTCCAAAGTGATCCAACAAACTTGAATGAGGACCCAAATGAAACCCTGGGTGGTGATTCCTAAGTCAGGCTCTCTGGAAATGCACAATCTAGGGCATGAGAAGGGAAAGGAAATAGGTGGTGAATACTGTCCCAGCACAGACAGCCTCAAAGACTCAAAGGCCACAGGTGCAGAACAGTATCTAAGACACAGTTCCTCCAGCAGCCCTCTGCATGGGTCCCTTCGCTCCCCTGTCTACCTCTCCCCCTCATTCTTGACTTGCAAAAACTCCCAGTGGCAGGTGCTAGAGGAGCATGGAGATTAGGAAACTGAGATTACCCAATATCATGGATTGGCCTGAGTCAGGGCCCCCACAGCATTGAAAAGGTCTTGGATCTGTGGCTACACCTGCCCTCTTTGCTTCCTGGACTCCTGACCCATTGGCAGGGGAGACAGGGGTAAAAGGGGACTCAAAGACCTGAGGGGAAAGTAGCCAGACCCAAGGGGAAAGTAGCCAGACCCAGCTGCTTGCAAAGACAAGCTGAGTCAAAATGCCACTCATTCTCCACCCCGCCCCCAAGCCCGGGCTCCGTGTGCCATTGTGCAGGCTGCCCTGCCTGGGATGTGGGGCAGAGCATACATGGCCTCCAGGGCGCTGATGGCGACTGGCTGAGCATGGTCCTGTTCTGGAGGCCAGCCCAGTCTGCTGCGTCTCCAGGGAGCAGGTCTGTGTCTGTGACCTCAGGCTCTGCATACAGCTTTCAGAGCTGGAGCTTGCTGGAGCTCCTGCTCCTCCCCGCAGGGCCTCCCTCACCCCACCCCCACTGCCCCTCTGGCTGGGAGACCCCCCACAGCGAGGGCCCCATCTGCTGGAGGCTCGGTGACCTGTGTCAAATGAGCAGGCGCTCGGTCACACTCCAGAGCTTGGAGGAAGCAGCCCCGCTCTGGGAAAGCCATGCAGCTCCCGCCTGGGGCTGGGCTGGGTAGGGTCCCCGCCCCCCCCGCCCCCGCCCGCTGGGGAGGGAGGCCCTGGAGCCTGTGGAGGCTAGCAGCCGCCTCACTGAGAGCTGTTCTCCACAGACAAGAAAAGAAGAATGGGAGAAAAACAGGAAAACAAGAGCTTCTCTGGCTCTTTGGGCCTACTGTTGTTACAAAACTGCATATAGAAAAAACTCTGGGCAGGACACAATGCTTTTCTGATGTCTGGTCCCTTATGAGTTTGTAGATGTCTGCATATCTGCAGGATAGAGACGAGGCTCTTTGTATCTGTGCATTTGAGAGTGTGCATGGCTGGTTCTGTGTGTGTGTGTGTGCTAATAAATATGATGGTGTGGATAATGGCACATGCCAGCTGTGAGTGTCTATGACCCCCACAGCCTAGAGGTCTCATGTGTTTAACTATCTGTGGGCCTAGTTCAGCCTATACGTGAGTTCCCTGTTTGTCCCCAATTAGACATATGCCTGTATTTATCATTAGGTGTTGCTTTGTGTAACTCTGAATATTTGGTCTAATGACATACGTCTGTAGGTCTATATTGAAACAATAATATTTGTCTGGTGTTAAACTACCTGGTGTGTGTGTGTGTGTGTGTGTGTGTGTGTGTGTCCCTTGGGCGTTTGGTTTCTGCATGGGTCAGGTGAGTGTCCAGCTTTGGCATGTACACCTTCAGTTGAGTGTTGTAATATAGAGTTCTATTCAGGATCTGTAAAGTTGGTACTTCTAGACAGATCAAAACTTACAGCTGCAGATATTTGCCAGGAGCTGTGTCACAGCCCCCAGTGTCCCACATCGAATCTCCAGGAACAAGAAGAAGGAGAATGTTAAGACTTTTGGGGAAAAACTTAACTCCCAAGAAAATTGTGACTCAAGACAAACCCAGATCATTATACAAGGTCTAAAATTTCCAAAGCCATTTTTACCTTCCCTTTAGTTCACACTGCTAATCACCCCTAGGGCAGTGTCTAATATGTAAAGGACACTTAAATCACATGCTTTATCATATCCTTGGAGTCTCAGAGCAATCCTGAAACGGTAGGCATTACTATCCCCATTTTAAGATGGAGATGCTGAGGCTCCAAAGTAATTTCACACAAAATCACATGCTGCTAATGGAGGGTGATGGGCAACAAGCTGGAAACCTACCATCAGCCTGGCTACTATAGACAACTCTCAATTCAGCACTAAACTGGGAACACAGATTCCGGAGGGCCAGCTGGCCCTGGCCTGCTTCTGAGAGCTGCCAGGGTGAGGACTTCAGGTTCTCTTTACTCTGACAGTCTCAGCTGCCATTCCTCAGGCAGCCTCCCCCACTCCACAGCAATGAGGAGGACAGGCAGGAATGCACCAGCAAGTCTCATGCTTTTTAACCTACATGCTGAGGGTGGTGATGCTTGGCAAAAGGATGGTTAGGAAAGTACTTTTTAAAGCACCTTACCTATTGGTCCCTATTCTCTAAGCCTCAGTGGCAACCTCAAAACCTGGACATCAATGCACGTGTCCACTATCTGGACATTTCCCATTCTCCAGGAGGAGATGTACGGAATCAGTTGTATAAAATCGTACACCATCACAGCTAGAAGTATGTTTCAAACCTCCATAAGCCTCCTCTACAGAGGAGAAGCTATGACTTTGCTAAAGAAAGGCAGTGCCTTGCCTGCCCACCCACTAGACCAGAGTAAAAGCCCCTTCTGAGGGATTTTCATTTCCATTGTTTTATATCACCCTAGTGAGCCAAAAGAGCTGTTTCTAATACTGAGGATTTTTTGTTTGTTTGGGGGGGGTGTTGTTGTTATTCCTTTGTTGTTTTTGTGTTTCCAGTTTACAAGGAGGAAAACCAAGGGCCAGAGAGGATGGAGCAGAGTTACTCTTACCTAGAAAGATAGTGGCAGTTACAGATTAAAAGGAAGCCCAGGCTTCAGTGTCACACAGGCTGGGTTAGGTTAGGGCTGATTAGGGTTGGGGTGAAACAAAACTTCACTGCTGGACTCCCAGCCTTGATCTTACTTCCTGGTTCTGAGTGGGAGACCCTGGGTTGCCTCCAAGTGACCACTGCCCAGACCAGAGTCCAGAAAGCCCAGGATCCTAAGCTAGAATCAGGCACAGAGATCTGTTACAGCTTCTGCAGCTAAAATGAGACCTAAAGGACCCTGTTCAAAATAGAGCCACTAGCCAGACAAGGGCTGTGTCCTGTCCTAATCCTTCCCTCCAGAGAACAGTCAGAGACTGGACTTGGAGCACTCAGGGCTCGGATGAGCATCATCTTTATCCAGAATAACACTTGTCACTGTCGATTCTGTCCCACCTGCTGAAATATCTTCACAGCAGCTGCCTCTAAAGCAAGCCCCCATCACCTATCTTCACACCCTAAGGCTTTATTACACAGTACTGACTTACCTAGTCTGGCCCTAGCTAAGCGCTAGCTGAACCTTCATTCCGTCCTAGGATCAGGTACCCAGGGCCCTGGAATCTGTAGATCCATTTGAAGGAAGACCAAGAACAAAAAGAGAGAGAGAGAGAGAGAGAGAGAGAGAGAGAGAGAGAGAACTAGCAATGGAAAAAAAACTCTCCAGGACCCAAACCTCCATGTGGGGGTCAGGAGGGGGCAAAGGGCCTGGTAGGGCAAGAAGGTACAGAAGAGCTGCAGCTAGGGTCCTCCTCCATTCAGGATGCTTCAGGAAGCTCTCAGAGCTGCGGAAATGAGGAGGCGGTGAAATTTCACCGCCCCCAGCTTTTCCAACAAGAACTCCTCAACCTCAGTTCCCTTTTGAAAAGCTCTGCGCAAGTCCAGGTAAACTCCAACCCAGGGCTCCACACCAGGCTGGACAGCTCCCAGTCTGCAAGAGGGATCTCTGAAGTGCCAGCTTCCCTTTTCCTTCCCTGAGTCCACGCCACTCCCCTTTTATAGCAAGATTCCTGGGGGGTGACCCCGCATGACCACCACCAATGAACCATTCAAACTGGGGCAAGAAGGCTACAGCCGCGCAGGACTGGGTCCGGTGTCCATCACCGCCTCCCCCCAACCCTCCGAGCTAGTGGTGTTTTCCCCAGAGCCACAGTCTCCACCTCGAGGTCGTCCGGGAACCAGGCAGGGTTACAGCAGCGCTGGTCTCCGCGCAAAACGTCTGCCGCCGGCTGTCCCGGCGCGGAGCTGCCCGCGCGGTACTCACCTGGCCTCGGCGCCCAGAAGAAGAAGAGGGTGTCGCTGCGAGGCCCGAAGCGGGAGCCCATCCGACGCCGTCGGCACCCGAGGTGCTGGCAAGGCTGTAGAGGTCCGCGCAGAGGAGCGGGAAACCGAGAAGGGCCAAGGTGGCCCGCGCAGGAGCGCTCAGGGCAACCTGGAAGCTGCAGGAGGCGAGGCAGGAGAGGGGAATGGCCGCGCCGGAACCGAGCCGGGAACCCGAGCCGCCTGGAGCTCGAGCTCGCAGCAGCCCAGACCCGCGGGAATCCCGGCCCGCAGGAAGCGGCACTGCGGAGAAGAGGAGCCAGGGGCTGAGTCGCTTCTCGGAGCCCGAGCGCCTCCCGGAGCCCGTAATCCATGCCGCCCAGGTGCGATGCAGGCGGGAATTCAGCCCGCGTGGAATGTGGGACCGGCCGAGCTCTGAGTCTCCAGCGTTGGGGAAAAGCGGGGCCCACGCAGCCAGGACGAGAGGGGGTGCGGTCCCAGGGCCACCCCCGCGCCACTCCCCACGTGGCGACCGCGCCCCCGGGGCGTGAATGTGTACGCGGAGGGCTGGGGGGGCGTGAATGAAGCCCCAGCGGCCAATCAGCATGGCCGGCGCGCGGGACCCCCGTAGAGAGACCCAATGGCGAGCTCTGGGCTG
>NW_012267249.1:566475-586565 GCF_000151885.1 Dipodomys ordii | reverse complement strand
GACCTGGAGCAGTTCGCCAAGCAGTTCAAGCAGCGGCGCATCAAGCTGGGCTTCACGCAGGCCGACGTGGGGCTGGCGCTGGGCACGCTGTACGGGAACGTGTTCTCGCAGACCACCATCTGCCGCTTCGAAGCCCTGCAGCTGAGCTTCAAGAACATGTGCAAGCTCAAGCCGCTGCTCAACAAGTGGCTGGAGGAGACCGACTCGTCCAGCGGCAGCCCCACCAACCTGGACAAGATCGCGGCGCAGGGCCGCAAGCGCAAGAAGCGCACGTCCATCGAGGTCGGGGTGAAAGGCGCGCTGGAGAGCCATTTCCTCAAGTGCCCCAAGCCCTCGGCGCACGAGATCACGGGCCTGGCTGACAGCCTGCAGCTGGAGAAGGAGGTGGTGCGCGTGTGGTTCTGCAACCGGCGGCAGAAAGAGAAGCGCATGACCCCCGCGGCCGGCGCGGGCCATCCGCCCATGGACGACGTTTACGCGCCCGGGGAGCTGGGGCCGGGCGGGGGCGGCGCGTCGCCGCCCTCGGCGCCCCCGCCCCCGCCTCCAGCCGCGCTGCACCACCACCACCACCACACACTGCCGGGCTCGGTGCAGTGACCCTGCCGGCTGGGCTCCCCCCGCCCCCAACACCCCTCGCAGCCGGCGGCGAGGCGCGGCGAGACGCGGGCGCGCAGACCTCCCGCGCGGCCTGGACTCTTTTTGTTCGGTTGCTTTGGATTTTACAAAAAAAAAAGCCCAGAAACTTTCAAACAAAAACCAAACGCCGGGACGACCCTCTCCGGCGAGTGGCGGAGACAGTCCATCGGGGCTGTGTCGCCCGAGCCCCGAGAGAGAAAGCAGCGAAGATCGGGGACGCGCCAACTCACCCTGGGCATGCTGCCTGCGCCTTGTCCCCCATCCCCTCGACGACCCCAACCCCTACCCCACCCCACCCCGGGCTGTTCGGGGCCGGATCCCGGCAGCGGCCTCCCACAGCGACAGGTAACGCGGTGCGGGGTTTAGGGATATCCCCGGGAGAGAGGACGAAGCGAGGAGAGAGATCCGCATCCCCTCTCCCCTCTGCCTGCGGGGCAGGGGTGGGGGGCTGTCACGTTATCCGCTCCGGGCCTCTTCTCTCCCAGAAGGATGCGCCCCGTCCTCCCTTTCCCCTTTCTCGGGCTTGGGGTTTTTGTTTTTTGTTGGGGTTCTTTTTTTTACGGTTTTTATTTATTCCTGGGGCCCCTCTGCTCCTGGGGTCCTTCTAACTCCGCCCGCGCCCTTAATTTAAATCGCTGTATACTGTATTTATCGGGGCCCCGGAGGGGAGGCCGCGAGAGCCGCGTCTGTGTATAAAAGCAGGAGATAGCCAAAGCTTTAATCTAGCCTAATTTATTTTCCCCTCTTTATCTTTCCCAACCCTCTCCCCCCCAACACACACACCCCCAAAAAAAGCAAAACAAAAACAAAAAAAACTGACAGAAAATTCGAGTGTTCATTTTTCGTTTCGTTTTATCCGAGCTTCGGCTCGGATCCTGGCCTCGCCAGAGGGGTGCCCGCGGCCACACACACCGGATAGGAGGGGGTCTCCCCCCCCACCCCCGTTCCCGGTCCCCCGCAGCAGACTTCAGTCACCGCGCGGGGCGGGGTGGGGGGGGTCCCCGCTCCCCGCCGAGCCCTGCCCTCCTGGCCAGGACGGACGAAACTTGGAAAAGTTTGGAGATATTTTTTAACCAGCGGTAGAAATAAGCCGTTCCCTGAAAGGAGAAAAAAAGAAAAAGAAAAAAAAAAACCTTCTGCCTGATTCCCTCCAGCTTTCCTCTACTCCCTTTCCAGCCCCGGGGAATTGCAGGGTGCTGGGGGAGCCCCAGAGAGAAATTCCCCAAGTTTGGGGTGAGGTGGGAACCATGTAAATATGTGAGATATGTACACACTGGCGGGGGGGTGGGAAAGAAACATTTTGTGCTTGGTTTTTATTTTTGGTTTCCTGGGTTGTCACCCCCGCCCCCGCCCCATCCTAAACGATTTTGTACACCCGACTAATCCGAAAAAGATATTTTAATATGATTTCCTGATTTCTGGCCCATCTTTATTTATTTTCTCGATGTATTTTGGAGCTTCCCCTTTTTTTCCATTTCTTTCTTCTGTTATGGTTTGAATTTAAATTTTGTTATTTTTTATTTTTGGAACAATGTTTTGGTGCGTTCTCTTTGTATCTTTATTGCAAATAATAATAATGTAGACTGGGAAGTTCCCTTTATATTTATGTTATAGTAAATATTTTATTACTCACATAAACATGTACCCCAGGGCTGTGTCCTGTTCTCTTTACTGCTAGGGCTGGGTTGGTTTTCCCGGGAGCTTCACCTCCCCTAAATTTCTGGCCTCCCTAAAAAAGCGAAAGGGAACCAAGCTAGTATCAGGACCGCCTGTTTCTTGGGCAACAGTTGGGTCTGTCTGCCTTAGGTGTGTCAATGTAGGGAAAGTGAACTCACTTCACATCCCTCTCCCATGGACTACAGACACCACCCAAAACATGGGTCAGCTGTTCCTCAGACACAACTTGACTACTACTCTCCACTTAGGAAGTAGCTCACCTGAGCTTGGATCACCAGCCTAGAATCTATGTATCTCCTGCCCAATACCACAACGTCTAACTTTGGTTTCACTTTGCACCCCACACCTGGGGTCCAGGCCAAGTTCCCCATTCTAATTCCTGGGGCGACTGGAAACCTGATCCAGTCCCACTCTCCTGTCTCAACTGGTTCTCTGCCCAGAAGTAAGTGGTGCCCAAGCCCACCAGGGTCCAGTGGGCGTGTGACAGCTTAGACTGAGGTCTGTTGGGCAGTACTGCAGAACTGAGTCAGCTTGGGAGGGAGCTCTGCCTTGTTTGCATGGGCAAAGCCTTGAAGAGCACATGCCCTGACTTCTCTTGGGGAAAAGTGGGGACACAGGCAACTGTACTGTGGGGAAAGATTTGACATCCCCAGAGACAGGCACCCAAGGACCTTCCCCACCACCGTGGACCACCTTCACCTCCACAGGGAATAATGCATATACTGAAGGAGCGAGGACTCCACACCTTCAGAGCAACATCCTCTCGGAGGGTCAGGGTTGGGGCAGATGGGGTAGGTTAAAAAAAAAGTCAAGAAAACCTTCGTCAAAAGTCAAGATAGTATATTTTCCTAAAACAACTCCTTTTTCCTTGATAGATGCAATTCTTTTCCCTTCTCGGGAGAAATCACAGGAGGTTTCCTTGATCCTTCATGGAGCCAAAGTTGAAGGCACAATTGCTTGTCTGAGGAGAAAGTTATATCCATGGATCCATAGTGAAGGGACCTGGGAGCCATTCCTGCCAGGGGAACTGTCGTAAGTCCAGTTCTGTGAGAGCCCTTGGCTGATGGCATCAGGGATGTCCAAAGAGGCTCCAGGCCTATACGACAGTCACTAGGCTGATCATTTCTGACAACTTTCTGGGCTCTGCCCCCCCCCAATATTGCAGGGGGAGGGGAAAATTATCTCAGCATGTACAAAGGCTGCTGTGGTTTTCAAAAGTTCTTGCTGCTCCTTTTTATTTTCTGTACTTCTTTGCTCCAACCATAGTGAATGAATAGTCCTGTGACGAACACCCATGTCCCCATCCCTGTGTTCCCCATATGGTGGGCCAGGGAACCACTTCCTGCTTCTTAAGAAGGAGGCCCGGGAACTTGTTACCAAAAACACAGCAGGAAGCCAGCCACTACTGGCCATCCTACCTTGGCCTCTCATTTCCTATTCTACTACATATAAAACTTTTAAGCCATCCCACACTCCTCACTTCCTTATAATTTCTCCATGCTCAGATTTATTCCAGCCTCCAGGTGGGGGTAGGGGCTGAAAGAGAAATAAATGAATCACAGGCGCCTGGTCCCACCAGCCTCTGCCCCAGATCTCAGCAGGTTTTAAGGTTGGAAATGAGGCTTCAGAAAGACGGGGGCCTTTCACTGGTCTCTTGCTTGCAGCTGACACCAATTGATTGATTGATTTCCTAATTGTCTGCTTAATCCTGTACAAGAGGGTGGGTTTCTTATTTAAGCAAGTCAACTCAAAAACAGCAAAACAATGTGACCTCCCAAGAACCAGCAGCAGCTGAGATGTAGAAAAGAAAGAAAAGAAAAAAGAAATGGAAGTGGGAAAGGGGATGGAAGAAAGTCTCCCACTTTACAAGGATTTTACTTAATGAGACACCAGCCCAGAACAGCTACCCTGTGATTAAGCCCCATGGCAGAAAGTCCTAGGGTTTCTCCCAGACTCCAGCCCCTGATGATCAACATAGCAAGTTCATACCTCTTACTTTACAAAGAAACACACACACACACATACACGGAAGGAGGGAGGGAGGGAAGAAATGTTTTCCCCTGGAATTTGAATGTCTGGAGAGAATAGAGTTTAAGAAAGGCACAATGAATGGTGGACATGTCCACAGTTTCTCCATCCCAGACATTTGTATATCTACCTGCTTGCTCCCAAGAGCCACAGAAATCCTCTTGTTTCAGAGAGACATATGTTAACTTCCCAGGCATCTTAAGCATTCCCTAGCTAACTGGGAATTTTTGGACCCTATCTCCATCTCCTTTGCACTTGAACAAAACTATTTTCAACGGCCATGCAAGTCATTGGTTCATCTAAATAGAATTTCACCCTGTATGGAAATATCTGCTTGAACTGGTGTATATACTATTCACTGGTTGTGTAAATCCCAGAAGTAGGAACATAGGAAAGAAAATCCAAGCTATACTGCAAATTCTGGGAGCTAGAATATTTGCAAGGTTAGCCAATGCTGGGGGGGGGGGAAGGAAGGTGGTTGTCATGGTCCCTTGTAGTCAATGAAGGCAAACCCAGAAGGCACCGGCCTTAAGCCTCAAAGACTTGGCAATTCTCCCTCAACTCCTGCCCTTACACTGGCTCCTATGCATGGCATAGGCCCTAGGCAATCATCTCATGGCCTGGACTTGACTCTCCACAGCTCTAACTGAACCCTTACCACAGCTTACTTGGAGCTATTTGGAACTCGGCCTCCACTGGACAGGTTCTGGCCTACATGGGGAAGAATCAGTATTTGACCCGTTCAGGGCAAAGCTGCCTGTCTCCCACGAACTTTCCCTAGCCCATCATTAGCTCCAGAAAAGAGAATTACCTAGGCTGGGGGTGGACCAAAAAAAAGGCTGGTCATCTGGCCTAAATGCTCCAAGTAAGCTTAGCAAGAATATCTACCCAGAGCTTGCAGCTTAGAAACTGGAGCCATCAATTTTGTCCCTGCTTGTCTTATTTGAAGGTCTAAGAGTTCGTGTTCACTGGGCCATTCAGGGCTCCCCTTGCTGCCTCTCAGGACTCTATGGGGGAGGACTGCCCTCTATTGGTCCCAGAACTGGATGGTGGCAGCAGTGCCAGCATCACCTTTAAGTTCATAAGCCTGCCTCCCCCCCAGATCAGCTTTAAGGTGGCTGTTCTATAAGGTATGCCAGCTAGGAGAGAGGCAACTTTAGCTCCTAATCCTACTTCACACACACACACACACAGAGGCCTCCTTCCCTTTCCATCTACCACCTGCTCATTTGTACAACATGCTCAGAAACCCACTGTTACTCACTACTATTAGTTCTTCTGTTTCCTGTTCATCCCCATCCCCATCATTCCTCTCAGCTTAAAAGCCCAACCCTCACCAGTTCACTCATATACTCACACACCCATGACCTCAGCCACACTAGTGTTGGTCATCCAAGGATCAGCATTTTGGTTTTTGATACTGAATTCTTGGGAGTCACCAGGTACAGGCACATGTAATATTGGATTTAGCACATATCACCATCTTGTGTCACATTTGACCAAGGCCCTCTGTTCCCAGGATTTCCAAGCCCTTGCCCCACAAACGGCTTTCTAAACACAGCCCTGCCCATCACTGTCCCTGCTCCTCCCGGATTTCTCCCTGCTCCTTTCAGATAATTAAAGTTAGTCTGTGTGTTTGTATGTATGTGTGATCTTATTTTTTAAACACACACCCCCACACGTACATATGCGTATATATATACAAACACACACAGCAATTAGATCTATTCTTTCCGCCATCATTTTTGTGCAGTAAAACCTCAGCCATTGCACAAACCCCCACATCCACCATGCAACGAACCCAGCTTCACCTAGTCACAGGCTTCTGATGTCACTCCCTTGTGCTTGTGCTCTCTCTCTCTTTCTGTCTCTTTCTCTTTCTCTCTTCCTTCTCTCCGCCCCTCTTTTCTCCCTCCTTCCCTCCTCCTCCTTTTTCTCTCTCATACACACACACACACACAACCCTGCATTCACACATGCAGGTACACACAGTGACACTCTCACTAGGTTACCCCCATGCCTAGCTCCCTGGTGTTTCCTGGAGGGCATAACCCACCTCCTGTTCCCACCCCCACCTCCCTCCAGGGCATCTGAGTGGGCTCTCCTTAGATGACCTAAGCACCAGGAAGACTTTGCTCCATCCCCTGCCTCACCCCTGCACACACACACACACACACCAGTGGACACATCTCCCGCTGAGTCCGACCAGGGTGGGTCTGGGTATTATTAGGCTGCAGAGACAGCACGGAGGCATATGGTCTCGTACACAAGAAATAATGTTCATGTTAAATCAGACCTCATGCATAATGCATGGTGCCTGATCTCACATTATTTTGGGTGTTCGTCAAAATCAGTGTTCTTTCTTGTGAGGGCTCCTGAAAAGAAGGGAAAAAGGCATTTGTTAATTACACCCACGGCTAAGACCCAGGGAGCCCAGCATGCCCTCAGATCCTCTTCTGTCCCAATTCACCCACCAGTGGGTCCCAGTCCTCAGTTCCATTCTGTCTCCCCCCATGGAAGGAGGGGTTGCCTCGGGTTTATAGCAGGCGTGCGGCCTCGTGTTATTTTTATTTCTTTTCTCTCGGCTCTCTGTCCCCGGAGGGTTGTGGGGAATAGCAGTGGCTCTGTCGCTCTCACACCCGATTCATTTGCCGTTTTATGAACTCCCGGTTGATTCATCGCCTCCCTAAGTCAATGATTCACTCCTGATGGCTTTTCAGAAATCCTTCAAAGGCTCCAGATTATTCAGCTTTGAACAGAAACAAGAGTCAGGGCAGACCTGGACCCTGCACTACTGCTATTCCAATGACCTTAAGTGCAGTACTGTCAGTGTCCTTGGGCTTTCCATGGGCTGGACTGGGCTGGGCTGGGAAGGAGAGAATATTTCCTTCATGCAGAAGCTGGCAGAGCTGATTCAAGCAGCTCCTGGATGTAGCCTGTGATAAGGCCCCTTTCAGTCTCTATGGGTCACCTGTCTCCCAGTGTCATCAAAGTCCCTCTGGAAGCATTCCACACTTGGAGGAAACAGCAGAATGACAAAGCAGAGGAACTATAAGACTAGATAGATTAATCCTGGACCCACCTTTTTTTTGGTGAGGGGCGCTGTTCCAGAGCTTAACCTCAGGGCCTGGGCATTATCCCTGAGCCTCTTTGTGCTCAAGAGCCACTTCTGGCTTTTTCTGAGTAGTTTATTGAAGATACAAGTTTTACAGACTTTTCTGCCAGGGCTAGTTTCAAACAGCAATCCTCAGATTTCAGCCTCCTAGGTAACTGGGATGACAAGTGTGAGCCACCAGCACCTGGCTCTGCCTTTTTTTAAAAATCAGTGGTGCGACTTCAGGGCAGCATCTTACATTTCTGCGCCTCAGTTTCTTGACATAGTAACAGTGGAAGTTTCGTTATTATTTGAGCTATTTTTGAGAATTAAGTGGGATAATGCACACAGTAATTAGCATAAGAGATGAGTGAAAGCTAGTTTGTTGAGAGGCCTGGATAGAACATTGTCCAGAAACAAGGGAAGAATATATTTACTGAACATTTACATTGGTCCCTACTCTGTCTAAAGCACCCTGACATAGTACGTATCTATCTCTTACTTTGTGCTTTATTTTCACTATCTCACATTATATATTCCTATTTCATAAATGAGGAAACGTGCTCACAGAGTTTTAGTGACTAGCAAGACAGCAAAACTAATTAACATTACCATCTGGGATAAAGTCCATTTTTCTCTGATTCTTGGGTCCATGTTCTTTTGTATATTCCTTACCAGGGCACACAACTGTGTTCAATGCTTGGTTATTTGACTAAAGCAGAATAAGTTCCAGAACTCCAGGAGAGATGTTGGCATCCAAAGGTGTTAGAGCTAATTGACTAAGATCTGACTTATTCTCCACCAACCAGTCATGTAAGTCCCATGAGATTCAAGGAAGTTGGGGACCCTTACATAGGATCAAGAAGCCATCTGAATGATCCACTGCAAGCCTTCATGCACCAAGCAGTCGCATAGAGTAACTAAGAATGTGGCCCTGGCTGAGCACTGGTGGCTCACACCTGCTACTCAGGAAGCTGAGATCTGAGAATCACAGTCAAAGCCAGCTCAGGTTGGAAAATCCAAGAGATGCCAACTAACCACCAGAAAACCAGAAGTGAGGCTGTGGCTCAAACAGGTAGAGCATTAGCCTTGAGCAAAAAAGCTCAGAAACAGTGCCTAGGTCCTGAGTTCAAGCCCCATGATTGGAACAGGAAGAAGGAGGAGGAGGAGGCAGGAGGAGGAGGAGGAGGAGGGAGACAGAGGAGGAGGGGGGGGAGGAGGAGGAAGAAGAGGGAGGAGGAGGAGGAAAAGGAAGGAAGAGGAGGAGGAGGAGGAGAAAAAGTCAGCAGCAGCAGTCCTGGCATCTACCCAGGCAATCATCTTGGCTGCACCACTGTCTTTTGGCAGTCTACTTAATCTCTCCATACCTCAGTTTCCTCACCTATAAATGAAAATAATAATAGCACCTACCTCATATGATTACCTTGAGGACTAGATAAGAAAAAAAATATATATATACATATATATGTATATATACACTTAGAAGAGAGCCTGGCACATTGTGAGTGCACATTAAATGCTAGCTGTAAAAATAATTTTATCTGTATAATATATATTATATATTGCTAAGCTGAAACAGTTGCAGAGAAATAATGCCTACTGTTCCCTCTCCTAGAATTGTTTTATTCTCAAAACCACTCTGGAAATAAATGTTTAAATTGTTCACCCCCAGTCCACAGATGAGTAAACTGAGACCCAAATCAGTGATGGATGCAGCCTCTCAATCTGTTCCATACATTCTCCCTGTTTATGCCAACCCCAGGCCCCCAACAATGTATAGTGAGCCCCGTCTACATACTAAAGGTCTGAGAGACAGCATCCAGAGGGGCAGGGAACGTCTCATACAGGATGGTACCATTAAGTTGGGCCATGAGGAATCTGTGGGCATTTGCCTAAGGGTTCCTGATCTAGGGCCTCAGCTCAAGGAGGCAAGTTGATCTGCTCTGGAACCCTTAGACCCCACTTACCACCCTCCCGGAAACTTTCTTCCCTGGTCAGGACCTTTCTCCACTGGCCCCTTGCCATATTTTGACCATAGACCAAAAGATTTCATTTAGGGTTGAGGCCCCTAAACCCTGTAGAGTCACCTGTAGAGTCAGACTAAGTCTGACTATAGTTTCTGTCAGATGTCCATGCCTGGTTCTCCTGCAGCCTTGCCCAGAGGTTGACCATGAAACTATGCTCATCCTTAGGGACTGATCCAGGCCTCATTTCACAATTCATACTAAACAGGGCCATTCATCATCCCTGGACCACAAACTATGAAATAGGCTGGTCATTCTCCTTCTAGAGAGATGACTCACTTTCAGTCTTTTGGAAGTGTAGGCTTTTCCTAATAAACTTTACTATCATTTTCATTTTATTGTTGGTGGTGGTGATGATTATGGGGCTTGAACTCAGGGCCTAGGCACTTGTCCCTGAGCATTTTTGCCTCAAGGCTAGCGTTCAATTGCTTTGAGCCACAGCTCCACTTCCGTTTTTCCAGTAGTTACTTGGAGATAAGAGTCTCATGGACTTTCCTGACTTGGCTGGCTTCAAACCATGATCTTCAGGTCTTAGCCTCATGAGTAGCTAGGACTATAGGCATCAGCTACCGGTGCCCAGCTATCATTTTCACTTTTTAAAAAAATGAAATAGGCATTCCCTTCTATATTCATCCATCCATCCCTCCTACTCCATCCATGCTTCATTCATCAATCTACTCACCCATCCATTCATCCATCTACCCACCCACCACCCATCAACTCATCCATTCATCTCTCCACCCTTCAACCATCTATTCGACTACCTAGCTACTCATCTACCATCTAATCATCTAAATCAGGCCCTATGTTGAACACAGAAATAGGCCAGTTTCTCTGTCCTCAACACACTCATTAGTCTCTTTCTTTCCCAGCCTCTCAGTTGTGTAGATTAGGTATATGACAGTCTAGTGAGGAGATTGTTTGGTGGCTATGAATCCTGCATGTCAGAGTGTTGGGACCCTCTCGTTCCCACTCATTTCTTCAGAGCCCCACAGAAGGTATCATCCATGTAACCTCTGTATGTAGCCTTAGCTCTTGTTTCTTCCTCCAGGAATGTCAAATCCCTCTCTAAATCAGAAAGATTTCAAAGAAAACAGGAGAAAGCCAGGTGCCAGTGGCTCACGCTTATAATCCTAACAACTCAGGATGCTGAGATCTAAGGATTGAGGTTCAAAGTCAGCCCAGGTAGGAAAAGCCCATGAGACTTTTATCTCCAATTAACTACCACAAAGCTGGAAATGGAGATGTAGCTCAAGTCACAGAGCACCAGTTCAGGGACAGCATGCAGACCCTGAGTTCAAGCCACAGGATTGGCACCAAAAATAAAATAAAATAAATCAAGGCATGCACCTGGCATCCAAACTACAATGGGAAGCCTAATTTAGGCAGATCATTGCCAGCCCTGGGCCCAGACAGGAAGTAAGACCCCATCTTACAGTGCAAGAAAGGGTTAGAGACATGGCTCAGTGTAGAATGCCTGCCTAACAAGTGTGAGGCTCTGATTTCAAATTCTCCACAAGGAGAAAGAGAGAAATAGAGAGGGGAAAAAATGTTGGTAGAAGCCACACCTCAGCACTAGGTCACTACAGGGCAAAGTCCTGGTTCCTGGCCTATCACTATCTGGATGTGTGACTTAGTGACTTAAAGCAAATCCCTGCCATTTCCCTTACTTCAAATAGTCCATCAGTATAATGTGAAGGTCAGTGGAGGGGTCTTCTTAGTTTTGACGATCTTGCTTCCAGCCTGGGTGGGCCTGCTCCTCTGACAATGGGGCCTCTCTGACCAGCCCACACACAAGGACGGATAGGAGATGACGTGGTTGAGTCCTCTGGCTATTCAGCCCCCACCCCTGATACAAACAGCCCTCAGTCACCTCCCCTTTTTATCCCCCAGAATCTGGACATAGCTGGGGCCTGCTATGCCCTGGCCACCCCATGAATCACCCCTCTATGGTCCCCGGGGAGTGGTCCAGGGAGCATCCTACGCTCTGCAAGGGGTGAGGGCCAGAACTGCAACCCTCAAGCAGGCAGTGTCCACAGAAACAATGGGGGCCTGTGGCTAACAACCGGAATGCAACCATTGTCCTGCCCTGGCCCCCAACCCCAAGGCCTCAGGTCCCCAGGCTGGGCAGGCTGGCGTGGGTCGGTGCGTCAGGCACTCATGTGCCAGGGCCAAAGACACATGACCTGCCACTTCTCCTCCCTCAGTAGGCAGGCGCCGAGGATGATGGGCCAGACTCCCTCCTCAGCCCGCCTCAAAAATGATTCCATGTACCCGATGAGAATCAAGATGGGACCCAAGGAAAACAGCCTCCAACCCACCCAGGCCTGGGGTACTTGGATCTGACTCTGTCACAGAAGGGGCCCAGCAGCTCTGAGACCCAAGCTATACATCACAGTGGGGAGGGCACTACATTAGAATAATGCAGGATTAGAGTGGGGTTGCTATAGCGACGTATTAGGGCAATACATCTAGGGAGTCCCGGCCCCTTGATGATGTATGTCTCTACTCAGAACAGGGGGAGGGGACCTGTTCCGCCCCTCCAGGGGAGAACAGACACCACTCTCTTCCTTGGGGGAGAATATCTGCCTCAGTCTCTAAAAATAGACATCTCAGAATTCTGTCAAGACTAAAAGAGATGCCCTGCCAACTTCTACCATCCCACTTTAGTCCACATTCTAGAAACTCAGCCTCAACTTTGAATCCCAGGTCTCATCCCCAACCCAACTCATAAAATCATTACCAAGCCTTCAGCTCAGTCCAGGCCCTTCTGTCTCATTGCTAAGGCCTATTCCTATACTGTCTCCCACAGTGTCTACAGGGATTCGTAAGACTATGAAGGGAAGAGAAGGAAAGGAATTGAGATGGTCCAGAAACATTCCTCAACCAACTCACTTAAAGCTGTACTCTGAGAAATGTCCAGACAGTGACTATGAAGTGCATGTGCTGTTCCTTCTCACCCAGCCTCCAGGGTGAACATCTGCCATTTCACCCCATCCCACCCAAGTCTGAGAAGGTAGCTTCCTTCCACATGTGCTTAGTGCACAGTTGGTCCTAGTGGGGGAAAAAATCAGTGGGACTTTCACTAGGGGAGACTTCACAGGATGTTTATAAAATGATGTGTGACAAAGATGGGTTGGGTTGCACAAAGGTGGGTTGTAGGCTGCTCACCTGGGCTGGCTTGTTCATCTATGAGGCCCTAGACCTCAAACCCCTGGAGATTTCAAGGGACGATTTTCTTAAGATATCTCCCTCTTTGCCACAACCACTTAGCAATTTGAAAAGGAGAAGGAAGACAGACAGACAAACCCATTCAAGGATCACAATTGTGTTTTTGTGTATAATTCATGTGCACATACGTACATGTACACACACGTGCCTTACATCCTCAATGGTCATTTTTAGTTACTTCAGTAATTACAGTAATTATACAACTTCCAAGTCCTTCTGTTTCCTTTCGTTAAAAAACAAAAAAAAAATATTTTTGAGATAGTGTTTCACTTTGTAGCCCAGGATGGCCCGGAATTCTCTATGTATTTTTTTTTTCCTTTTCATTTTGGTGCCAGTACTGGAACTTAAACTCAGAGCCTGTCCTTTAGCTTTTTCCGCTCAAGGCTGGTACCCTACCACTTGAGCTACAACTCCACTTTCGGCTTTCTGCTGGTAACTGGAGATAAGAATGTCAAGGATTTTCTTTGCTGGTTAGTTTTTTTTGTTTTGTTTTTGTCAGTCATGAGGCTTGAACTCTGGGTTTGGGCGCTGTCCCTGTGCTCTTCAGCTCAAGGCAAGTGCTCTACAGCTTGAGCCACAGCGCCACTTCTGGTTTTCTAGTGGTTTATTAGAGATAAGAGTCTCATGGACTTTCCTACCCAGGCTGTCTTTGAACTGTGATCCTCAGATCTCAGCCTCCTGAGTAGCTAAGGATTACAGGCCTGAGCCACTGGTACCCAGATTGGCCTTAAACTCTTGATCTTCCTGTCTCCAGAGTGCTGGGATTACAGCATGCATCACCATGCTTGACTTCTCCTTTTTGCTTTTGAAAGTGGGACCAAAGGTCTGTCACCTTGAAAGTCATTGTTATGGCTTCATCTTGAGCTGCAAAATGTGGCAGCAGATGTCATCTCTAATTATTAAAGAATGATACAGCTGGGAAGGTGGCTCAGCAGTAGAGTGTTTGCCTCGCATGCATGAGAGGCCAGGGTTCGATTCCTCAGCATCACATAAACAGAAAAGGCCAGAAGTGACACTTGAGCTAAAGAGCTCAAGGATAGCACCCAGGCCTTGAGCTTAAGCCCCACAACTGGGGGGGGGAGAGAAAAAAAAAGAATGATGTAAGTCAAAGAATAAAGAAGAGAAGGGAACACTGGCCACCACATGAGCACCATGTGCAGAGACACACATTCTCATCCCAGGTATCATCGCCACTATGGAAGAAACAAGATCTTTATTCCTGATTGGGGAAAACCCATAAAGGGGATTTCTTCTCTTCCTGTCTTTCATCCTGTGTGCCTATTCTTACATTCATAAAGCTGTGCACAACTGTGCACAAATACACACAATAAACATACAAATACTCACACATAATGGAGCAAAGGGGAAAGATTAAAAGAAGGTAGGTGGAAGACAGGGTACATGTGGCCAGAGGGCAGTTCCTAGGGTGGGATGGCAGGGTGCCCAGAGTACTGAGTGGGCAGGAGACTTCATGGCTTCCTCTCTTCCCTAGCCAGCGACCAAAGGTCAGCCCAGGCAGTTTAGCCATGTGCAGTCCACCCACATCCCCAATCAGGTCATGTGAGATGAGGACCAAAGCCTCAACACTCCATTGTCTTCCAGAGCCAACTTTGTGCTGAACCAAACAAACCCCACTCCAGCCCAGGCCTAGGCTGGTATCGCTCCAGACGTTGATCATCTCCTAGTGGGTCCCTCTGCCTTTACCTAGAGGACACGTTGAGCAAGGCTCAGCTGGATCGCATCTCTCTCCAGGACTTCACATCCTCTTTGGATATATGGGGAGAGGAGCTGAGAATGCCTGGCTGGGGAATGGGAGTAATGGAGGAAGGACCCTTTCTCTCATGTTCCTTGAAGACCACATATGCCATCATGCCACCCCCTCCCTGCCCCTTCCCCCACTGCTCCAAGGGGGAAGAGTGAAGCAGAGAAGGCCAAATCGCACCCTGAAGGTCATCTTGCACGTCAGAACTGGGAGGGGCCCCAGAGCCCCTTGCACCCTGGCTCCCAGCCTGGACCACAACACAGGCTCCATTGACTCCTGTGCACCCTTTTCCAAGATGCTCACAAAGCTATGGGCTTAGGGCTCCTGCCCACAGGCTCCTGAATCCCACAGGACCCACCCAGGAAAAGAAGCCAGGACTGGCTGGCACACACACCCAAGGGGCTAGCCTGTGCCATACCTGTACAAAGAATCTTCTCTGTCTGGACTAAAGGCCCTCATGGACAGCCTCTAAGCCCTTTTCTCCAGAGCCTGGAACAGAGTCAAATGGGGACCTAAATCTCATTTATATCTTACAGAAATAAGGACATCTCCACACCTGGTCCCAGCCACTGAGACTTGGGGCAGAGCCATTCTGGACCACCCTCTGTCTCCAACCAGGGAATCAGCAGAGGGAAGACGTCTGTGCCTGGGGGAGGGGGCCTGGAGAGAGCAGGGCTGAGAAGCTCCAGCCCCTCTGGGGGCTCCAGTAAGGGGAGGGCTGCCCCAGCAGGATGACAGAGAGATGATTAAACCCACAGAGAAGATTGATAAGGGAGCTAAACAGCTGCAACTCTGCAAGGTGGGCTGGGGACAAATCTCATCTTGTCCTGGCAGTGCTCAAAACACTGGGGGTGGGGGGGCGGGCTGGGCCAGCCTGGCTGAGCTCATGACCTACACAAGCTCTAGAGCAGGAATGGGGGGCAGGGGCCTGGAAGGCTGCCCCTCATTTCTCCCCCACCCCCACCCAGCCCTCATTCTTGCCACCCTTGAGACCCCCCCATCCCTTGACACCTGGGGGCAGCATGCCCCTTCTCACTGGTGCCCCTTCAGCCACAGCATCTGTCTCAGCTCTGACTCTTGATATTATTAGATGTGATTTAAAGGGAAGCGCTGAGTCAGATAAATGAAGACTCCCTAGACAGAGGTAGGGGAGAGGACTCCAGGGGAGATGATCCCAGATGGGACCTCAGCTTCTAGAATGAGCAGGGAGGTCCTCTCCGCAGGCTCAGGATCCTCACCTGGAACTCGTGAACACTGGGGACTCCCTTTTTGAACTCCCACTCAACCTCTGGGCCTTAGTCCTCTCAATCTCTGCCTCTTCTTGGGTAAATTTGAGAGAAGGACAGGAATCCTGAAACTTCGAAGTGAGGTGTTTCTGCTGGTCCCCATGGCCTCAGATGGGCAGGCTCATGGTTCCAAAAGCAGGGGCAGGAAAAATGAATTGCTGGGGTCCCAGCCCCCTACTTTATACAGTGTTCCTATAGGGATTCAAAGGCTCATGAATGTGCAGAAAGCACACGTTTCTGCTTCCACCTTGTATGGAAGAGCACACCGGGCAGGTCCCTCTCTGCTCCCTGGGTCTCTGACTCCCTGGCAGGGAGGAACTGGGCATTGTTGCCAAAAATAAACGTTCCCGCTCCCGCTCCCTGGCTCCCGGCTCCCGCTCATTAAGATGCGTGGCGTTTGGCTGCAGTCCCACACCTTGCAGCTCATTATAAATATGCAGTCGCTGCTGGCGCTACCCCAATCATCTCTGCAATCAGAGCTTTTAATTAGGTTAATTAAATTGTATCAAATCTCGCAGGGACGCAGTTCACTGATGCTGATGAGGCAGCCAAAACAGACCCCAGCTCCTCCGCTAATGAAGGCCGCTGCCTGGCGGAGTGGTGAGGGAGCAGGGGCGCATAATAAACGGGCGTGTCCTCTGGGAGGAGCTGCTGCCCAGGCCCAGCTCTGGAGACCTGAAAGGGGTCTGTATCTAGCAGGCCAGGCTGCAGCCCCCAACAGAGGCTCTTACCTTGGAGACTATATCCCCTTCTGTGGAGAACTGGAGGACACCAGGATCCTAGATAGGAAAGCAGTGTTAGGACCCCAAGCACCTGCCACCCCTACACAGCAAACTGAAATGTGTCCCCAAGATCACTGGTTCCCCTCTGGGGTCTCCTCTTTACCTCTCTCCCAGAATGACCTAATAAGGCCAGGACTTGGTCTTCCATACACATTCAGCTTTGTCACTGCCCCTCTGGTTGTCTGATTAGCCAGAGGCCAGGCTGACACTAGATAGCCCATCCAGCCACTGCTGGCCTAGTCTCCATCTGCTGGGAAGACCATCTGCCCCTGGCAGGGGGTGGCTTATAATGCTACCAGCCAGTAACAGGAGGGGGTGCTACCCCCAGCCTTCATGTGCCAGATGGATCCTGTATTTCCCTACCTACCACTCTACCTAAAGAGTTCTTTCTAAGGGAGGGACACTTGTCCCAGACTCCTTGGGATCAAATTAGCTAGGGAACTGGCAGTTCCTTACTGTTCTCCCTGAGCTGACTGTCCACTGGGCACTGGAAACCACAGGGGGCCTGAAAAGGTCCTTCCTGCAGGAAGGTAGGAGTTGCCACCTCCAAAGGGGATTTCCTTAGTACAGACTGGCTCCAGACCCTTCCTCTTAACCCTCCAGACTCTAGTCCCAGTGACTGAGCAGATGAAAAGATGAGGGGGATTTTAACAGTTTCAGGACAAGTTGTTTCTGCTGTACAAGCTGGGGGGTTTTTTGGAATGGAAAGGCTTTTACTTTTTTTCCACCCAGTAAGTGAAAACCTGAAACCTGAAACCAACCCCCCACATTTGTCACCTTACAGAGAAGGCTTTGGGGTACTGGAAGAAAGCTGTAAATGAGTCAGGCAGGTTCAGGGGGTGGGGGGGCCGGACAGGGAGCTGCCTCTAGGCACTGGTTTCATTAACACTTCCAATCTGAGCATGGCCATCGTGACAGATAGGGGACAGGAAAGGGCTTCTTTCCCACCATTCTCCTACTCCCAAACATAGCAGTGCCCTGCCTAGAAGTAGACAGGTCCTTAGCTCTGTTCTGGACCAGACTCTTGCCACGTCACAGAAATAGAGGGCTCCAGACTCAATGTGAAAGGAAACAGTCATCGCTCTGTTACTAAAGCCATGGAAGAAAGTGGACTAGGAGAGCTGACACAGCTGTGACAGGGCCTCCCAAATGTCATGAGGATAGACCAGGAACATGGAGCAGGGAGATTCCTTATTAAGGCAGTCTTTTTTTTTTTTTGGGGGGGGGGGTCGGTTGTGGGGCTTGAACTCTGGGCTTGGGCGCTGTCCCTCAGCTCTTCAGCTCAAGGGGAGCGCTCTACCACTTGAGCTACAGCGCCACTTCCGGTTTTCTGGTGGTTTATTGGAGATAGGAGTCTCACGGTCTCTCTTGCCTGGGCTGGCTTTGAACCGCGATCCTTAGATCTCAGCCTCCTGAGTAGCTAGGATTACAGGCGTGAGCCACCAGCGCCCGGCTTAAGGCAGTCTTAAGAAACAGGATATTTTTCCTCTGACCAGGGTAGTTTAGAAAAACAAGCACAAACATGAACTGGGCAGCCTCCTCTAGTTTCCTAAGTCTCAGAAAAGGACTTCAGTATATTTTTATCTATTTAGTTATTGGCAATGCTGGGGACTGAACCCAGAGCCTTGCACATGCTCCCTAAGTGCCCTCCCACCAAGCCACACACTCAGTCATGGGCTTGGAAGCAGCTCTGCTGCTCCATGTCTCACAGCTGTTCTCATCCTTCCCTACACATTCTGGTAGACCCAGGAGCTGGTGGGAGTCCTGCCAGCAGGGAGGCTCCATGACCTGGCAGCAAGAGAGAGAAGAGCGCACCCTTTGACCCTAGAAGGCAGCTACACAAGCCCAAGAAACCTGCCAGCTCAACTCAGGATGGAATTTCAGGTCCACCCCCAATTCCACCACTGGCTGTCTGCTTCAGGCCAGGACTCCCACCCAAGGTTCCACCCGCCCTTCCCTAACACCCAGTGCATGAGGCTCCGGGAACTGGCAAGCTAAGGGCTTGAGGAGGAAGGAGCCCAGCACCACACACCTACTTGCCTCACTACGTCAAGTCCCAACAGGCCCTGGCCCTGCCAGCCCCCACAGGCAGGAGCAGCAGCCTGCATCTGTTGGCTGCCTTCCCTGCTGGAAGACGTGCAGCTCTAATTGTTTGGTGACCCACAGCCAGTAAGCAGCACAGGGAGAGAACAAGCCATACTTCACACTGCACGGAGGCAACCCTTACCATGTCCTGCAGAATCACCTTTAGGGAAACTGAGGCTCTGACACTGCTCTGAAAAAGACTAATGCTCCCTACACCATCCTCACCAGACACAGGAAGGCAAAGTCACATTACTCACACTTGGGGAGAAGCAACTTTTCTTCACCAGGGGCTTTCCCTCAAGGCTGCCTTGGTAGCTTACACTTATAACCCCAGCAACTCACGAAGCAGATTGAGAAGATCATAGTTTGAGGCCAACCAGAACAAAAAGTGAGACTCCCTCCCTTCGTTTCAAAAAGTAAAGTTGGTAGCCTTGAGCTGAAGAGCCGAGGGATAGTGAGTGCCCAGGCCCAGAGTTCAAGTCCCATGACCAACAAAAACAAAAAAACAAAAACAAAAAGTTGGTTATGGTGGTGCATGTGTATGATTCCAGCCACAGCAGAGGACACAGGTGAGGAAGTTTGTGGTCCAGGCTGGTCCCAGGACAAAACCAAGACCCTGCCTGAAAAATAACTAAAGCAAATTAGCTGGGGACGTGGTTCAAGGATAAAGCACCTGCCTAGTAAGCACAAGGTCCTGAGTTCAACCCCAGTATTATCAAGAGTAAAACAAAAATTTTTTTAAATGATACCAAGTACCCAAAGCTTCAGACAACACAGTGTACCACAGTAGGTGAACACCAGCTTTTCATGAGAACCAGCCCAGGGAAGGGGCAGCAGCTCCACCTGCTGGGGCCTTTCCCAGCCTGTCACCAGGAACCAGTTCTGTCTATGGAATAGATTTTTGTCCTATTCAACACACTGAGGGCTTGACATACTGTCCTGCTTGGTCAAAAAGGCCCAAAACTGTGACCATGAACTAAATACTGAGCCAAGTACATTCTCTTGGGCAGTCCCCGGGGTTCCATTAGCCCCACATAGTTCATGGAACTGTGCTTTGGAGACTTGGCTTATGCAGGAGCCCTGAGCCAACACCAACCCAAGAGAAGCTTTCCACTTGGGCAGGTTGTCCATAGCCTTGGCACAGCCAGTTATATGCCACGAATGACCCAAACCACCCCAAGTCTAGGAAGGTAAGCACTAAGAAAACTGTCCCCCAATGACCCAGGAATCTAGGGTGCCATTAAACCAAAGCATCAAAGCTCTAATCTATTCTGAGAACCCTTGAGGTAAAGCCTGTCAAGTATTACTTAGAACCCTTGGGCCTGACGCAGCCCTTAGTGTCAAAGCAATTCAGGAGGGCTGGGAAGGTGGCTCAGTGATAGAGCACTTGCCTTGCATGCCTGAGGCCCTGGGTTCAATTCCTCAGCACCACATAAAGAAAAAAGCCGGAAGTGGCGCTGTGGCTCAAGTGGTAGAGCGTTAGCC